>NC_069682.1:74216371-74574366 GCF_023699985.2 Odocoileus virginianus
GATGTTGAATGGTACCCCCAGACACCCCAGGGGATCTCTTCCTTATGACAACATCCCTGAGATGACTCATGACTTGAGGCCTCTACCCCATCTCAGGGCTGACTCTGCTCATAATTAGAAGGTGGGAACAGCCACGATGACAGCAG
Organism: Odocoileus virginianus; assembly: GCF_023699985.2. Classification (NCBI taxonomy): domain Eukaryota; kingdom Metazoa; phylum Chordata; class Mammalia; order Artiodactyla; family Cervidae; genus Odocoileus; species Odocoileus virginianus. Next base: position 74,216,518 of record NC_069682.1, read on the forward strand.
CCAGAGAATGTGGCAATTTCCTGGGAGCTGCTATATCAGGGATGGAGGTGAGGAGGGTCCCTGGGAATGATGGGAGTCAGATAAACAGGGCATGCGTCATCTTCATGGGCATTTCTCAACCTCTCATGACAAGCATTACGGAGTGCAGCTTGTTGGACAGAAGTCAGGCTGTTCCTTTTACCAGGAGCCTGAAGTTGAGGGTTTGAGGGGATTATAGCTCCAAACAGGCAGCTGTCTTTAAGACAACAGATCTGAGCTCCTACCCTTCCCCATCTCTTAACTAGGACCTGTGTGACCTTGAGCCAGTCACGGAATCTCTTCAAACCTTGCTGGTAGAAAAGATAATGACAGTCTCTCCCTCTTCAGAAAGATTCTGTATACAAAGCACTTTGCACAAAACCAGAGCTGCTGTTGAACCAAGACCCCACACACCAGGCTAAGAAATGATCTGATGCAAATTAGAACCACAGTGAGATCCCACCATGCACCACCCCCCACCCCCCACCCCAGAGTGGCTAGGATGAGAAATATTGACAACAAAGACAATGGATTGAAAGCTACAGGTGGGGGAAGAATTTTTTTGCAAATCACATAATCAACAATATACTTCCAAACAGAACACACAAAGAATTCTCAGCATTCAACAAGAAGAAAACAGGAACGTTTCACCAAAGAAGATGTGGGTGGCAACCAAGAAGATGATAAGATGTTCAGTGTCATCAACCGTTAGGAACATACAGTTAAAAGTCACGAAGGGAGACCACCACGCGTCTATCAGAATGACAAAACGAAAGGACTGACAACAGCCAAGTGCTGACGAAGATACGGAGCAACCGGAACCCTCATGTTGCTGCCGTGAAAAGTAAAACCGGTGCAGCCACTCTGGACACGGCTTCGCAGGGCTTTTTTTTCCCCCCAGAATTGACATATGTTATATACTAGAGAATATAATAAAAGTTATATACCCCTACATGGTGTGTAATTAAATGTGCTTTAGTGGACATACAGTGGTGCAACCATCATCTCAATCGAATTTTAGAACATTTTCATCACCCCCCCAAAGATACCCATTAGAAGTCACCCCCATCTTCCGATAGTCTACTTTCTGTCTTTATGGATTTGCCTCTTCTGAACTTTTCATGTAACTATGGAATCACACAATATGCGGCCTATGAAAGTGAAAGTTGCTCAGTCATGTCTGACTCTTTGTGACCCCACGGATTTTACAGTCCATGGAACTCTCCAGGACAGAATATTGGAGTGGGTAGCCCTTCCCTTCTCCAGGGATCTTCCCAACCCATGGATTGAACCCAGGTCTCCCACATTGCAGGCAGATTCTTAACCAGTTGAGCCACAAGGGAAGCCCAAGAATACTGGAGTGGGCAGCCTGTCCCTTTGAGAGGGGAACAGGCAGGAAGGGGGTCCAGGCCAGGGGTCTCCAAATGGGGCCAATAGGCTGCAAGTGCCAGACATTTTCATCTCTCTTAAACAGCAAGAGGAAACAAACCAGCGATATTTTTTTCCTTCTCTATACAAATTTAAAAGGAGGTTTCTCTTAAAATACTGTGTTGCCATGACACCTGGTTTCACCTGAAGCTAACTATTCTCAAACCTTGAGTTAACCAATACATTTTTCTTATGGAAATGTTTGTCTTCAGCTATGTTAATGTACCCCAGACTGTCTTCAAGTTGGTTCCGCCAAATGGCTCAGAACCTACTTGACAAACCAGTATGTTATACTCAGATATTGTTGCCCTAATCTATGTAAACGAAACTATTTGTATGGTAATCTGCCCTTCTACAAGAGTCAAGTCAATTATTTTATGGCCTGGGATGAATCATCTGGTGCTAAGATTATCACAAAATACAACTTGTGGATGAGGGGCCTGGTGCCATTCCTGAGTTTTAAGACATTCCTTTCTTTTCATTAACAGACTGCTAGTGACTATATAACATCCAGCTGAAGACTAGCAGAGGGGGGTACTCTTTCTGCCCCCTTCTGATGCCTTATGTCGGAAGCTTTCTCTATCTCCTTTATACTTTAATAAAACTTTATTACACAAAAGCTCTGAGCGACCCAGCCTCGTCTCTGGCCCCAGGTTGAATTCGTCTCCTCCAGAGGCCAAGAATCCTGGCGTCTTATCATTCAGCAACAACCTTTCACCTTCTCCAGGGGATCTTCCCGACCCAGGAATCGAACCAGGGTCTCCTGCATTGCAGGTGGATTCTTTACCAGCTGAGCTGTCAGGGAAGCCCTAGGTGGCCCATAGTGACTGGTTATCCCAGTCAGCATAGTGTTTTCAAGGCCCGCCCACGCTGTACCAGGTGGCAGAGCCTCAGTCCTTTTTAAGGCTGGATAGCATTCCCTAGCGATGGGCCGACCACATTTTCTTCATCCGTTCATCAGCTGATGGACGACTGGAGTGCTTCCCCTTCATGGCAGCTGTGAACAGAGTCGTGAATGTTTATGTTGTTCGGTGGCCCTGCTTCAAACTTGGTCTCTCTCAACGACGCTCTTCTCATCTGCAAAATGAGGATAACACCACCTCCTAACCACAGAAGCAGGGACTGATGGGAAAGCACTCTGCGGCCATAGATGACACGAGCGCAAGGTTCCTGGTCTTCCAGAGCCCACTCTTAAAACTCAGTGACCACAACATCGTAAATCAACTACACTCCAACAAAAACAGCAACTCAATGACTTAATGCCACCGAACCGTACACTTTAAAAGGTTCAAAACGGTGCACTTTGTGTATGTTTTACCACCATAAAAAAGCAATCTCAAAGTCCCGAAGGTTTATGGAACCCTCGCCACCGGCCAGGTCCCGGGCTGGCTGAGGACGAAACCGGAAGTCTGTCCCTCCCGAGCCGCCCCCCCACCACCCCCAGGAGCCCAGCCCAGGAGGAGGCACCCCCAGCACGGGCCCCCATCACCCCGTCCCCCTTCACTTCTCCCAAGTCTCCTGGTTCATTTTTTCAAACTCAAGCAGATTTTGCCTTCTGCTCTATTAATCTGTTTTCATGTTAAAACACAAAACAAAACATGTTAAATGGCTTGCCAATCCAACGACTGATTCACGCTCATTCTCCTCCCCAAGTTGCTGAGTCTGGAGAGCCTGGGGTACGGCCTCTTCAGCTCCACCTATCCCAGTCCTGCAGGGCTGTGAGCCCCAGGCAGGGATGCCCAGGCCAACCCCGTGCAAGGTGGGCAGGTGGGCGTCCTACGCAGTTACCGGTGCAGACGGAGGGGCTGGGGAAGAGGGGCCGCTCAGAGCAGGGCCTTCTAAAGGGAAAGCACCTGAGAAGTCAAGGAAGGCGTGGCGAGTCAAGGTGGGATAGGACCTCTGTGCCCAAAGTCTGAAATCTTTCAAAACCTCTATCCACACAGGGGACCTCAGGGTTAGGAAAAAATCATGCACATTAGCCCATTTCTATGAAGGACTTGGAGCTTGGAAGAGATGCCCGACCCCCTGTCTGTAGCCTGCCCTCCGCTTGGAATGAAGACCACAGCTGTGTCCTGAGTCGGGCGGCAGGCCTCACAGGTGGGGCTCCCATTCCTAACAGCAGGCGAGGAACTGAAGCTCAGAGAACTTAAGGCATCAGCCCCGGTTCACTCAGTAGGTGTGGGGATGGGTATTCAGGTCTGTCTCAGTCCCAGCTGGGTCCAGGGCATGGTGCCCTTTGCTGCCCACCTCCCCCCCCACCAAATTCCAGCCCATCCCCTAAAAGGTCACTGCATTCATTTCTCCTCCTGCCCACCATCAGACCCAGAAGAAAGGTGGCTTTTCCCCTGGTGTCTCCCTCAAGCATGAAGCCGTCTTCGAGCGAGAGTCTCCGTGTCTGCATCGGGCTGCCTGGCTAGCAGATTTTTTTTTTTTTTCTGGCTTGATTTTCTTTAATTCTGATGGTGATGAGCTGCCTAATAAAATTATGCTAAGTTATGTGCATAGCGAGCAGCATCTTACACTCTAATTACTGGCCGCGTCTTTGAAGAATTCCTGTGCAATTTCCAGGCTAATCAACTCACCTCTTTTCTTGAGTCTGATTAGTCGTTTGGGCCAAAGGGAGCCCCCACCCTCAGTCCCACTCGAATCAGCAGGGCTCTGGATGTTGTTAGCTACTCCAATTGCCTTTTAAAAAATCTGTTTCACATAAAAGGACAAATGAGAATGAATATTTGCCCATCTTTAAGACACTAACTACATTCTTTTCCACAGCCTGTTTCTCGTTATTATTTCTTTCTTCAGGAGGAATTTGAACACAGCCTGGGTTCCCGCACGCAGTTCATGACTGCAAAGGGTTTCCTCTTCGAAATCCAGCCCAAATGGGCATACTCTGGAAATGTGGCAGCTTCAGAGAACGTGACCCAGTTAAGTATCTTTTACTGATTCTTCCTTGAGACTCACCTTCTCAATCAGGGGTGGCCGGCTTTCCAGGGCTTGCCTGAGAACAATCAGCTCTGCCCACAGCACCCCAGGCGGGGCTGAACAGAGACCCTTTGTAGTATGTGCTGGAAAAGCAAGAGGAAACTTCAGCCAAGGACCAGCTTTTTCTCCCCTTTATATAATAGTTAGTGTCGCTTGTGCCAATAAAGTCATGCAGAAAGACTGGGCATGGGAGAGGATTGACTCCAATGGGAATGGTCTCACTGGAACCCCCTGGGAACACAGAGGTGGAGACAGAGACGGGCAGAGATGGGTCAGTGAGTAGGGAAGAGACTATGATGGGCCCCTGGACATAGGTCAGGTTCTGACACACTCATGAGCCAGCTTTAACATGCTTGCTTGGTTCTCATGGCACTCAGTCTGGATGCCACAGATGGGGGGGTTGGCATTCCTGCCTCCCCGCCCTCATCTCAGCACTCTGGCCATGTGCCCTCCTTTCTGCTCCTCCAAAACACCCAGCCGTTCCAACCCCAGGGCCTTTGCACACCCTGCTACTTGAACACCACTTCCCCAGTTCCTTTCCTCTCATCCTTCAGGCTTCTGTTCCAGTGGTCCACCCCGAAGGGCTCTTCTCTGACCCCATCACTTCCTCTATCCTTACTCACACCAGCTCATCCCTCTCTGTCTCCCCTTCACCCTGCTTTCTTTGGAGGACACTGGAGTCTGTATCTGCATGTCCCTTGTCTCTCCCACACAGAAGAGGAGAATCATTATGAGGGCAGGGATTGTGTATCTTGTTCTCCCCTGTGCCTCCAGCCCAAAGAACAGTATCCAGCACATAGTAGGTGCTCAATAAATATTTAGTAAATGAATGAATGAAAACATCAGCATGTTCCACAGACCTCCGATCCCTCTTTTTTTGGATTCTGCAATCATTCTGGAAGGAAGTAAAATAACATATATTCCTGGGTTTATCTAAACCCAATAAAGGGTGGGGGGGGAGTTCTTAAATCTCTTGGAAATGAACAGCAGACATTTGGGAACACCAAACTAACTCCCGATGTAAGTAAAAGAACCTGCAGGTTGAGTTCTGAGATGTGAGACCTGGTTGGTCACTGGGCGTAGGTTGTGGGGCTGGGGACCTCACATATGACTCAGTCACCCCACATTTTCAGGCGAATCCATTTCAAAATCAAAACCTCAACATGGAAAGCAGAGTGCGGCTTTACTCTGGCATTCCTGGGAGAAGGCAGGCTTTCTGAAAAGATGCTACGTTGTAGATAACTCATCCACAAAAGGGGGAGTGGGAGGGAAGGGGGAAAACCCCAGGATCGGGTGTCTTTCTCTGCTAACGCTTCAGATGAAAACCGATCTGGGAGTGCGTGACCCTCCAAAAATCTGCCAGCCCCCAAAGTACTTAAGTTACCCCTCCGACCACAGCCACATGGAGAACGAAATTAAATCCCACGGAAAGATTTTTTTTTTTAACATTATGCAATGTTTGGATGAAAAAGGGAAGGGGGGACTATAAGAAAAAGAAGAAGAAAAAAAAAAAAACTCATCTTTTTCCCAGAGTTTAGCAAAGCTATTTCTAGCTTTTAACGATACATCTCACCATCACTTCATGGGTAGTTTTGAGAGGCGAGAAGGCGGGACCGTTCTGTTATGTAACCCATTTAAAGTAGGAAATTAGCAAGTCCTGAATGAATTCTGTTACTGTGCTCCGACTTGTGGAAAGTCTGGAGCGACTACAGTTCTATTTTGAGGTGAGCAAATCCATCATTTACAGATCAGCTCACAAATACCGCAGGCTTTCATGTCACCCTGAAAAGTTTCATAACAAAAACAGCTAAAGTACTTGGGGTGATGGAACATTTCGTCTCTAAACTTTATTAGCCCGAAGAGCCGCGAGGAGGGCAAGGCTTCCCAGTTGCCAATTATTCAAAAATGCAAATATCCGAGATCAAATATTCATCTCACCCTGCCCCCATCTTGCTGGTTGTTTTGTTTTTTTTTTAATCCAAGCTAAGTCCAGCAAAACAGCCCGGTCAACAACATGAAAAGAAACGTCTGTTTTTAACGGAGCCGTTGGCCGTGAAATAAAATTCTGAAGCTATGAAAGCAGCATCTTGAAACAGAACGTCGGGCATGGAGGGCCCGGCCGGCTGGTGAAAACAGGAAACAGAAAGGTCTTTTGATCCTCGGGTGCCCCCTGGCGGCGCGGAGGGAGCAGTGCGGGCACGGTCATGGAATTTCACAGCCGGCCAATGTGGTCTGAAGCCTGTACGTCGACCGCGCGCGGTTAGGAAAAGTACCGTCCCTCTGCCCTGGCGCGCGTGCGTCCCACACGGGCCCAGGGAGCGCTGTTGGCCGGGCACGGCTTAACGTACAGTCCGCCCTCTAACCCGTAAACTGAGGATGGCCCTTCCAGCGGACAGCCAGCGAGAGGACACCAGCAGCCCGCGCTGCAGAGAGCGGCCAATGAAAACACGGGGCCCGGGGGATGAGACAAGGAGCTCATACTGCTGGGAAATGAAGGCTCCCACGAAGGGCAAAACTGACGTGTGCAGGTCGTGCCGTGTGGGTTTCTCAGCCTCAACACTTCGGACGCTGGGCTGGGCGCTCCTCCTGGGGGGGGGGGGGGGGGCTTGCCCGGTGACATGTAGGGTGCCCTGCGGCATCCGCGCACGGTCCTCACCGGGTCCCAGCGGAGCACACCCCCCACGCTGTGACAATCAAAACGGACCTCAGACATCGCCCATGTCCCCTGCAGGACAAGATCGCCCCTGGCTGACAAACATATTGAATGAAACACAATGTCCTCTGCATCCTACACAATAGCTTCAAAACTTTTCCCTAAAAGCTTTTCCCTAAAACTTAAGTGACCATGTTTCTGAGTCTTCTATCACTTGACTTAATAAAAGGTTGTTGTTTAGTTACTCAGTTGTGTCTGACTTCTTTCTGACTCCATGGACTGTTACGTAGCCCCACCAGGCTCCTCTGTCCATGGGATTTCCCAGGCAAGAATACTGGAGGGGGTTGCCATTTTCTCCTCCAGGGGATCTTCCTGACTCAGGGATCGAACCTGTGTCTCCTGCATTGGCAGGCGGATTCTTTACCGCTGAGCCACCAGGGAAGCCCCCAATAAAACATACTCAAAGCAATCAAAGACTGTGGATATAAATAAGATATGAATCAGAAAAAAGTTTGCCTTTTTTTAGAGACATCATTTTTTGAAGTTCTAACATGTTTGGAATAGGCAACAGTACACAATAATAAATAATGTATGGATTTGTGGGGGTTTTTGCTGATACTGAAATACTTCTTTACCCAGAGAAAAAGCTCTTTACTTTTTATGTACCAGAAGACACACACAAAATATGAGCATTATCATAAAACGCTCTCATTCTGACACCAGAATTTCATGTTTCCGCACAAATTAAGATGCTCCCCGAAGGCATAAAGTACACAAGCTTTATTGGGCAACAGCAACGGGCCACGCTGGCAGACAACGAAAACAGAACCACTCAGAATCACGCAGGATCACATGTGTGTCATCGCGGGATCAAGAATTTAAATCATCTGGGAGTTCCTGCTAAACTCAAGTTCTGTACCAGAGCTTCTCTCTAATCAAAAAAAACGCTGTCCTGGTGAATATTTGCCATGAGGATTACAGATAATCTACTAATGAGGAAGTCAAGGAGTCCTAGAGGAATTCAGTCAGCCCCATTGCGACAAAATAATAAATGAGCCACAATTTTTTTGGGGGGCAATACCATGCCCCCTCCCCAGCTAGCCCCCAACACACACAATATTCACTGACATTGCCCAGCAACACCAGCAGACAGCGCCTCCAGCCACACCATGACAGAGAAGCCCAGATTCCCTGGAGCAAGGCGCTGGCCGGAGAAGACACTGCAAATCCCCAGGTACTGCCACGCGCTCACGTGCTTCCAGGCTTCGTACAAAAGCATAACATATACACATTTTTCTAAGATAGAATGGACATAATTCATGGAAATATTTCCTAAGTATATATAAATGACAAAAAAAAGGGCTTTATGTTAAAAGAGGGTGAGAGAAATAAAGTCTGTTGCCTTTGCAAAGCTCCTTGAATATTTCTTAATGAAAAAGAAAACCGTGAATGACAAGATTTTAACACAGTACATCTTTGGAACACTTGAGGTGACATCATACACGCTCACACACACACACACACATTCCAAACACTCAAAAAAGGTCAAAGATAAAAATGGCTGATGGGTGCTGGCCTTAAAAAGGATGGAGCAGAAGAATATATAGGTCCCCTTTGCAATTTTGACGGAGGTTTAAAATGCTGCCCCATAAACACGCAAGGGCGTTTCCATCCCCACCCTAGGAAAAACAAAACAAAGTATGAAAGCAAAAGTCTGGAGAAAGAAAACTAGGCATGATTGTGTCAATTCCCAATGAGCACAAAAGCTCAAAATACATTCGAAAGTATTGTCAGTATAGTCTAAATTTTCAGCGGAAACCATACGGGGAAAAGGGTAAGCAGACGTTGGTATTTAACACCACTGCTACAAAAAAGGGTTCTGCTAGGAAAGTCAGTCTGGGATCTGGATACAGTAAAGTAGGAGGAAACTCAGCTCTGGGCCTCCCAGCTCCAGGTGGATGGAAACAGAGGGTCCTGCTCCAAAGTCGAGGTGCTCCCTGGGATGCCCTTCTTTGCTTCCGGGGAAAAGTCCTTTGACCCAAGCAGCCCAAGTCAGCGTGACCAGCCTCTCCAAGCACCACTGGCAACACACACGTGCACAGGCATGCTCTCAAAATGGGCATCAAGGCAGGCGGAGGCAGGAAGTCACTCAAGCTGGAGAAGCTTGTCTGTCATTCTCCTAGAGAAAGGGAGGGAGGAACGGAGGAGGGAAAAGACACAGCTAAGGGACTGCTCACCTGCCTACACACAGCACCATCACCAAAAAATGCAAGAAAAATAACCATCAAGTAACAAAAGAAATACCTAGTGTTGTTGAAGGGCAGGAGGAGGTGTCATTTTTTTTGAACTTTGAAGGAAAGTATTTAAACAGCACTGTGCCCGTGTGCGGGGGGGGGGGGGGGCGCGGGGTCCTCCGGCTTCCAATCAAACTGGCTGTGGGAGACTCGGGGCCACTGAGTTCCAAGGTGAGGGGACCTCCAAGCTGTCAACGGTGCTTCCTAAATTCCTTCCCAGGTGGTGAACAGAATCTTATGCTTAAGGTTTATGAACTCAGGAGCTTCCTGTAAAACGGGGGGCTTTGTTTGTGTCCCTGTCTTCTGCTCGCAGTGATGCCAAGCCGGAAGCGCCCGTGTGCGCCGCCCTACAGGATTACATCTGAGGTGTGCAGGTCAGGGTCCAGTACCCTCAGCTGACTCATGGCTCCCACCCCGCAGGTCTCCAGCATTTTCCTAGACACTCGGCACTGCTGCGGGCGGTGGGAACAGGCTGCCTGCTGGTGGGGTGGCTCTCCGAGGTGGCCACGGTCTCCGGTCTCCACTCGCACGCTGGATCCTCCAGCTCTTGGCTGCCTCCACCGGGGTGTGGTCAAGAGACAGAACGAGAGGGTTTGTGGATGGCACGAAGGGGCACGTGCGACCTCTGGACAGGGCTTCCTCCACTCCCCTGCGACCCTTCCTCCCTCTCAGATGCCAGTAAAGAGTTTAGTTTAGTCAACTCAAGCACCTCAATCAAAGTTGGGAAATAAAGAAAAATCCAAAGAGACCATCTTCATTCCCCATCTCTGCTGTTAATCTAAGCATTTCCTACTGAGGGTTCCAGGAGACCTTCCCGTGGAAGCCATCACCTGTCTGTGAACAAGGTCAAGGTCAGGGCTTGGGAAGGGGGAGAAGTACCTTGAGACTTCTGGGTCAACAGGCCTGACTTCCAGGCAGATAGACAGGTGCAAAAACGCTGAGCACACCTTCCTCCCGCCCCTCCTCTGAAACCACAGAAAATCACCCAGCAAAGACATCAGACTGGCTCATCCTTTCTCAAAGTTTTGGAGCAAGATCTTCTTCCTAAATAACCGTTCATTTAATGCAACATTATTTCCTGTGGGGTAGAAATGGCTGGGACAGAATGGGAAAAATCTCGCAAAACTGCAGAATCTTGAAAACAAAAATAGAAGTGATGTCATAGCCAATTTAGCAATGCCTGCAACTTACTGTCATTCTATAAAGTTTTAAGAGGGCAACGGAAATACATCAGTGTATCAAGCAGTTCAAAGGCAAGGACCTGGTGTCCCCAGCAATCTAAGAGCAGGCTTACCCGTGGTGGGGTGGCCATAACTTACACCTCTGAAGCACAACAAGAACCAGGCAGGCCCAAGAGCTGGAGGGGACGCAGTCAGAAAGAATTCATCACAAATCTAAGATCTCAAGCACGATCAGCTCTTGCAGATCCACCAACCTAACCCTTCTGGCATGCACATGTGGCTTCTGGAGGGAGAGACTTGAGAACCCAAGAAAGCCTTGCCGGGCCACGGCCAGCGCTCGCCAAGTCTCTTCTTCCTCTGAAACAAGAAGCCACAGCTTTATAAGAAACAGTCGCACAAGGGCCCCACCCTGGTTGGGGAGAGGAATCTCCACTCGCGGCTGCCTTTCAGCAAGCTTCCCTTGAAATCCAGAGGCAGTGCAAGCCCAGACCGCAGAATTGCAGTCCAGGCCTCCCCCTGCCCCAGGCTCCTGACTTAAAGCTGCCATCGGTGACCCGCAACACGCTAAGACAGGTCCACCTTTGTCGCTGCGCCCTCAGCAATTCCTCCTAACAGGAAACAGACTCCTGTGGACGTCGAGAGCCCCTGGCCCTGACCTTTCCACTTCAGACTCGGAGGGTCTGAGCCACATGGGCAACGCTGTCGAAAGAATTAGCCGAGGCTCTTGTCATGCTGCTCTTGTCGGCAGGTCGAAGGGCCGCCGGTGGCACATTTCCTGCTGAGAAAGAAAAAAGTCCCGGGTGTCCTCAGATAGCCACAGGCTTTATAATTGTTACCAGGTCCCAAGGAAGCAAGATAACACCTTTGAAATTCTTTTACAAGGTGGTAGGTGTTAACGTTAACGCTGGGGATGCAGATGCTGAGCTGCAGGGAGGATAACGTGCCTCTCTCACTCCCTTCTCAAGGCTTTTTTGTAATATCAGGAATCCAGCGCCTTTTCGACAAGCCAAGCTGCCTTAGAGAGGATAGTTAGTGTTTCAAAACTCAGATTACCGTCTGCTTAACTTTTTTAACCAAATGTCCCGTCTTTTCCCCCAAACCTACACCAGGAGCTCTATCTTTATCTGAAACCAGTTTTTTAAGGGCAGAAAGACATAAAAAGTGCACAGACGTTGGGATGGTTTAAAACAACGAGAAACCCTCTACAGTTTTCAACTAGACAGAAACTTTTAGCACACGACAACGAAATTCAAGTTGTAAGGAAGCCTGCGCGGTGATGCACGTGTCAACCTCTGGGCTGAGTCACGGGGTTTCAGAGTCACGTTCAGTCCTCCGTGAATCACCAGGGGCTCAGGCCCTCGGGGGCCCTCCGGCGCCTGCCTCCCGCGTATGCCAGGCCGGGGCTCTCCGTGGAAGCCCAGCGCCTGGGCGGCAGGCCCACCCATGGGCACCCGAACCGCACAGTCCCCGGGTGGTGGTCAACAAGAAGCAGCTTGGACGCTGCCCCACTCGGTGTGAGCGGAGCCCGGGGTCCCCTCCCGCGCTCGGCCTAGGACGTGAGCTTCGAGTAGCTGGGAGGCGAGAAGCGGCGTCGCAGGTACTTGAGGACGTAGAGAGGCAGACAGCTGACCAGAGTGATGACGGACACTTTCCACAGGAAGGACAGCGTGGCGATGAAGGACACGTCTGCGGGCAGACAGCACAGGGGTGGGCAGGCGTGGGGGCGCTGGGAGCACCCGGCTTCTCAGCCTGACCGCCACGCTCCCCCCATCCCTCTGACCTGCTTCTGCAACTTCCGGATCGTCCGTGACATGCTACTGTCAACAACTCGGAAAAGAAAACTATGGGGGGGGGGCACCCTTCCAGGTGTTTTTGATTTGGAATCTGACAGCTGGAGGTTTTTCTTCCTAAACCTGGCAGAAAGGGACGCTCAAATACACGGTTCTGCTTCCGAGCGGCTTTTTGCCTTCATCTCGGGGACAGTCACAGAAGCCGGAGCCAGGTCTGAGGGAGAACAAGGGGGTGGAGACCCGTGCTCAGGAAGAGCGTGACCGTGGGGGCGGGGGCTGCTGTGCGATCCCCTCCTGGCCGAGGAGAGTCATCCCTGAGGTTAGGTGGCTTTCGCAAGAGAGGAGTGACCGCTAGTGAGTGCCAGCGGAACTGGGGGCATCTCCCCTGCCTCTTGAGCAGAAGTGGGGGGAATGAAGTGGGCACTGAGTGAGCACCTACTAAGGGCCAGGCCGAAGGCCCCGCCCATGGGCCGCTTGCCCAGTCTCAGGGCAGGTCCACGTCTAAAGCAATAACTGAAGCTCCTGAGGGCAGGCTTGTCTGGCAAGCCTCTGTGACTCCCCGGAGTCAAGCCATTGAAATGCATTGAAGTGCTCACAAAATCCATTCAGAGAGGCTTTCCAAACAAGTGTGCAACTGTCCTAAGACTTCACTTTCCATGGGAATGCCGCTTTATCAAAATCTTTTAAGGAGCAGTTTGCTGATGAAGAAGAGGCAGGATGGAAGATGACTTTGCAATAAGGCAGGGCTTCCAGAGCCAATGGCAGTGTCAAGTCCTGCTGACTGTCACTTCCTCTCTAGCAAGCCTGACTCGGCTCACCACCTCTGCAGCTCCACGGAGCCCAGCACGGTGACCAGCTCCCTGGAGAAAGCCCACCAGGTCCTCGCATTAAACAAATCCCCTGCTAAGCCAGCAGGCACAGGGCGTGGTTTAAAGACCACACTCCGCACTGAGATCAGCCCACCGGCTTCAGTTCTAAGAGGCTGGCCGACTGCCAACGGCCCTGTGCCCCACGGGACACCCGTGAGACAAGGAGGGCTGCTGAGTGTGGAGGCCTGCTGGACAGCGGGCCCAGGTCTCGAGTGCTGAGGGGCCCGCCTCCCTTCCCACGTTGAGGCCCCTGAACCCGATGGGCAGGCTCTAAATGTGTGTGCGCGTTGGGGGTGGGCGGGGCTCTTACCGATGAATTCGTGGAGGAACACCAGGGAGGCGATGTAGCAGGCCAGGCTGAGCAGCTCGGCCACCGTCATCAGCCAGTGCCAGGTCTGGATGGTCAGGGCCACCATGAGCAGCTCCGTGAGGATGAGCGATGTGAAGGAGATCGCCACGATGTGCACGAATTCTGACTCGAATAGCAGCAGCGCCCCGTACATGATGGTGCTCCCTGCGGGGCGGGGAGCGGGGGGAATCCACGTGGGAAGGGGCTCGTGCCGCCCCCGCAGCCCCCCTGCTGGGCCCCGATGCCCACCTTCCCCACCCCGGACACAGCCTGCCTGCCCATGTCTGAGCCCTCTTCTCTCCATTTAGACATGAAAGGCACCATTTGGTCAAGGAGGGTAATGAGAGGGCCTTCATGGAGGTTTGAAAGAGAGGCAGCAGATCCCAGTTTTCCTATGTTCCTTTCTTTTTTCCTTTTAGATTTTTTGGCCACGCTGGGCAGCGTGTGGGATCTTAGTTGCCCAACCAGGGATCACACTCACACCCGCTGGAAGCGTCAGTTTTAACCACTGGACAGCCAGAAAGTCCCTAGTTTTGCTATACTCCTTTTGACTTAAATATAATTGAGAGTTGATCACCGGGAGGGAGAGGGAAAGACAGATGGGAAAGAAAGGAAAAGAGGCAGAAGACGACGGTAACTGGATTGGGAGGAACAAGAGACAGAGGGTTTTGTATTTGATTTGAAATGGCAGGCGTGGCCAGCCACTAAATAACACACAGTGTGGGATCCCTGTTCCACCAGGGCTCTGAAGCAGTGGTGTTCAGAGAGACACAGAGTGGGACAGTGATCACCAAGAAGCTGTGGGAGGGAGGGAGGGAAATGTTGGCTGCTGGACAGACACAGTTTCCGTTCTCAAAGCTGAGACTGGTTTCACAACAACGCGAACATACTGAACACTACCGAACTGGGCCCGTCAGAAGAGTTTCCACAGTAAATGATACCTTTTGTCTCCTCTACCTTCCACCCCTCCCCCTCCCCCCCAAAAAACATGCACAAAATGGTAAGAGGCAGCTAAGAGACACTGCCAAAGTCCTGCACTCATGCTGAGAAGAGAAAGCAAGTGGGGGAGAGTCCAGGGAAGTACGTTTTCATCCAGAATTGCTGGAACTGACGGGACGGCTCGTGTTGAACAAACACACTAACTATTTGAGATTACTGCTTAAGAGCAGGGCCAGGAGACTGTGAAGCCCCGAAACTCAGGTGAGTCTATCACAATGGAGCTGGGGGTGGGGGAGGCTGCAGGAAAGCGCCATTGCTTCTTATTATGAACTTTCACACAGGCTTTGCTTTCTTCCCCCAGATACACACGTCACTTTGCCACACCTCTCAAAAAGACCCCTTCAAGCTGTTCTAGTGACAGTGTAGCCTCCCACCAACAAATGCAATGGCCTCTACACTTTTTAACTACACAGCATCCCATCAGTAAAAATCATTACGCACGAATCCCTACTGGACGATGTGTATTTGTGAACGATCCATGTGTACCCGTGCAAACAGAGCAAGCAGGCCCACTGTACAAACCTATCAGATACATTATAAAACACCAATAAAGAGAAATTCTAAACAGGGTGAGGAGAAAGTATATACAAAGAGGGCTTGATATTTCCTTTCCATATTCCAGTAAATCGTCTTACAAAGCCTCTGCAGTTCGAGGGGCCCTCTCTGGAGGCTGCGGAAGGAAACATGTTGCTCAAAAGCTAGAGCTGGACCTCAGAAATGTATCAGGACACCCCAGAAAGCAAGTACTTTTTTCGTTACAATGACTCCAACACCCCAGCAAGCTTTGATTAGCTACATTTTTCTCTAGGCCTCCCTGGGGGTTCAGGAGGTAAAGAATCTGCCTGCAATGCAGGAGACTCAGGTTCCATCTCTGGGTGGGGAAGATCTCCAGGAAAAGGGTGGCCCACTCCAGTGTTCTTGCCTGGAAAATCCCATGGAAAGAGGAGCGTGGAGGGCTACAGATCATGGGGTCACAAACAGTGGGACACGACTGAGCGTCTAACACTTTCTCTGATTTTGTCTCAGTTCACGTGTGACTCTGGGCCCCACAATGAAGTCCTCAGGACTTGCAGAGGGGGCTTTGGGGGCACTATGCCACGCTCCTGACTGCTATCTCAAGATTCTAGCTGTTTCTCTTCATGTTCTACAGACAACGGCACAGGAAATTTGACCCTCAGGCCAAGGCCAGAGCACAACAGGCAGTTTCGCCCATCCTTACCTTGATAGATGCTGATCAAAACCCATATCAAGAACGTCTTGTAAGACAGTGGCCGTCCCTGAACGAGAGAGGAGACAGCGTGCGTCAGTGGGTGGGGCTCGGCCAGGGCGCCGGCTGCCTTCAGACGCCCCTCTGCCAGCCAGACAAGACAATCTGCCCGTTTTCATCAGAACAGTGACTCACACACATCGAAATACATTAAGAGAAATGACGTTTTTTTAAAAGAGAAGTGACTTTAGATGAAATAAAGCTGCTCCTTATTAGAAATTCCTTGAGGACAAAAAAAAATGCCATTACACACACACACAGATTTTTCCGGAGGGTACATAAGAGCATTTCCAGAGGCACAAGGAGCAGCTACAGATCAGAACTGTCAGGGGCTTGTAAAAAAGGTATGAGGAGGTTTGTTTTCTATTGACATTATCAGTGTTACAGTTTAACAGTCTTTGCGTGTGCACAGAATAGTTTAAGAAAAATGATAAGCCCCCACACCTTCCTCTCAAAGTAAGAAAGCCATCAGTTCAAATGTGTTCACATCAGACGTGGAGCGTCCGTGTGAAACATGTTAAAAGAAGCAGAAAGGCGAGGTCTTCAGACAATCTGAGTAGAGTCTATATAATACCTTCTGCTGACGGGGTGAGAAACAGTCTAGGGACTGTATCATAAAAATAAAGACATGACCCCAGCCATAGAATAGCTTTGTGGGCTAAGTCAGAAAGCATCTGCCCACCTAAGGCAAGCACACCTCATTAGATACATGCTAATTTATCATTTAAAGCACCAGGAGGGGCGGGGGAGGTAGGCACGGGGCTGGAGGAGGAAGCTGGCCGGGGCTGGAGGGGGAAGCTGGCCGGGGCTGGAGGAGGGAGCTGGCCGGGGCTGGAGGGGAAAGCTGGCCGGGGCTGGAGGGGGAAGCTGGCCGGGGCTGGAGGGGGAAGCTGGCAGGGGCTGGAGGAGGGAGCTGGCAGGGGCTGGAGGAGGGAGCTGGCCGGAGCTGGAGGAGGAAGCTGGCCAGGGCTGCAACCTTGAGCAGGTCTTTGTAGAGCTCGGGGTACAGCATCGCCACTTCCGACTCGACGTCCTTGTCCAGGACCAGAGAGAAGACGGGGAACATGGTGTAGACAGTGGAGTACCTGCGAGAAGAGACGCCCCTCAGCGAAGAGCCGGCCAGCCCCCGCCTCTGCAGGCAGCTCCCACCGCTTCGCTCGGCAACCACGCACAGAGCACCCGGAGCACGCCAGGGCCGGTGCAGAGCCCCGGACATTCAAGACGAAAAGCAGGCAAAATCGCCTGCCTTCCGAGAGCTCCCGTGCTGGGAGTCAAAAAACAAACTCAGAAAACCGTGCTGGGTGCTGAGGAGGGAAACATGACGGGGAAGAGGGACCAAGACACGGGGCGAGATGGTGCAGCTGCAGAGAGGGGGACGGGGCGAGATGCCCACGAGAGGACGGGGGTGGCCGTGCCGGGGTCCAGGGAGCAGCCTCCCGGGCAGGCGCCGCGAGTGCAGAGGCCAGGGGTGGAAGTCCGTCTGTCCTGCGCGAAGAGCAGCGAGGCGGCCCCCGTGGCCAGAGCCGCGCAGGTGAGGGGGACGCGAGCAGACGAACGTCCCCCGAGGGGGAAGGGGGACCAGGTCCCGGGGGGGCATGTGCAGCGTAAAGCCCTGCCTCTGTTCTGGCACGTTCCGCCACGGTTCCAGGGCCTGACAAAGGGCAGGCCGCTCTCCCCAGTGAGAAGCGGGCAGGACCCCAGGGCCGGCTCTCAGGCTGAAAGGCACAAGACGTACTTTGTAAGACGGCCCTGGGACCAGCCGGCCCCTCTGGGCCTCCTGCCTTGGTAACCAGGGGCCCTACCTGGGGCGCGTGGAAACCAGACTCCACCTCCCCGGGTAACTCAGAGACCAGCACATCCTCTGAAAAGGTCACAAGGAACGTCACAAATTCCAGGTCAGGAACAGGGGTGGACGTGATGGCAGCAGATGCCCCAGGGACAGTGTCCCAGGTCACAGCACAAGCTCTGCCAAGGCTACGTGCCCCCAAGAGGGCTAGGCTCTGGCAGCCTCAGAGACTCACCCGCAGGCGGTCGCTGCAGGCGGCCATGGCAAGAAGAGTCCTCTCCTGCTCCCCTCGTTCCGTTTTTCCTAAGACGCCTCGGGGACTTCAGTTTTGCCTGGTTGCCAATTATCTGATAACCTCAGGCTCTTGTAGCAAGCAGTGTTCAAGCATCAGGTACAGAGGGACCACAGACAGACTAGACTACCCCTGCAGTCTGGTTACGAGCTTATCAGTTCAAAGTCATATTGATTCAAGAAGGCTCTAAACCAGACTGCCGCACCAGCCTTGACCTGGGGACTGAGGCGTCTTTAACACAACGCTTCTTCCTTCTTCTGTGGCGTTTTAGGGGTGACTCATTAAAAATTAACACTTTGCCTGGACTTCCTTACCCAATGATGAGGAATCCTTGATAGAGGGGGACGGAGGCGAAGTAAAACACGGATGAAAAGACAGCCTGTGCCAAGGAGAAAAAAGGACGTCACCAAAACATACCAAAAATGTCACCAAAATGTACCAAAAACGTTACCAAAGCCCTCATGTCTGTATCATAAAGACAGCGTCACTCACAGAGTGCTAATTTCACACCTGCCCGTTACAGTGCTTTAAGTATATTAGCTCATTTAATTCCTACAGCAACCCTACAGAGGAAGTGCTGTTACCATGGTGCCCATTCTACAGATGAGGGAAGCAAGGCACAGAGAGTTTCAGTGACCTACCTGAGACAGCACAGCTCATAAGGGTCAGAGCCAGGAGTCACGTCAGAGGGTTTGGCTCCAGGGTCCACTCCCAGCTCCTCTAAACGTTTACCAACTTACACACAAGCCGGACCTGGGAATACCTTATATCTGATCTCAGTGAATCTCCACAACCACCCATGAGATCAAGTCCTAATAACCCCTACATCATAGAAGGGCAGAGTGAGCAGATAAATGGCCCTGCAAGGATTCAAGCCCTGTTCTGTCTCCAGAGCCCACACACCCAACGGCTCAAAATCACCTGCTCTCTAGGTGAACAACTGATAAACAAGTTGGCATATGCATGGAAACAGACACAGAAAAATATCCTCCACCCTAAGGATATGTACCAGTTACCCTGGAGGGTGGGATCGCAGAGAAGGCTTCACTTCTCATATTACATGTTCTACTTTTCTTCGAAATTTTTACGAAGAGCCCAAAACCTACTACTTTTGCAATCAGACAAAAGCAATAAAGATATTTACCAACCCCTACTGTAACGTCTGCTTCCTGATTTGGAAAATATGAGCAGTGAAAAATTGGCTGGGGAGATAAAACCAGGCTTGATGCTCTGTTACTTCCTTCTCTGAACATCTACTGACCCCAACAGAAGCAAAGTGACCTCTAAGCTAATTAGTATAAAACCTACCGGAGGCCAGGGACAGCTGTTGCCTGAAGGATTTAAAAAACTGAACATGGAAGAAAATCCCTGCGGACAGTGACTGCAGCCATGAAATTAAAAGACGCTTGCTTCTTGGAAGAAAAGCTATGACAAACCTAGACAGCCTATTAAAAAGCAGAGACATTACTTTGCTGACAAAGGCCCATATAGTCAAAACTGGGTTTTCCAGTAGTCATGCACAGATGTGAGAGTTGAACCGTAAAGAAGGCTGAGTGCCAAAGAATTGATGCTTTTGAAATGTGGTGCTAGAGAAGACTCTTGAGAGACCCCTGGACAGCAAGGAGATCCAACCAGTCCATCCTAAAGGAAATCAACCTGAATATTCACTGGAAGGACTGATGCTGACGTTGAAGCTCTTTGACATTGAAGTATTTTGGCCATCTGATGGGAAGAGATGACTCACTGGAGAAGACCCTGATGCCGGGAAAGACTGAGGGCAGAAGGAGAAGGGGACGACAGAGGATGAGATGGTTGGATGGCATCACCGACTCGATGGACATGAGTTTGAGCAAGCTCCAGGAGATGGTGAAGGAAAAGGAAGTTTTGCGTGCTGCAGTCCATGGGGTCGCAAAGAGTCGGACACGACTGAGCGGCTGAACAACAAATGGAAGAAAAGGCTGGGCCAGCCTAGTGGCTAGAAAGAGTGTGGAACCAGAGCCCCCTCCCCCTCATCACTGTCATGGGCCTTGGCTTGGTACAGAGGTCAGGATGCAGGTGACACCGAGGGCTGGGGTCACGGGCAGCCTGGCTCTGCCCTGGTTGTGACTTTGGAATTGAAAGGTCAAAGCCTCTTTTCAGATGACTTCTCACACAGGCTGCTGCCCAGGAAGGAGGATTAGAAACAGGTCAAGAATCCTGGTGCTCAGTTTTGCAAATCAGTCAGGAACCTCTTCCTCTAAATGGGCCAGACTGACCACGACACCTTCACCCTGGAAACAGCACTGGGGAAAATAAATGCTCTATCTTCATCTATCTCAGAGGCCACTGTCAAAGTGCAATTCTAACGGGACTCTCTCTCAGCCAGTTACTTTCGGCACAGTGGACAGGGTTAAGGGGTTTTTTACTGGGGAGGGGGGGATGGTTTGTTTGTTTTTCCCTCGATAGCACAAAGAACAATTCCTCACGCTAGAACTGTTTTTTTCTGAATCCATGTTTATGGTAACATACGGGCATTACAGAAGTAAATCCATCCAGGCCAGCCTGTGTGTGTTTGCCCGGGAATGAGCTGATTAATCTCCCAGTGATTAAAACCATGACATTATCCAGTCCAACTGATGAGCTTACATAAAATAAAAGTACAGATGTGGTCTGATGAACCACAGCAGCTGTTAGCGTTTTGATTGTGCTGATGAAAATCACTTTAAAGCTCCTTTACTCATAAGTGCAATATATATTGAAAATATAACCGCCCCCAGCCCTCCCCTGCAAAGGCACAGACGAGCCTGTGGAGGGTGGATTCTCATGTACATCAGGCAGCACCACTCGAGTCTGAAGGCAGGGTGTCTTTTGCATATGAATAAACGCCTTTCCCACAAATTAAAACAACACCTTAACCGAGAACAGTCAAATTCAGAGAGTCAGAAAGTGCACGGGGAGATTTCAGGGGCTGGGAGGAGGAATGGGGAGCTGGTGTTTAACGGGCAGAGCCTCAGTTTAGAAAAGTGAGCAGTTCAGGAGATGGATGATAATGAGAATTGCACAACTGTGAGAATGTCGTACTCAGAGCCACTGACGTGTGCAGTTAAATGTGGTTAAAATAATGTTTTATATTATGTGACTTTTACCACAATAAAAAAAGTAAAAGGATAAAACCTCACCTTAGGTTTACACATTAGCCTGTTTTGCTTTTATTAATGATGGTAAGGATGCCTTCAGCACTTGATGCCTTAATAAAACTCTCTGCTTCTCAAAGTAGCCCTCTCTGCGGAGCAAGGGCCAAGACCCTTGAACAGAGTGATGCCCCCTTGACAGGTGGAAAGACCGAAGCCCAGAGTGGTAACGTGGCTTGCTCAAGGTCTCAGAGACACCTGGGGATATGGGTTCCCTAAGTTCTCACCATTTAACTGGGGTTCTTTTTTACCTAAATGCCCAAGGAGAAAATCAGCCAATAGATGTTCAAGACCCCAAATATTTTCTTTCCCCGCTTTGGGCCTCCTCCCTATTATGACTTCACTGCCGTGGCCTGAAGACAAGACTATGAAGGGGCTGGGGGAGACAGAAGATGGGAAGATACCTTATACATTCTAGAATCCTCTGTGAAAAAGCAAGATGTTACTCCCTGGGTCTGACCCGTGAGTCAGGAAGATCCCCTGGAGTAAGAAATGGCAACCCAGGACAGTGTTCTAGCCTGGAGAACTTCACGGACAGAGGAGCCTGATGGGTTACAATCCACAGGGTCACAAAGAGTCGGATACGACTGAGCGTATCCAACTCTTTCAGCTCCCTGAGGACTGACTGGGATGAGAACACGGGACTCCCAGCCGGGCTGCGCTGGAGGCAGAGCTGAGATGCCCTGGCTGCACCACCCTCACTAAGCGCCCCCTTCGGTGGAGGCAACACCAGCCCCCCACCATGGAGGGCAGAGGGGATCCCAGGACTAACAGAGCAGGTACCAGGGCCCCCTGCCCAGGTAGACTAAATCCCTGAGGGATACGGTACCAATTTCCCACCCTCACTGAGGCTCAGCCTCCCCATCTGTAGAATGGGCACAGACCACAGAGAAGGCTGCAAGCGCCCCTGCATTATGAACACTCAGCCTATGGTAAAGGACGCTCTCAAAAAAATACACTGTTCATCGATGGCTGCTCTCTGCAGGTCCTTGATTCTGCATGTGGAAAACTCCGAGCTGGAGTATTCATTTGGTGTTTACCTCTGCATCATTCCCTCTGGCAAACTAAGGACGACAACTCACCCCGATGCACGAACCCAGCTCACCTACACCTCTGTCCATCTCGTGCCCGGCCAGGCCCCACCGCTGAGGCTCTGCAGAGCAAGCACAGCCTCGGCCCCCACACAGGAGCTCGGCCCCCACACGGAGGGCTCCAGGCAGGCGCTCGGAGCTCTTTCGGAGTTGAGGGGGTGGGGGCGGTGCAGAGTGGCGGACTGGAACTGGCTCGGCGGGGGGAACCGTTCCAAAGCGGGGCCTGCTGCTTCTCCGGCACTCTCCACAGCAACCCCCCACCACGGCCGCCCACCCACCTGCATGGTGCTGATGCAGAGGCTCCTGTGGATGACAAACTGGCTGAGGGCGGCCGAGCGCTTGTAGCTGTTGCGGCCATGCACCATGAGCAGGCGGCCGAGGTGCCGGAACTGAGTGATGGAGAAGTCGGCAGCCAATGAAGCCTGCTTGCCCTCCTGGGACCGGACGTCGAAATCGGGCACCATCAGGAGCACGGGGCGGGTCAAGGCAAACACACATTTTTTTTTTAATTGAAAAAGCAAGACACTGGTAAGGAGATCTTTGAAGAACTTCAATAGAGAAATTCTTTGGCTTCCAGCTATACACAGTTGGTGGTCTGAGTCTAAACGTGATTTTAAGAGAGGAATTTATTTAAATAAAAAACATTCCCAAGCACAGATAGTCATAATTGGGAAGTCAAATGGATCTAGTATTAAGCCTTGGGGGTTAGGCCCAACCCATAATGGGAGTCAGGAGCAATGAATCATTCCAAGATAGGCTCTGAGCACTCAGCTCCCTTAAGAGTTAAACATATGGGGGCGGGGGGCTGATGCTACCAATGATACTAAACTGAACATTCCCAAACACAGCTTTGCACATCCATAGAACTGGAAATAACTTAAGAGTGCAGCCATGTTATGGGATTCTTTCAAAGGGACACGGCAGACGCTATCCACGGGACAGACGGACGTCATGGCCTCCTGGCGTGGTGAAACAGAGGCACAAGCCCCTCCTGTGTACGCCGTACACCAAAACACAGACCCACAAGCACATCCACCGGCCCCGCGGACGCCACGGGACGGCTCTCCAACTGCCCCGCATGCTTCAAACATGAGTGTCCCACAAAACAGACGGAGAGAAGTATTCTCCACCAGAGAAGAGTGCAGACACATGAAGACATGCAAACAAATGCAGCGTGTGAGCCTTCACCGCTTCCTGGAGATGTCTTTTTTAAACATTTTGAGGATCACTGGAGAAATGAGACCATGAATATTATGTAACAGTATCATATCAATGTTACACTTTTTTTTGATGCTATTTTCCTTATGTAGAAACACGCCCTTTTTCTTAAGAGATCCAGGCTGAAGCACTGAGGGGTAACATATCTGCAACTTACTTTCAGCTGATTCAGAGGGAGCGGGAACTAGGAGGAGAATGTGACAAAAACGCTAATAACTGGTAAACTAAAGCAAAGAGTAAACAGGTGCTCACTGTTCTAGCTGACTTCTCTGAAGGAGTTACATTTTTCAAAACAGAAAGTTTGAGGAAATATACAAAATGATGGATCTACATGTCCTGATGTATAAAGAAATCTAAGAACAACAAACTGAGGTACAAAGAAATCTAAGCTACAGCAGATTTAGGCAAGTTTCATTTAAAAAAAACATAGTATAATGTTTTAAATGTTAAATTATACATGAGAATAATATATATGTGTGTTAAGGTGTATGTATATATGTTGTTTAGTTGCTAAGTCATATCCGATTGTTTGCGACCCCATGCACTGTAGCCCACCCGGCTCCCCGTCCATGGCATTTTAGAGGCAAGAACACTGGAGTGGGTTGCCATTTCCTCCTCCAGGGGCTCTTCCTGACCCAAGGATCGAACCTGCATCTCCTGCTTGGCAGGCAGATTCTTTACCACTGAGCCACCTAGGAATCCCATGTATATTTGTGTGTGTACATATAAATTATATACATTCCCATAACAAGTAGTATACACATAGACAAAAATTCTAAGAGAATAATCAGTGTTACTAGTTTGATGCAGCTGTCTAAAAGAAAAAAATGCATTTGACCCATTTCTACATTGTTGTGGTTTTTTTACTGTGAGCACTTGTCACTTTTATACTCCAAAAAACAAAAGAAAAGAAGCAGACTACAATTTTTAACGGAAGAGAAAATGTTCTTGTACTATACAACATTGTGTAAAGAATTCCATCTATTAACCTCAACTGTGCTTCTTACAACCTGCATTAAAGGAATCATACAGATTTCAGACCTAACATCTTCTTCAAGGATCAGTTGGCTCTGTAACTTCAAGCAACTGTCAACTGGATGAGAACCAGAAAACCAGGCGAAAAAGGTGGAAAGGAAAAAAAATTGGTGGAAAATCCAGATGCATGAATGCATGGGACAAAATGCATAGAGCACATCTCTGGCCTTTATTCAAGGCCTCCACACTCTCACTCCAAACACAGAGCTAACAAATGTGGGCCCAACCTTCTGGCCTACAGTCATCTCAAGTCACAAAGGACAGAGGGCAGGGCAAACTATTAGTGGAAGGCACACAGTTGACAGGGAAGGAAAAAGAAAAATGACTGTAACACACAACCTTTAAAAATCTGCAGCTGTCACAGCATTTTAGGAAGGAACAAACTATGCCCCATTCTTCCATAATCCCTGAGAGACGATCCACAGTGTGATAACTAACGCTTTTACTCACAACACTACCAGGGAAGAATTGGAGGACATTCGCTGCACCCTAAGAATGTAGCGAGACACTTTAAAAGAAATTAGGTCTGGGCAAGCAAAGACTCAGCATTTGTCTCTAAGATACCGTGAGACGGATCTCTTTCAGGTAGTAACACCAGGTAATACCATACCTGGTTCCTTAGGCTCTGTAATTCTAATCGAGAATTTCCAAAAGCATCGAAGCTGCATCTTGGAGGGAAAGAGAAAGCCCAGCTGGTGGAGCAGATTGGCTCCCCTCTGCCGTCCTGAGGCCACTACCTAACGCCCTAATGCAGACCCCCGGGTGAAATCAGCGTGCCCGATGCGTGCTCACCTTTCCCTCCACGCCCACGCCGCAGTCCGACTCCTGGATCATGCTGACGTCATTGCCGCCGTCGCCTGCGGGGCGCACAGACCAGAGAGCAAGGTCAGCAAGGGGGGAGAGGCGAGAAACCACCTCGCCTTTCACAGCTCCTTCACAGCCTCATCGACCGCGGCCTCCTGTCGCAGGCTAAGTGTCTGTTCTGTTCTGCCCGCTCAGTCTTTCTGCAACAGGCTGCAGGATCAGCTGCTTCGTTTATAGGCAGAGGAGCTGAGAGTCAGAGGGACCGGGCGACCGGCTGAGGGGCCTGGCCACTGAGTCACTGAGCAAGGGGACTGTGTCCACTCCGCGTGGGGGTCTACAGCCCCTCGGGCCCTGCCTCCGAAGTGCGGGGGTCCCGTCATCAATAGCGATGACAGACGCTGCCCGGCTTACTGTGATTGCAGCAGGCGCCTCGTAAGGCTACCGCCCTTCCGAAACCTCTCGAGGGAACCGCGGGTCCTCTCCCTTTCTACGGATGAGGAGACCAGCTCCGGACGGGGAAACGAGGACCCCCGTGGACCCCCAGCTGGGGAAAACCGGCAGACCGGACCCAGACCCCGCTCGGCAGTGTGGTCTTCTTCACCCCGGGGCTTTGCTGCGCTGGGGTCACTACTGAAAGCACAAACCGAGGAGGAAGGCCTGGAACGCCCTCAGCGTCCTCCTGGACGCTTTCTCAGGCAGAAGTATTTGAAAATAATGGTGACAGAAACAGGGCCAAAGGGGGGAAGGGGTATAAATGTCATGGGCTGGGTCAAGGGGCCTGGGAACCTGAAGCGTGCAGCCGTGGGGCCCCGCCCCCGAAGGTCACCGGGCGCAGGGGCGGCGGGCCCGTCCCCCAAAGGTCGCCAGGCGTCCCCTGCAGGGTCACGCGCAGCCGTGGGGCCCGTCCCCCGCAGGAGAGCGGGCGCGGCCGCGGGCCTACCTACTGCGCAGGTCAGCCTCCCTGTGCGCTCCTGGAGCAGACGCACGATCTGGGCCTTCTGCGTGGGCGCGCAGCGGCAGCAGACCACCGCCGGGCACTGGCAGGCCAGCTCCATGAACTCGTACTCGTAGTACTTGAGGCACACCTGGCGGCGACGGGAGAGGGGCTGGGTCAGCCACGGTCCCCCCGCCCCCGCGGCAGCTCCCGGGGTCCCCGCGCCCACCTCCAGGGAGTCTCCGGAGATGACCAGCGCGCAGTCGTGCTTCCTGCGGAAGGCGTTCAGCTCCAGGTGCGCCTCGCCACGGTTGGTCACCTGGAAGGGAAGGCAGTGAAGGAGGCCTTGTGCTCTGAGCCGCTGGGAACAATAAGCGGCCACCTCCTGGAGCCCCGTGAGGGCCAGGTTCCCCGCCTAGAACCCCACCGTCCCCTGCCACTGACCCCCAAGCCAGAGCAGACCCTGTTTGCTGTGGCTGTGGGAATCATGGGGGTCTGCACACCAACCGTCCCCGCACGTTTCCCCCAGGAAGGCTGGGACCACGTAAATCAAGGGAAGAGCAAAGAGCCAGCGTCCTTTCAACCTGTGCCCAGCACCACGCTCAGCACTCTTCCTGCATCCTTCCAACCTGTGCCCAGCACCACGCTCAGCACTCTTCCTACACTTCCACCCTCTTTATTTCTCACAGGGGCTCTTCCAGGCTCCACTGTAGGTGTGAGGAAACAGATGCAGGGCACGGTGTGTTCTGGCTGGAGGAGCACAGCCAGTCCATTTCAAGCAGGCCTCGGAAGCCAGGCTTCCGGCAGGGTGGCTGGCTCGAATCAGGTGTTAAATATGATACGCTCTGTGGGCCACAGAGTCTGCCACAACTACCCCACTCTGCTGTACACTGCCAAAGCAGCCAGATAATCCTAAACAGATGGGCAGAACTTATATTTAGATAAAACTTTATTTATAAAAACAGGTGACCAGCACACAGGCCATAGTCTGCCACCCCTGAATCCTAGAACATACAGTGTGTTCTCATTATGTGCAACAGTTAGGCTCTATAAAATCGCTGTGAACACTCAGTTTGTGATTACTGAACCCCTGCTCCTGGGGAAGATACAGGGCTAGGCTCTTGCAAGCCTCTGGTCACAATATTTTTGTCCGTTCGTCAATACACAAGTTTGCTTTCTACATGTCTCAGTTTAAAGACATCTTTGAAAATATATACTGCTGAAATAAGTCAAAGATAAATTCTGTATGATGTCACTTATATGTGGAATCTGAAAAATAAAACTGATGAATATAAAGAGACAGATACAGAGAACACATTAATTGTGACCAGTGAAGAGAGGGAAGAGGAGGGGCAAGATGGGGTAAAGGATTAAAAGACACAAACTACTGTGCAAACAATATACAAGCTACAAGGCTCTACTGTGTAACACACGGAGTCTAGCCGGTATTTCATAATTATACATGTAGTGCATGCTAAGTTGCTTCAGTCGTGGCCGACTCTGTGTGACCCCATGGACCACCGGGGTCTTCTGTCCATGAGATTCTCCAGGCAAGAATACTGGAGTGGACTGCCATTTCCTTCTCCATATGCCATTTAAAAAACTATAAACCAATATGTTGCACATGTGAAACATGTAACTTTGTACATCAACTACACCTCAAAAATTTCTTTAGTAATACACAGAGGTGTAGCTGATTCATTAGCCCAGACTCGTGGCCAACAGGACTGAGACTCACACCTGAAGGAGGCTGATCTCTGGGAAGCACAGCACAGCCTCCGTGCACGCAGGGACACGGTCAGCGCTCAGCTGTGCGCTGGGGACCATCTTAGCTGTGTGCTCAGCTGAAACCGCAGGCGCAATGAACAGACTGGGGCCCCTGCGTCCATCGAGGCCTGAGACTAGACGGCAGAGCATCGCCTGACTCCACCTCAGCCGGGAAGCTGCTTGCCAGATGATGCCACTGTGCACGTCCAGATACAACTCTGAAAGCAGCTCGAGTATTGATTTTTGGGTCACAAATGAATTTTAATGAGTGGGCAGATTTGCAAATACAGAATTCATGGACAGTGGGGAGCCACTGTATCTGCCTCTACGTGGTGCTGGTCGGGCTATTCCAGAAACTGCCAGATTTCTTAAAGCTTCAATGTGCTATGGACCAAAGGTAGGGGTGGTGGTGGGGGAGACCCCTAGAACATGTAGAGAACCCCCAGCTGTTTGGCTCTGATGGCAGATAAGCAGGACCATGATATTCGGCCCCAAAGGAGAGCCGGTGGCTCTCGCCCCGCGACCCAGTAAAGCCAATCACAGTCCTCGGCTTCGAAACTGGGAGTGGCTCCCCCTGCCTGCGCTGTTTGGCCATGGGCGGCTCCTCTCCTCTGCCAGCCATGGCCTGCAACCAGGGCAGGGCGCTCTCCTCTGCCAGCCACCATGCCTCCTCCAAAGGCTCCTCAGGGGTTGCCTGCAGAAACGCGCACAGGCCAGTATCTGTGATCTTGAATTTATCTCCTATCTGAGGACTTGGCTTTCAAGGGTTCAGTGAAACCCTAGACTCATCTACACAGTTTCACGTGTATGAGCTTATCTGCATCCCATCAGCTTCTCCAAGGGACCACGGCCCCCTGCAGGTCAAGAACATGGGTTAACGCGGGGTGGGCACCAGGAGCCCCCGCGCCACCTCCAGAAGGGATCCTTCAGCCTCAGCCAGGCCATTCAGTAAGTCCACCCAAACCAGGGCCCTGAGCTCCCCCAACCCTCGGTGGTTAACGTCCTTCCCCTCCCCCTGGAGGGGCCCACGGGAGATTATGAGGTTACAGGGCAAACACAGCGTCCTACCCCCGCCCCCACCCAGAGGCAGAGGACCCTTTACCGGCCGGAAGATGTGGACGTCCTGGCTCCTGGTCACCAGGTGTGCGTTCTTCGCTGTGCATGTGGCTGTCTCCAGCTTGTCCCCCGTCAGCATCCAAACCTGAAATGACCGCAGGGAAGACGTCCCCTCAGTTAGCCTTCAAGCCGGCCTGTCGCCCAGGTCAGCTGGGTTTCCAAACACGTCATGCTGAACTGACGAGCTCCAACTACCTCGAGGCTTACAATGTCCCCGAAGCACCACAGGGAAGGCCCTGGTTCAAGGGCTTCAAGACCCTGTGCACCCGCTGCTGGAGGAGCAAAAGCTGGTGCAGCGCTTCCGGGAAACCGGCACGTGCTCTGGCAGACATCGTGAAGCCCACCTCTGCCCGCCTAATCCCCCTTCTGGGAATTTTTCTTAAATCAGTAAATAATCTCAACAAAGGGGAAGGCTGTATGGATGGGGGGTCACGCCCATGTCCTACAAGAAACCCTGATTTGTCACATTACACGGGGTCTTTCTACGGAGTCGGATGCCCCTGTGTGATCTCAGGGGGCCGGAAAGTGAAAGTGTTTAGTTGCTCAGTCCTGTTTGACTCTTCACGACCTCGTGGACTGTAGCCCGCCAAGCTCCTCCATCCATGGAATTCTCCAGGCAAGAATACTGGAGTGGGTAGCCATTCCCTTCTGCAGGGGATCTTCCTGACCCAGGGGTCAAACCTGAGTCTCCTGCGTTGCAGGCAGATTCTTCACCATCTGAGCCAACATGGAAGCCCCAGGGAGCGTCACCCTAACTGTGACCTGCCAACAGTAAACACGCCAGGTCCACGTCACCTTGGAACAGAACACGCTGTGTCTCACTGCTGTGGGCTCAGACAGGGTAGGTGAGCTCCCCAAAGTCACAGCTAGCCCCTGTCCCCACCAGGCCCAGAACCCAGACCTGCAGAGTCTAAACCAACGTGCTTCCTGCTCCGCTTGTTCACTCATTAACTCTCTGTTCTCTCTGCTCCCAGGAGGGGTGGTGGGGTGGGGGCACCTTAGAGTCACGGGACAGGGACACCTCGGCATGAGGGGAAGAGCAGGGAAGAAAATAACCGTGAAGCTTCTTCACTGTGCCAGGCACCGCTTCAGCGCTGTGCATTTAACCAAGTGTTCAGGGCACTGTCCCTTCACAAACCCTTGAGACAGGAAACGGAGACGCTGTGAAGTCAGGCCACCAGTCAAGAACCACAGAAGTCGTCGGTGGGGAGGCAGGATTTGAACCCCCAGGCAGTGAAATGGCCGGGATGAAGGCACCAGGCCCTGCTGGGGGCCCCGTGCCTCTGGATTTGACTCCCAGAGAACGGTGGTGTGCTCCCTCCACCTCCCCACCTGGTCTTAAAGACAGTGCTGCTGTTCAAGGGGGAGGGGGCACATGTATGCCGCTGGCTGATTCATGCTGAGGTGTGGCAGGAACCAACACAACACTGTAAGACAATTATACTCCAATTAAAGATAAATAACATGTGCACAAAAATAGATAAATAAATAACAATGTTTTATGTGATCCCAGTTCAGCGCCAGTCTTCAGGGTTCTTTGTAAGAGGGCAAACCCCGGGACAGGAGCTAGAAGGCTAGAGTTCTAGAAAACCACGGAAAGTCCTGAGCGCACTGAGGCTGTGCCCCACGCCAGAACACAGGCGGGGCCCCAAGGGGAAGCTCCAGTCCCAGGCCCGCGGTTCCCGGCAGGAGAGCCTGCGTGTGAAGCCACCTCGCGCGGCCTGGGGGGCTGCACCCGGGAAGGGAGTGAAGTGGAAGTTCCCAAGTTCTAACGCCTCCCGGCCTGTGAAAGACCACACATTAGACCCTCATGACAAGCTAGCCGGACCCCTAACTGTACACTCCACGCCCTCCCCTCTCACGATGGAAACCAGCAGAAGTCCAGTGCATGCGCGATGAATAAAACACTGCTTTTGGAGAGAATGGTTTTAAGGAGGGAAAAAAACCTCAGGACAAAGCCAATGGCAGAAACTTGGAATCTCCCAGGTTCCTAGAGGAGACGTTTTAGAAACTGGCAGGAACAAACACGACAGGCCCCAAGGCGTCAGAAGTGGGCCTCTCTGATGTCAGACTTTGTGCAGAAATGAGATCTCACTGGCAATTTCCTTGCAATGAGCCAGGCCTGTGGGCCAAAGACAAGTGACAGTTTGGTGTGCAATGAGACACGCCCACACACGTGTGCGCCCCCGTGGGCTAGAAGGTGGCCGGAGCTGGTTTATGACCGCAGGCCTCATCCCTCTTGTTCACACCATCCTGCTCATAAGGACTCCTGCCAGACGGGGGCCCTGGAATGTAGCTGGGTAGAGATAGGCCACTAACCTACGTTATCTTCAGGAGCTTCTAACCCATCGGGCTTCCCGGTGGCTCAGATGGTAGAGAATCTGCCTGCAGTGCAGGAAACCCAGGTTCGATCCCTGGGTTGGGAAGATCCCCAGGAGCAGGGAGTGGCAGCCCACTCCAGTGTTCTTGCCTGGAGAACTCCATGGACAGAGGAGCCTGGCGGGCGACAGTCCATGGGGTCACCAAGAGTCGGTCAGGACTGAGCAGCTAACACTTTCACCCTCTAACCCGGGAGTTTGCGAACCCCTTTCTTGGGTCCACTGAGGTGGAGCCCGCTCCCCAGGCACCCTCTACTGGCCCCTCCAGGTTAAACGACGGGATGTGAGCTGTGGCCCCCGAACAGGCGAAGACGAAAACGCAAACACGGCAGTTTGTGGGGCAGGTGGTCGCTCACTCGCCTAGACCATAACACAGACGGCTGGCCGGCCACTCAACAAGGATGTAACAGGCACCCCAGGCGTGCAGGACACCGCGGTCCTCAGCTAAGGTGAAGCGCCCGGTCCTGCCCTCACGGAACCCAGCGCGCAGAGGGGCAGCCGCCAGCGAAAGGAAAGCGGGCTGTCAGAGCAGGAAGGACGGAGCGCCTCAGGTCGCCGTCTGAATCTGGTTCCTGTGCTCCCAGTCACTGCTGCCACCCTCTGCCCCGTCTCTAATGTTCACCCTCCACTGAAGAGACCACTCGCCCGAGTCCGGAGTTTGCTGCCAGGCAGCAGGCTCGCCGTACCTTGATGCCGGCGTTCCTCAGCGTCTCCAGGGTGGGCCTCACATCCGCCTGCAGCTGGTCCTCCACACCCGTCAGGCACAGCAGCTCCATCTCCATCTCCAGGCTCTCGATCACCGTGGCCACTTTCAGGGAGCGGTCGTGCACGCTCAGCTTGGCCTGGACATAGCGGGCCTGGGACACAGCAGGGAACACAGTCACGCCGTGCGGTGGGGAGGTGCAAGGCAGGCCAGGCCCATACAGGGCAGGAACTCCAGCCCCTGGGTGAGCCTCAAAGTGGTGAAACTGAGATCTTCGGCCTCCTTCCAAGTTCATCGATCCAGACACTGGAGGCGGAGAGACCAGAGTGCCACCCTCTGCTCCGCGCTCACCTGCTGTGCAACTCCCAGCCGGTCACTAAACTTCTCGGAGCCTCAGCTGTCTTCCTCCATGAAGAGACAGCAACAGCCCCAACTGGACAGAGTTTTCTCAAGGGTGAGCACACCTCTAGACCTCAGAAAACAGTAGGCTCTCCCCCATAAATATACGCTGTAACCAAGAACTAAGTTGTCTAAAGATGAAGTCCCACTTCCAAAGACTATCGACCCAACCCACCTGTTTATCCCTTCTTTATACGGTTAGCAAGGATACAGTCATTTTAAAGTATATGCCTTTGAAGTTGAAAAAACGGCAGAATGCATTCCGGGCTAGAACTCCTGTTAAATCAAACTTCACAGAGAACTCACGCGTGTGAACG
This sequence comes from Odocoileus virginianus, assembly GCF_023699985.2. Lineage (NCBI taxonomy): Eukaryota > Metazoa > Chordata > Mammalia > Artiodactyla > Cervidae > Odocoileus > Odocoileus virginianus. The sequence goes on from NC_069682.1 coordinate 74,249,358, forward strand.
GGACAGACTGAAGCACAGTGTCTCCGGGTGGAGCAGAGCAAGAGCCCCAGAAGCCTCTCTCTGCAACCTGCTCCCCCTCCCTTCCAGTCATGTATAAATACAGTCATCCAGCTTTGTGCCAGGACAGGGGGTACCACAAGGACCCCCCTCGAGGAATACACAGTCCATGCGACAGGGTTACAATTAACAAGACAGATTTATACCGGAAGCCTTGGCTGTGAAAGTCAGTGACCTAGTTCACATCCAATACTTTCTACAGCTTAAAAAAAATCAGAGCCCCAAGAAAGTTAACCATTTCAAATTTGAAGGTTTCACTTCAAATTTCCTAGAAGATTTACAATGATGACCCTAAGTGCTGGGGTACAAGAGCAAGCCAGACCAACAAAGTCTTTGCTCTCAAGAAGATTTTATTCCAAAAAGAAGATATTAAAAAGAATGTTGAAATACACACACAAAGTTATCATATTATAGCTGTTGATAAATGCAAATGAAGAAAGCTCAACAGGGTGACAGTGGGAAGGGATGGGGTGGGACTGCCTTAGATGAGGATCCAGGAAGACTTCCCGGAGGGGGAAGCATTTGAGCTGAGACCCAAAGGCAGCAAGGGAGGGGGGCCATGGAGTTCCATGAGGGAGGAGAGTTCTAGGCAGAGAGAAGAACCTGGTGTGCTCAGAAGTGACGTGGGTCTGGGCCAGAGCAGAAGGAAGGGAGGGAAGATGGTGAGGGGGGCGGGACTCAAAGCCAGCAGAAAAGCCACAGAACCCCTTACCTCGAAGTCTTGATACTGCTCCTCTGCTAGAGACTTCTTCGCCACCACGAGCACCCGGAGCCCCTCTCGGGCCATGTTTCCACACTGAAATGCAGACCCCGGTCAGCGGAGAGCCGTCCCGAGAGCTCCGAGTCCCCACCTCTCCCTGGGGCTGGCTGGAGGCTGAGGCCAATGGGACCCCCTTCCAGTCCAGGAAGGACCCTGGCAAATCACAACACTGCTTTTTCCTAAAGCTGTCTCCCTGAGCAAACCTTCTAAAAGGGGTTCAAAATTTAAGTCAATGCAGTCTGACTTAAATCTGGATATTTCTGCCTCATTGGAAAACCTGAACCTCTGACAAAAGCACTGTCCCAAATGACCACAGTCAAAGACACTGCAAGGCGGCTGTTCCCATGAAACACAGTTGTCAGCATGCTGCCGATATGTTTAACACACACAGTGTGGCCCTGCCGGAAAACACATCCTGGCCTGTCTCAGTCAACTGAGTTACCTGCACGGCCAGCTCCTGTTGGCATGTGGGATTATTATCTCGCTAATTAGGAATTTATTATTATTGAGTTTAAAATGTGACTTCTTCACCTGGGGCTGAGGTGACACAGAAACGGCCTGAGACACGGGCAGCTCCTTCCCTCCAGGCTATGGCTAGTTCCCACATCACAACCCAGGACAAGGCAGCCTGGGCTGGGCCCCACGATGCCCACCTCCCGGTACCCACATCCCTGTATGACCACTTGCCCTGAGGATGCAATGGACCCAGGGCCTTGTTCCCAACAGACACTGAAGGTGGCAAAGTGCAGAAAGGTCATTTCAGAGAAGGCGACTTCTGTTTAACCTCTGTTCCCTGGCTTGCTCCTCTGACAAAGCCAGGGCCACGTGTATGCTGCCTGTGCACAGACGCACAGGGCCAGGAGCGCGGCTGCCTCCAGCCGGGAGCCACCGCAGAGCTGAATCCCGCCCCCAACTGCTAAGTGAGCTCAGAAGCGGGTCCTGCCCCAGCCGGGCCTTCAGATGAGACCCTGGCCTGAGACCCAAGCGGAGGGCCTGGCTGAGCTGTGCCTGGAGTGCCGACTGGGCGGCCTGTTACACGACCCCAGAAAACGCACACAGGGACCCACCTCCCCGTCGCACACAGGGGACAGGCTGCAGAAACAGGCCCCGTCTCCGGGTCCCGCGTCGCGCTTACCTCTTCCTCCAGCCAGTCGTTGTACTGCACGATGCCTGCCATGACCACATCCGCCCCCTTCATGTAGAACGTGATCTCCCCGGTTGACTCATCCTAGAGAAGGGGCAGGAAGAATGAACACGCAGGAAGAACCCGCCTTCTGCGCCAGTGCCCGCTGCCTGTGAGAGGCACCACACACTGTCCTTCCCCAGCAGATGTCGCGGCGTTTGCTCACTTGGCCAGAGATGAAAAGCGACACGGGGGGTGGCTGGTGGTGTGGGGTGGGGGGGAGCTCACTTTGGGGCAAAGGCCACAGAAAACAGAAGAAAACTCAAAGCACTTGGAAGATCATTAAAGGACGAAAGCAAGGTCAAAAGGATGGAAGAACTCTGTTTTTGCAGTTATCATTGTTCTAACAGGAATGGACTCCCACACTGTAAGACCGTTTTAAATCGATACACAGTGCTGCCAGTGTGGCTGAAAGGTGGTCTACCGGAAAGAGTTTGGGAAGTGAGATAATTCTCGAGGTCAGGGTTTCTCAGCCTTGGTGATGTTAACATTAGGTAGGGGCTGGAGAATTCTCTGCCACAAGAAGGTTGGACTGTGCATTGCACCATCTCCTGCAGCATCCCTGGGCCTCCACCTGCTAGATACCAGCAGCAGGCCCCATGATGACAACCAAAATCTCTCCAGATATGAACCAACATCCCCTGGAGGACACAGCGCCTCAGCTGAGAACCACTGATCCAGGTAAAGCTGAACCTTAGCTGAGGTCCAGCTGGACCTTGGCTCAGCCCTCAAGCTGAGGACTCAGCTAGAGAAGAAGGTACACAGAGTCTCGGTCCACACTGACAAGATGTTCTGGGGAGAGGGTAACATCGCAGCCCAGGCATCAAATGCTTAGACCCAGCACCAGCTCCTGGCTGTGTGCACCTGGACAAACTACTTCTCTCTAGACCTCACTTTCTGCCTCTGTAAAGCCAGGATCCTAACAACTCTTACAACATGGCTTGTTGGGGCTTAAGTGAGATACTCTACATAGAGCAGAAAGCAAAGGGCCAACATCTACAGAAACTGCTGACCCAGTGTTATTATTCCTGTTGGAGTGACAGAAACTCCTCAAGACCTTCAGTTGCACTGCTTATAGAAAACAGGGGTCTGAATGAGGGTGGTTTTGTCCCCAGCGGACTTCCAACATGTCTCGACGAGTAACTGACTGTTTCAACCCAGAAATGCTACCAGCATCTAAAGGCTAGAGAACAAGGATGCTGCTAACCACCCTACGGGCTTCCTGGGTGGCTCAGTGGTAAAGAATCTGCCTGCCAATGCAGGAGACGTGGGTTCGATCCCTGGGTGGGGAAGATCTCCTGAAGAAGGAAATGGCAGCCCACTCCAGTATTCTTGCCTGGGAAATCTCATGGACAGAGAAGCCTGTAGGCTACAGTCCATGGGGTCACAAAGAGTTGGACACAGCTTAGCAACTGAACAACATCAATCAGCCTACAATGCCCAGGACAGTTCCCGCAAGAGAGGCTCATCCAACCCCAGATGTCAACAGCGCGGAGGTTGAGAAACCCTGGCTTTAAGGAACTGATGGTGAAATTGCTGATTCTTACCCCATGACTGTTTCCTCAGTGACCTTCATCACAGGAAACCTGGAGGCAGTGGAGATGGGCAAGGGTAACAGCGCAGCCACCACCCCTTGTCCCTAAACTCCACTGCCCCAGGGAGCCCAGAATGCATGTCTGTAAGCGCTTCGTGGAAGAGGAAATAAATACCCAGCGCCAAATCAGTGGTGTAGTTTCATCTTCTAAAGTAACTTCTGAACGCCTCTGATCACCGACCAACTTTTCGAACAGTATATACTTACTCATAAAAGCACCCACAGGCCATGAACAGGCACCTGCATTTTAAAAGCATCACAGATGCAGGCTGCTTCTTTGATGGATTGCATCTATGCTTGCTTGTGACCTGGGCCAAAGATAGCTATGGGGTCTGAACATGAAAGCATCAGGTTTCTCTTTTTGTTTGTTTCATTTCCCCTTCACCCTAAAGGTGCTGTGGGAAATAATGCCCCCCACCCCGGCTTCCTCTCCTCCAGAAGGGACTCAAGAGAGCTTGGACATCTTGGCCAATATAAATACTGTATCGCCTGTCTCCTCCCATTGGTCATTTCCTCCCACCAAGTTCACCGTGAGGTTACTTCGTTCCCATGTTACGACAAGATTATGCTGTGAATTTACAGAGGTCTGCCCATTGCGTTGCATCATTTTGGGGCCTCATCTTTTTCCACTGTGGTCTGATTCTGGCACCTGTTCAAAGGCTTCTTTTATTCAGACAACGACAAGGGTACGATCTCTACCAACGACCCGACTTTGGCACGCCACGTGGGAAGGGAGTGGGGAGGGCGACAGAACATCTTGTAACACAACAAAAACAAAACCAGCGGCACCGAGCCGAACACACAAGCTGCAAGGAAACCAGCTTCTCGAACCCGGCCGACCCTCTCAGGAGAGACTCACACAAAGACCAGACCTTGCTTTGTGAGGGTTAAGACACTGCTCAGTTCCGTCCATGAGCTCACAGGTGCTTGAGGGTTGACAGGGACTTCCCCGGTGGTCTGGAGGTTAGGAATTTGCCTTGCAATACAAGGGACACCAGTCTGATCCCTGTTCGAGGAACTAAGATCCCACATGCTGAAGAGCAGCTGAGCCCGAGCACCGTGACTAGGGCCCGTGCGCTGCAACCGAGACACAACTGAGCCAAACAAATACAGAAAAATTAAAAAAAAAAACGAGAAACTGTAACAGCCAACAGTCACTAAGCCAAGTTGAGAACCGTTTGGTAACTGAGGGCAAGCCTCCTCACATCAGCTAACTGGACAAACAACAGGCAGAAAAGATGGACACCTCGGGACAGTTTCTCAGCCTTGGCCCAACGACCATGTGGGGTGGGAACATTCTTCACTAGGAGGCTGTCGGGGCCTCTACCCGCGAGATGCCACTGGCAGCATCCTCTGAGCTCTAAAGAGCAAAGAATGTCCCCAGACGTCCCCGTGTCCCCTGGGGGTGAGATGGCTCCAGGATAAGAAACGTCTGGTGAAGACAAGACAGTGAGGTTTGTGCAGAGACGTGAGCTAGTCCCGCAGCCCTGACCCGCACTCAGCAAGACCAAAGATAAAGAGGGAGACGGGTCAGGAAGTACAAACATCAGCAAATAATCCACATTTCATTAAAGACAGTCGAACAAAGATGGACGTGCACAGATTCACTGTTGGGAGTAAGAAACAGAAAACTACCTAAGTATCTAAGAGAGGGATATTTGATTAAATAATGTTACGTTTTTTCAAACAGAACACTAAGCATGCATTAAATAATAAAAATGATGCTTTAATGACAGGAGAATATTTTCAGCATACCTATCGGTCAATGGTGGGGGTGGGAGTTTACAAAGTTTTAGGTAGAGTTTGATATCAATTGGATAAAAATGTGTGTGGCTATTTACACTCATTTATGCTTAGAGAAAAAAACAGAAGGGAAATTCCCTGAAAAGACAAGAGTGAGTCTTCGGGTGGTCAAAATACAGATGAATGGTTCTAATCCCCAGCTTTAACATGTATTTGTTCTGAATGCCCTGGGTGAATGCTGACTTTTTAAAGTATTACCTGGGAAGGACAGAGAGCCATTTTAAAATACAATAGATTTGCCCATCCAACAGTATCCCAGACATACACCCCATTCTTGCTGGGGGCAGAGCCAGGGGTCGCAGCTCGTAAACTATGCCTCGAGTCTGGGCATGAGAGCCCCTCGCCACGCAAGGGAGGGGGCGTGCAGGGCCCACTTCCAGAACAGCTGATATCGGGACTATCTGATGATGACTCAACCCCCAAATGACTCTAGCAGAGTCCACAGCCCTAGAACTTGGAAAAATAATGGCTGGAACAAAATTAAAGTAGGAGATAATGACTAATTCCTCAGGAAACACCCACCCAAAGGGTTCATGTGGCTGCTTCCAGGCCATGGACATTCTTGACATCAGACATGAAGTCAAGACATGTCTGAAGGTATGGGGCAGGCAGGATGCAGGCCAGTGGGGAAAGCAGGGACTGCAAGGGAGAAAAAACCCTCATCCCACTTAGAAACTGCCAAGGATACACATCCAGGGGAGTCTGAGAACTTACTGGCATCAGGGACATAAAAATCCCTCACAGCGTGTTGTAAGGCACATTCCTGCTGTGTGTCGCGGGACCATCAGGACCCCGTCTAACTTTAACTTGGAGAAGTGGCCTTGTCAATGACTCCCGCTCCCCCCATCAAGTGTGGGGGCTGGACCCAGTGACCCGCTTCTGAGAACAGCAGGACCAAAGGTGTGTCTGCTGCTGCTGCTGTTCAGCCGCCAAGCCGTGTTAGACTCTTTGGCAAAACCCCATGGACTATACAGTCCACCAGGCTCCGGTGTCCATGGGATCTCCCAGGCAAGGATGCCAGAGTGGGCTGTCATTTTCTTCTCCAAAAGTATATCTATTCTCCAATAAAAATTAATTTCTAAAAAATCAGACTTGTAAGAAATAAAACTAATTAAAAATAAAAGCAATTTTTACAATTTAAAAGGGCATCTACAGCTTCCTTCATATAAAGCTCAAAGAGACAAAGTCAGTCAGTGGCAGGAATGGGACAGGGGTTACACCCTCGTGGGGAAGAAGGACACAAAACCAGAAAGAGGCGCGAGGGAGCTGCTGGCTGACAGTGGAGGGGTCTGTCCTTGTTCTTGGGCCAGGCAAGCGGTATTCATTTTCCAAACACTTAAGCTGTACATTTATGGAGTCTGCACCTTTCTCTCGGTATGTTGTACTTCCATAAAAGTTTCAAAGAATTTAAAAAGAAAATCTGAAATATCGATGCCAAAATGACTTGCTGCTGCGTGATCACATGTTTTTCAGTAACTTTTGTGATTCTATGAATGAAAAATCACTGAAAATATTTTATTAGGATAAAGGTGTCAAGACTATTCAATGGGGAAATAATAGTCTCTTCAGCAAACGATGCTGGGACAACTCTATATCCACAGGCAAAAGAATGAAGCTAAAACACCTACCTCACACCATACACAAACATCATTCAAAATGGATCAATGACCTAAAGAGATAAAACTACAAAAACTTTTCAAAGAAAATATGGGGGTAAATTTTTATGACCTTGGGTTTAGCAATGGACTCTTAGGTATGACACCAAAGGGCAACAAAGGAAAAAAATAAATTGGACTTCATCAAAATGAGTAACTTATGTGCATGAAAAGAATTTTATCAAGAAAACAAAAACATAAGCTACAGAATGAGAGAAAATATTTGTATGTCATATCTCTGACAAGGGACCTAGACCATATAAAGAACTCTTACAAGACAATGATAAAAGTGGGCAATTAAAAAGTGGGCAAATGACTTGAACAGACATGTCTCCAAGGAAGAAATACAAGTGGCCAATAAGAATATGACAAGATGCTCAACATCATTAGCCATTCAGATCAGTTCAGTCGCTCAGTCGCGTCCGACTCTTTGCGACCCCATGAATCGCAGCATGCCAGGCCTCCCTGTCCATCACCAACTCCCGGAGTTTACTCAAACTCATGTCCATCAAGTCAGTGATGCCATCCAGCCATCTCATCCTCTGTCGTCCCCTTCTCCTCCTGCCCCCAAATCCTCCCAGCATCAGGGTCTTTTCCAATGAGTCAACTCTTCGCATGAGGTCCATTAGGGAAATGCAAATCAAAGCCACAATGAAATACCACTTCATAGCAACCAGGATGGCTACAAAGAAAAAAAAATGGAAAATAACAGGCACTGAGGAAGAGAAACCAGAACTTCACACACTCCTGGTAGAATGTAAAGATGCATCATTTTGCAGAAAAGTTTAGCAGTTTCTCATGAAGTTAAAAGAGAATTATCCAGCAATTGGGAAACAAACCCAACAATTCCACTGCTAGGCATCTATCCTGGAGAACTGAAAATATGTACTCACATGCTTTTACACGAGTGTTCACAGTAGTCAACTACTCACAATAGCCAAAAGGTGGGAACAGCCCAAATGTCCACTCATGGGTGAATGGATAATCAACATGAGATGTTATTCAGTCGTAAAAAGGAACGAAGTATGCATACATGCAGCAACATGGATGAATCTCTAAAACGTGAGGCTAAGTGAAAGGAGCCAGGAATATTGTGTGATTTCATTTATATGAAATACCCAGAATTGGTAAATCCTAGAGAAGACTGGAGACTTCCAAAGATGACAGGCAAGGAGGTTTGAGGAGTGACTGCCTAAGGCTATGAGGTCACCTTCTAGGGTGTTACAAATGCTGCAAAACTCAACAGAAGTGGTGGCCGTATGACAGTGTGAATGTACTAGATGGTAGTGAATTAATCATATCATGAATTTCACCTAGAAAAGAATATATTTTAACTAAATGAACGAATATACAATGGGAAATGTATTATTACCAAGAGTTGCCCAATCTACACTCATTAGACCTTTCACTCTGAAACTGGGTTGACCAAAAAGCTGAGCAGCTATCAGAGATCTGTCCAACTGAAGAACAAATTCTCTTTCTGCAGAGGGAACTGTATCCTCTTGTTAGTCTGAACAACAGGCAATACGAGAGGAAAGAAAGGGGTGAGAAAGAATGTGTGTGCCTAGCCACAGACACACACCAGACTTAGGTGTGTTTTTTACACACCTAAGGTGTGTAAAACACACCTTAGGTGTGTTTTTATTACATCTAGTAATAAAAAACAATTTTTAGCCATAAACGAAAGACAACTCACCCTCACGATGATGCCCATGCGCTTGCTTTCGTAGGTAAAGGGGAAGAGCTGCAAGATGGTGAAGTTCAGGATCTGGTCGCCAGGGGTCCTCAGCTGCACGGACGACTGGTCGCGCCCCACCAGCGTCAGGCCCACGCTCTCCGTCCACTGCACTAGGGCCACCTAAACGAGACCCGGGCCACAGGTCAGACACACAGGTGGGCGTCCTGGCACACAGGTCAAGCGAACGAACAGGAAGGTGGATGCAGAAGCGGAGACAGGTGAGCCTGAGCAGAGCCTGCGTCCCCTGGGGAGGCCACGCTGGCCCGGTGACTCGCCAGCACCCTGCTCAGGCCTGGGGGGGGGGCCCTGGCTCATGGCTGCCTCCTCTTCCCCAAAGCAGCCACGAGCCAGACCGTGGAGAGAGCTACTCGGCTTCAAGGGTGACCAGCGCAACCAGGGGTCCCGTCGGGAAGCGCCTGAAGCAAGTCAACTGCAAATATCAGGAAAGCAGCCGCACGACGCGGGCGTGGGGGGGCTCCCGCCCTGGCTCCCCATTAAACCTCACAAACACCCAACTGGGAGGGAATCTACAGGAGCTCTCCACTGGGCAGCTCTGCCCCGCGAGGGCACAGTGTTGGGTGTCACAGCCAAGCAGAGGGTGGACGTTTGCTCTTGGCATCTTGTGGCGGAGGCCAGGAACTGCTAAACGTTCTACATTGCATGGGACAGCCCCCCTCCCCGACAGAGAATTACCCCCACCGCACCCCACACAGCAGGCCTGACGAGGGTGAGGAGACAGGCTCGGAGAAGCTCCCAGGCTGTGAGCGGTGATGCTCCGGGGCCCGAACCTGGGTTTCCCTGGTGCGCAGCCATGCCCTCCACCGCCCTCTGCACTTGCTGGGGGCCTGGTCCTGTCACCAGCTAAACGTTTTCACAGCCTGAGCAAGGCTTGCTTCGCTGCCCATCAAAAGGCATGGAGGATGCAGGTTCCAAGGTGAGAACCACCTGGGAACAGCAGCCGGCAAGAGCCCGAGCCCCAGCTGGAGGTGGCTGCCCCCCAGGAATGGGGGTCCAGGGTGGGCATGGCTTCCAGCTTCTCAAGAAAAACCAGAAACCTGACCTTCTCCCCAAGCATTCTCAACTTTCCAATGTAAGCAAGTAAGCTGCATGTTTTAAGCACCTGTGAAGAAAGTGAAACATGTCCACAGATGAAGCTGGCCTGGGGTCTTCAGGGAAAGAAGGAAAGAGAAGTAGAAAAGGGGGAGACAGAGAGGGGAGCTGGAAAGGGGGGACCGCCCAGCCCCGACCCCGGCGCCACAGGAAGGGGGACGGGCTGGGGGTGGTAGAGGACGGGCAAGGATGAAGAGCTACGGTGGATGGATGACAGCATCGTGTTTACTTGTCAGAAGAGCCCACGGACGCGGGAACTACCAACCAGCTCTACGTGGGGGATGAAGAAACAGTCTCAGAGATGGGAGGGGAGCTGCTCCCAACTGGCTGCTACGATGGGCTGAGATGAGCTCTAACCCGAGGTCCAGCTGACCCAAGTAAGGGGTCCAAGACAAGTGCCCATCCGGGGCCATCCAGACGCCCGTTCTCGAAACAGGTGCACGCACACCAGCGCATCCTCAGGGAGTGCCTGGCCCCCCGCCTCCCTGCCACCATCAGAAGTTGACGGGAGGCACCAGGGGCAGAGTGGCAGCCCCCCAACATGCCCACCTCCCAATCCCCGTCGACCTCCACCTCCAAAGGGAGGGCTCGTCAAGTAATATTTTTTTTTTATGTGGACCAGTCTTTAAGGCTTTATTGAGTTTATTACGATACTGCTTCTGTTTTATGTTTAGGCTTTTTGGCCACAGGCGTGTGATCTCAGCTTCCCAACCAGGGATGGACCCACACCCTCTGCACTGGAAGGTGCATCTTAACCACTGGACTGCCAGGGAAGTCCCAAGTAATAATTTATTTTTTGGTACTAACTTGCCTAAGTCTTAGCAAACGCATTCATGTAACCGTTTGTTCTAATCACTCTGAATTTCAGTATGGCCTGTCTTATCTGCTAACAATTTTCTTTCAAAGTTTAAAATGAAAAAAATCAGTAAATATTTTGAAAATCTCATCCATATATATGAGAAAAACATTGAGTAGTAGGCTCAACTGGTAAAGAATCCATCTGCAATGCAGGAGACCCCAGTTCGAGTCCTTGGTTGGGAAGATCCACTGGAGATCATTCCAGTATTCCTGGGCTTCCCCGGTGGCTCAGCTAGTAAAAGAATCCGCCCGCAGTGCGGGAGACCTGGGTTCCATCCCTGGGTTGGGAAGATTCCCTGGAGGAGGGAAAGGCTACCCACTCCAGTATTCCGGCCTGGAGAATTCCACGGACTGTATAGTCCATGGGGTTGTAAAGACTCAGACACGACTGAGAGACTTTCACTTTCATGTGCATTAAAATGCTCACTGGGTAATACACATGAAGAGAAATTCCTTCCAGCTTTTCCTTTTCTCCACGGATACTACTGAAATATTTTAGCATGTACACGTATTTCTTTTATTTTTAAAAAGCATCTTTAATTTTAAGTAAATAAATATCCCTACACAATGTGAGATATTATAAATACCTAGGTCTATACAAGACTCAAAAGCTTGACTAAATTTACATCCTCCTTTACCAATTTAGTAACAAAGAAAAAATAATTCTTTCTCTAATGCTTTCTAACATGACTGCTAGGGAAGAGATTTTTTTTTTCATCCTTGCATTTAAACAACTATTATTTCACTCCTTAAAAACGTATTTAATTGTTCTGAAATGATGTGAAAAATCTCTAATACTAGGCTTTAAGAAAATAATCTAAGTCCCAGAAAACCTATTCTTAATGTCAATCAAGAGGACTTCCCTGTTGGTCCAGTGGTTAAGAGTCCATGGGCCGAAGCAGAGGACACGGCGTTGACCCCTGGTCCAGGAAGGCTCCACGTGCCGTGGGGCAGCTAAGCCTGTCCGCCACGACTACTGAGCCCACAGACCCTCGATTCCGCAACAAGAGGGGTCCCTACAGCCGGAAGCCGCGCAGCAACGACAGGCGGCCCCCACTCGCTGCACCGAGGGAGGGCAGCCACGGGCCGCAGTGCCGACCCAGAAAAGGAGAAAGAAAAAGGATCCGAAACTCCGAAACAGGAAGCGGCTTTCCGGGCTGCAGGGGCAGGTCTGGCCTCAGCAGCCCAGGTCCCCCGGCACAGACCCAGCAGGAGTGCGCTGGAGGGAAAGTGGAACCGGAAATATCAAACAAGCACCAGCGCAAGTGTTCCACCGGCGTGGAAGCATCTTCTCAGCCTGCGTTCTGCTCCAGCAACCCCCCACCGCCCCCCACCCTCACCCCTGGGGGCCAAGGTCCTAATGGAAAGCTAGAAGGTCTCCTCAGGGGCTGATTCCAACAGGATATGAGCCCTGCAGAGGGCTTTTCTTCCTCACCGTCCACTCTCTTACTCCGACAAACATGAAGTCAGCCTTAATTTAAAGCTGATTTCTATCAGCACGTGTAAAGTCCCCAGGGGCCTACTCAGAGGAGAGCGGATTGGTTTAGAAGGCATGATGGGCAGGGGTGCTCTCTAGGCTACTGCGGTGGGGACAGACATTTCAGAGGTCAAGAAGGGATGCTAGCTATCCCTTCCCAGGACAAGAAGATGTGAATAAGGCTGCTACTTCTCCTAGGCAATCAGAGCTTTAGTTCAAAAGAATCATTCCCTATTGCCAAATCATCAAGTCTCACCTGAGGTCTCACTGATTCTCGCTGAGCAGGGGTCTTAGAGGGCCTTGGGTGAAACTATTTGGAGGTCAGGACGGCAGCAGAAAAAGACATCTATCTCGTAAGGTGGCTCAGCGTTAGAGAATCAGCCTGCCAATGCAGGAGACACAGGTTCGATCCTTACATAGCAAGTATCCCCTGGAGAAGAAAATGGCAACCCACTCCAGTACTCTTGCCTGGAGAATCCCATGGACAGAGGAGCCTGGTGGGCTACAGTCCACGAGGTCACAAAGAGTCCGACTGGGCGTTCACGCATGCATAAGGTAAATGAATCAACAAATTAAGAGTCAAAGGCAAAAAAAAAAAAGTCAAAGGCAAATGCTAGAAACCAAGAAAGTGCCCGAGGTGGGGATCTGGCTCTGTGAGTTGGCTGCATATTCTGATTTGGATCAGGAAATAAAAACAGAGTCTGCTACTCTACTCTGCCCCCACGAAAATAAAAGCCTATCTGAAGAATTCTCACCAGAGCTGCCCATGAAAGGGCTTTTTCACCATTTGTTGGTCAGCAATGAGCCATCTGTGATAAGTTTTAATAATTTTCCCTTTGTACCTGGGAATGTGTGCTTGGGAATTATGCCAGGCAGGCTAAAGAGCCTTGAATTCCTGTCAAAAGCAGGATACATGCGAAACTTAAGAACACGCTCAAACCCGCTATCTGATCTATTAATAAAAGGGCTCTTTGGAGGCCTTCCATCAGATAAACAGCCAGGTTTACAAAGAGTGGCCAGTCTGCCTGAAGCCAGCCTTTCAGGACTATAAATGTATCCACAGACCTAGGGTATTCTTTACTGGAGAAATAAGTTTCGTAAACTACCATATGACCCAGCAATGCCACCACAGGGCATATACCCCGAGACAACGGTAACTGAAAAAGACAGAGATACCTCAGCGTTCACTGCAGCGCTGCTTACAACAGCCAGGACGAGGAAGCGAGCCAGATGCCCGTCGACAGATGAACAGATAAAGCAGCTATGGTACACATACACAATGGAATACTATGCAGCCATTAAAAGGAAGGTGAAATTTGAGTCAGTTCTGATGAGGTGATGAACTTAGAGCCTAGCATACAGAGTGAAGTAAACCAGAAAGAAACAAGTAGCACATATTAGAGCACATACGTGGAATTTAGAGAAATGGTGCTACTGATGAGCCTCTTTGCAGGGCAGGAATAGAGACGCAGACGCAGAGGACAGGCGTGAGGACCGTGCAGGGGCAGGCGAGGGTGGGTGAACCGGGAGTGGAGAGAGACGCACGCATCATCACACACAGAACAGAGCTGCCGGGGAGCTACCGTGTGACACAAGGAGCCCGACTCCCTGTGGCAACCCAGAGGCGTGGGAGGGGGTGGGAGGGGCCGTATGAACACCTGTGGCTGATTCATGTTGATGTGTGGCAGAAACCAGTACCACACGGGAAAGCAATTATCCCCCAAACAAAAATATATATTTTTTAAATCAAATAGGTTCCAAAATGTGCCACACGGTGGTTGCAGGTTTGACTGTCGACAGGAATAGGGCAGGTAGTGGACTGGGGCAGGGCAGGCCACCGAGGCGGTGGGGGTGGGGGGGTGGGGCGCCTGGGGAAACAGAGGCGGCAGCCACCCCACACGGCTCACTGCTGCCAGGCAGAAACTGGGCCCAGTCTTTCCAGACTCTGATCTTTCTCAGGAGAAGCTGACTCTTCTAGAACACTAAGTGATTTTTAAATATTGCTGATTAAAAAAAAAAAAAAACCATCATGGAGCCAGCAACGTTTAAGAATCAGTGGACAGGCGGTTCCCTGGGGGGGTCCAGTAGTTAAGACTAAGCTTACACTGCAGGGGATGTGGGTTTAATAGCTGGTCAGGGAACTAAGGTCCTGCACACCACGCAGTGCAGCTAAAAAATTTTTTTCAAAAAGCAGCAGTGGACACGGTAGTAGAATGAATGGCCACTCCCTGATCTAAATTTCCTTGATATTATTACTCAAAATTCAGCCTCCTATCACTTAACTCTGATGAAAATGAGTATCTGAGAAGGAAGAAGGGCATCATCTCCATTAAAAATCAGCCCTTTGGAAACGACTCTTTACTTAATCCATTCTGGCCAAAACTAACATGATGCCGGACAGAACTTTTACATGTCTGTCCATGGAGGGGCTCACACCAGAGAAGGCTCATACGGCAGTTTTCTACGGTCCCCACAACCCCGCGGTCCTGCCTTAAACAGGACCCCTCGCTTCTGAGCAACCAAAAACTCCTATTTCAAGATTCCAGCCCGCCAGTTAATAAATGACACTGATGGAGGATTTTTATCAAGTTCCCGAGCACTGTTCTCTGACCTCACCCAATGGCCCGGCAACGTGATGATGGAGCTCCACCAGCCTCCCAAACCTCTCTGGGTCAACACTCCACGCTCCCCCGAGCACGCGTCTGAATGCTGGCATGGTCCAAGGCCTGGGCTGAGATGCAGGCACCAGGAGGCATCCAGGAGAGACAGGGATGCAGTCGTGGAGGGAAGAAAAAGAAACTCAAGGCCGTGAACAGACTGGGAGGTTGCCAGCCCTTCCTCAAGGCCATGAGCTTCCCTTCTCCTATAGCTTTTCTCCTCACTCTTTGCAACAGGGCTAAGAAAACACAAAGTGGGACAACTGGGACCTTTCGTGCACGTGGCGACATGCAGAGAGACTGAGTACGCAAGGCTCTCCATCACAACATTATTTATAACGGCCAAAAGAGGAGACCACCTAGATGTTATGCTTGGGAGACAGGAGAAATAATCCGTGCTGTATCTCAGCAGTCACTAAGAATCTTCCTATCATAGGCGGTTACCAGAAAGAGATAAGGCAAGGGAACAAGTCAAGGTTGTTGAACATATAAGGTACACACACACACACACACACACACATATACTAGAGAGAGGTAGCAAAAACATCGAAATATTTTTGGCTTTTTTTCCTTTTATTTTTTTCTTCTTCTATAAA
Organism: Odocoileus virginianus; assembly: GCF_023699985.2. NCBI lineage: Eukaryota > Metazoa > Chordata > Mammalia > Artiodactyla > Cervidae > Odocoileus > Odocoileus virginianus. The sequence continues at coordinate 74,264,846 of NC_069682.1, forward strand.
AAGCTCTTGCTACTGTTTTCGTTTATACATACATATATGTAATTTATTTCCGTTTTCGGCTGTGCTGGGCCTTCGCCGCTGCACAGGCTTTTCTCTCGTTGCAAACAGCAGCGCTTACTCGCGAGCAGCGGGACTTTGGTGGTTTCTCTGTCACAAAGCCGGGCTCTGGAGCACAAGCTCAGCAGTTCCCCGGCATGGGGGATCTTCTCGGATCAAAGACTGAACCCCTGTCTCCTGCATGGGCAGGCGGATTCTTTACCCCTGAGCCACCAGGGAAGCCCTGTTACTCTAACAATGAGTGCACGCTAAGTTGCTTCAGTCGTGTCTGACTCTTTGCGATCCCATGGACTGTAGCCCACCAGGCTCCTCTGTCCATGGGATTCTCCAGCAAGAAGACGGGAGTGGGGAACAAAAAATAAAATCCACTTCTAGAGCAGCAGCACCTTCACTGCACACCCCTTTTTCACATCACCCCGTCTGCATGACTCCCAGCCCTGACATTTTAATGGAGGCAGGGATGCTCTCCATCTCCGGAATCTGTAGAAGCCCCCGCCACTGCACCCCACCTCTGATGGTGCCAAACATCCTGGAAATGATGGGACGCGGTCAGGGTGAAAGCGTGTGTGTTCAAGCCTCTGGGGGCCACTTCTCCCCCGCAGACCATCCATCTCACTTCCCCGGGGAGTCACTGTACCAGGGCGCGGGAGGGCGCTGCCCCAGGCTGTAATCAACAGCTGAATAAAGGCACTTCAAGGCTTCCCAGGCGGAATGCGCACAGGAAACAAATTTAGGAAATCCTGCTTTCTGTTACAGGAAACGAATCCTGGGCCAACTGGTAGGGATCACTCCAGCAGCTCCAAAGTAAAGCGGATACTGGCTTCTGTATGTATTCCATCAGCTGACCTTGCCCGCACCAGTGAGGCTTTATTGATATAGAATTTCAAAGGTAGGATTCTAGACCCCGCTGCTCCTACGTGGAATCCCAGAGAGAGCTGGAAACAGGACGACTTTCTGAAAGATTTCATTGGCAACAGATTCGGCCACCTTTCTGTCAGATGGTCTATTTACATAAACAGATTTCTGTTTTGAGGTATGCATCTTTTGAAGTAGTTTAAAAGGGTGGTGGGGAAAATATTAACAGTGGTGACACCTTTTAGTTGGGCTTCCCTGGTGGCTCAGTGGTAAAGAATCTGCCTGCCAACGCAGGAGACTCGGGTTCGATCCGTGATCTGGGAAGATCCCCTGGAGAAGGAAATGGCAACCACTCCAGTATTCTTGCCTGGAGAACCCATGGACAGAAGAGCCTGTCCATGGAGTACAGTCCACGGGGTCACAAACAGTTGGACACAACTTAGCAACTGAACAACACACCTTTAGTTAGCAGGGTTTTGGCTTATCTTTTTTTCTTCTCTACATTTTCATATATTCTATCATAAACCTGAAATAACTGTGTAATTAAAAAAAAAAAAAACGTCATGGGGAAAAGGAAACCAAGAAAGTAACACTGACCTCTGTGAAGACACCAAAGACCAAAGAAAATATCTTTTAAAAAAGAAACACTATTCAGAATCTTAGCAAAACAGAACAAATCTGAATCCAAAGGCGATTAACAGACAGCAGAGATAAAACGCTCTTCTCTTTAACAAAAAGGAACTGAGAAGCACAAAGCATTCCATGGAAGATTTACCTTCATGGAAAAACCTTTGCACAGCCCTAAAACAAATATATCAAAGTTCAGCAGGAACCAGGCGTGTGGGGCAGGCATTAAAGACCATCACAGATGCATGTCAATAGTCAACAGGAGCCCAGAGGCACAAGCGCTCATCCAACCACCTACATTTGGAACGTGTTCGAATTTAAATTCTACCAAATACCCACAATCTACTTGTTCCCAGTCCATAATGATCAAGACTCTTGGTCCTTTCTCACAGGGACCATTCAATGGTACCACCCTCCCATTCCCAAATGGAAAAGCAAGAACAAGCAGACAAACCCCGGTGGAGACAAAGTGACAAATGTGACAAGCTTTTGGTTCCAGGGCAGAAGTCCCAAGAAATCAGTAGGCTCATCGATAGCTATAGTCCCTCCCTCCTTTCCTCTTTTTGCACACAATTCCCATCTCAGAATGTGGCCAAGGGCTACCACATCTTTCACCCCTACCTGGGTTCAGGTATCAATGGCTTCACAGTTTGAGCTCTTCCACAAATACGGAGCAGACAGGAAGGAGGACTCTCCCAGGAGACACATTCCATTGCCCCAGAGGAGGAGGAAGAAAGGACCTCACGGGAAAGTCACACCCAAGTGTCCTTCCTGACCTTTGGAGAAGATTCCCACTGTGCCTCTCTCAACCACATCAGCTCACTGATGTTAGAGTTCGGACCTTCAAAACACATTGAACGAGTTTCGGCCTGAATCGCTTCCTTCCCCGGAACAGCTCAGCTGAAGGGGCGCAGGAGCAAAGCCTGCTTCTGTTCCGGGAAGCACACGACCGAACCCGCCCATGCTGGCCAGCACCACAGTGACCATCTGCGCGAGAAGGAGGTCCTGGTAAGGAACACGGAACTAACGAGCCTCCACCAACCGGAAGAGCTCGGGAAAGGCCAACAGGAGACGCCCCGTGTCTGACCGCTGCCCAGGATCCTTCTCGCTGGCACCCATTTTGGCTGAGCAACGCGTGTGCTACCAGAAAGGACCCCGAGTCAGAGTGACTGGTCAGAGAAAACCTGGAAACCAGCCCCGTCACCACCAAAGCCGAGGCCGTGAGCCCCGCGGTGGAGCAGCTCTACTGGGTCCCCGAACCCTCATGCTCTCTACTGCGGTGCCCCTGCCCAGTAAGGTCTCCAGCACGTGCGTCTCTCTGGACAATTCCCCGAGTGTTAGACGAGAGCCCGCTCTCAGGCCCTGCAAGAGGTCTCCCTTCCTGCAACGTTTCCTTTAACGCCACCTACCAAGGCTTTGTCTACCACTTGTTCATCCACACGCTCTACCAGGAGGCAGAATGCAGAGTCAGCAAGAGCAGGTGCTGCCTGGGTCCACCCTCTGGTGCTCACCAGCTATGTGACGTTGGCCAAGTTGCTTACCCTCTCTGTGCGTCTGTCTCATCTGTAAATCAGAGATCATGATAGAAACCGCCTCCCAGCGCTGTTGGAAGCATTAAATAGTAACAGTCATTGACATGGTTCAGGCGGTAAAGAATCCACCTACAGTGTGGGAGACCCGGCTTCAATCCCTGGGTCAGGAAGATCCTCTGGAGAAGGGAATGGCAGCCCACCCCAGTACTCTCGCCTGGAGAATCCCATGGACAGAGGAATCTGGCGGGCTACAGTCTACGGGATCAGAGAGTCAGACACAACTGAGCAACTACCACTTCCAGCACTTTTCCAAAGCTGTTGTAAGCATTAAATAATAACAGAGACAAAGTTGCGAACAATCCCAGGCACGTGGTAAAGGTCAACTGTCATTGTTGTTCAGTCACCCAGTTCTGTCCAATTTTTTGTGACTCTATGGACTGCAGCACACCAGCTCTCCCTGTCACTCACCATCTCCCGAAGTTTGCCCAAGTTCATGACCATTGCATCAGTGATACCATCCAGCCACCTATCTCATCCTCTGACTCCTTCTGCCCTCAATCTTGCCCAGCATCAGGGGCTTTTCCAATGAGTCAACTGTCATCACATACATATTAAAAAAAAAAAAAAAAAACTTCATGTACCACAGAAGCCCCTCGCTCCTTCTTGAAATTAATAATAATAATAATAATTGGGATTCCCTGCAACGTTGGTGTAAGAGTAAAACGGTTTAAAAAAAAAAATCCCGGGAAGCACTCTCGTAATTTACATAAACATATTCATTCAGTTTGACTTGCAGGATTTATTGACCACTTACTAAAAGCCTCACAACACCCTCAGACCCACCATGAAGAAAAGAAACCTGCCCAGGTGTGGAGCTGGGAACCCAGGATCCACAGGCTCAACTGTCTCACTCCAGCTGCCCCTACAGATGTGGCCTGGTGTCTTGTTTAACGTGGACTCCTAGTGCCTGGCCCATGGGAGGCCCTCAGAGATAGCTGGTGAAATCATGAACCCAATTACACCATTTCTACAAACATCAGGTGCAAGGATGCCCATCAGAAATGTTTCTAACTACTACTGCTCGAAATTAAAACATAATCTAAATTCCAGAAATATGAGAACAGTTAAAAGATGTTACTGTCCATTCAAGGGCAGTAAATCTGAAGAACTGAATTCTAATAATATTCAACAAAATTTAGAAACAGGCATGATAAGATAGTAAGTGAAAAAAAAGGAGGATGCAAAACCCTTGCTTATATTAAAATTCTCATCTTTTTTTAAGGAAAAAATACATTAAAATCTAGTAGAGGGGCTATATATCAAATTAATGAAAATTGATATCTAGTGGTTTCTAAAAATGGTTTAGTGAAAGGTTTACCAGAAAAGTAAAAGAATCTGGGCTCTGAAAACAAACTCTGGTTAAAGCCCTCACCCTCTCACCCAGGGGACTGGTAATAAGATGCGTCAGTCACAGAAAATGGCAACTTCACCCAAAAGAACAGTTTTCTAGGGGACACCACCTTAGCCAAGAAACCTGTGCTAGAAGCTCTGAGAGTCGGAAATGCCAACATCATGTGACTCCAGATACCAAGGCCAATGCCAGAAACGCATAATCTGAGGCAACATCATAAGAAAAGGTCAGACAGACATAACCTGGAGGACATAATATAAAACCGAGGTTAAACATAAAATTAATGTAACCCAGTAATCCCTCTCCTATATGTACACCGAGGGAAATAAACACACACGTCCGTATAAAAACCTGGACACAAATGTTCACAGAAAAATATACATAAACATTTCACAGGTCCATCAACCAAAGAATGGATAAACAGAACACAGTATTATCGATTCGAAGGAACACTGTTCATTCAAAACAAGGCATGAAGTATTGATACATGTCACTACAGGGATGAACCTTGAAACACGTGCTAAGTGGAAGAAATAAGGCAGAACATGAGACACAGGGGACGTTTCCATTTGCACACAATGTCCAGAACGGGCAAGTCTACCAAGACAGAATGCAGGTCAGGGGTTGCCAGGGGCTGGAGGGAGGAAGGGTGGGGGTCTGTGGGAAGGTTGGCATGGAGTGCTTCCTTTTGGGGCAGTGAAAATGCATTAAAGTTGATTATGGTGGGGACTTCCCTGGTGGTCCAGGGGTTAAGAATCTGCCTTCCAACGCAGGGGACACAGGTTTGATCCCTGGTTGGGGAACTAAGATCCCACATGTTGTCAGGCAACTAAGCCCCACGTGGCAACGACTGGGCCCAAGCAACACAACAAAGAGCTTATGCAGCTGAGATAAATAAAAATTCACTAATCAATTAAATAAAATCGACTGTGGTGAGGTTACAGAACGCCACGAAAATATTATTAAAATAAAAATACACTGAGCTGTATGTATCTGTTAAACAGGCAACCCCATGCTCTGGGGATTATATCAATAAAGCTTTCTGAAGGAATGTGGTTCTTTAAGGAACCTGTGTCCTGTGTGTGCTGGCCATCTGAACCACAGAGATCTCTTGCTCTTTCCTGATTCACGATGGATCTCGAGGTCGAGACTGCCCCTTCCAGAGGAAGGGCAGGCCTTCGGGGCCCCAGCACCAAGCCGGCCCCCGCCCCCCCCCCACGGCGCGGCGCGCGGGCTCACCTCGTCCGGGCTGGACGCCTGGTACGCGCGGCAGGCGTCCTCATACTGCTTCTCGGCCTCGGCCTGGTCGGTGGCGCCGTTGGACTCATACACGGGGGTGACGTTGTGGCAGAGCGCGATGGCCTTGACCGCCTCGTGCACGCGGCTGCTCATGGTCCGCCGCAGCTTGGTGGTCGGCGCGGGGCCCTTCTGAGCCGGCGGGTCCTGGGGCTGCGGAGGAGGAGGAAAGCAGTGAGGCGGCCCAGTCTAGGGTATGTGGGCGCTTCTACCGGGGAATGCTGGGTGGTGTCGGGGCTCCGCTACACTGCCAGCGATGCTGGTGTTTCAGACCAGGGCTCCGGACCTCAGCACTGCTGACATCTGGGGCTTCCCTGGGGGGCTCAGTGGTAAAGAATCTGCCTGCCAATACAGGAGACGCAAGTTCGATCCGTGGGTCAGGAAGATCCCCTGGAGAAAGAAATGTCAACCCACTCCAGTATTCTTGCCCGGGGAATCCCATGGAGGGAGGAGCCTGGTGGGCTACAGTCCACGGGGCCGCAAAAGAGCTGGACACGACTGAGCGCCTAAGCAGCAGCTGCTGACACTTCTGAAGGATGACTTTCTAATGGGGGAGAGGGGGCCGTACTGTGCGTGGCAGACGCTTAGCAGCTTCTCTGTCTCCATCTTCTAGACTCCAGAAACAACCCAGGTGTCACAGGAGAACAAAACTGTCTTCAGAGGTTACCAAATGCCCCACAGAGACCAACATCCTCCCAGTTTAGAGCCACCGTTTCAACTGTACATTCCTCTCAGTGCAATTAAAATGGAAGACAGCCTCAGTGGGGCCCTAGGGGCGCCGAGCATCCCAGGGCAGGTCAGGGAGGCCGTCAGCAACCACACACTGCAAGGAGGCACCCAGAAGTCCACGCAGCGTTGATTTTCAAGGGTTAACTGAAATGTGCTCAGCTCTGCCTTCCGCACCGACCAAGGACCCTAACTCTTGTCCAAGAGGCGGCTGCCTGGTTCACACAGCCCTCATCCACCTCTTCACTATACCTTTCAGCACATGGCTTGTCCTCCTAATGGGTTCAATCTTGGGGAAAAGGTTTTGAGCAACATGGTAAAAAGAACGTAGGTGAGAAACCTGAGTCTGATTCCTGGGGAGATGTCAAGAGCTGGGTGACCTCAAGCAAGGCCCATCTGCCCTCTGGGCCTCGGTTTTGTGCCAATGAGAGGAGAGGCCTAGGGAATGGTTTTCAACCCACATGCAGAGGAGAGGAACCGCAAGAAACCCACTCCACAGCATCAAACGTGGAGGACAAGCAGCCCCATCCCCACCTGTGCACCGTCGGGTACCATGAAGGCTCTGCTTTGAAGAATGGGTTCTACTGCTTTGCTGTGTCCTGTGTGGAGTTGCTCTATTGCCTTAAAATATAATTTTAAAAATTAAGGCCACTAGAAAGAGTACACTTGTCAGGAGTCTATGAGTCACTGATCAGTAAAACTCAGATAGCCTCCCATGCCCACCTGATCAGCCTCTCTCTCCAACCTCCTTATCCTGCCTCAGGGCCTTTGCACTTGCGGTGCCCACTGCCTAGAACACCGTTTCCCACATCTTTGCAGAATTAGTTCATTCCACCTCATCATTCAGGCCCCAAATTCAACGTCACCTCCCCAAAGATGCCTTCCCCTGATCCCCTAATTGGCTCTGCCTCATGTGCCTGCCCCACTGGGAACCACGCTTCCATGGTGCCATGTGTGTTATTGTCTTCACTGACTAAAACTGCATTGTTTACCTGATCATTCTCCTGTCAGATGGTGACAACAGATACCTTGTCTACTGAATTTTAGTACCAAGGGCAGGAGATAACTTGCTCAGATATTTGTTGAACAAATGAACAACTTAATTTTCCTGAGATAACAGTGAGAAGTCCTCATCTGACACGAACCTCCCCCCCATTTTTAAGAAGAAATAAATATCAAACTGACCAACGTTGGTTCCAGATTTTAAGTCACAGTTTAGGACCAAAGACCTATCATAGCCTCCCTACCTCCACAACTGAGTCTTGGAAGCGAGAGGTGTTTGTGAGTTACTGAATACTACGTTCCATTAAAAATATATTGTATCCAACAGAGGAGAAGCGATCTGATCTTTTAGAATGAATGTTTTATACCCATGAACACATGGTTGCCCAAAATAGAGAACAGATGGGTTATGAGAAACAAGAAAAGACTTTCATTTAATTTTTTAATACTATTTTTAGCAGTGGCATCAGACTCCTCAGGTAATTAGACAATTACTAAATTATTCTGGTCACGCAGGCACACACACTGCTCTAGCTTCCTGCTCTGTTAACCTCTGGTGTCAAAAGGACACGGGTTTCACTTCCAGGCCAAAGGGCGCTGCATGGTAACAATAATTAGAGTAATATATCAGAACTACAGTTTAAATGAATCATTATTTGCCAAGTGCTTTTAATTATAAAGAATTTAACTCTAAAATTATAACGAGGACTGAAGATTTACAGAAAGGTCCCCTCTCGTAGTGAGGCTAAATCAAGAATTTTTTTTTCCCCCCAAAAGTTCTGTAATTTATGTTCTGGCCGTAGACGTGTGTCTTCATTTTTTTGCCCACATTCCTCAGCACCTGGACCAAATTATTATTTACCATTAGGAGCAATAACAAGACCTTTGACAAAGTAATTGCTCTGGCTGGCAAGTTTTAGCAACAGTGGGTTTGAAGGGAAGGCTGAATTAAGGGCATCTTTCACAAACCTTTGGGTTTTAGAAGCAATCTGATTATGTCTACAGGAGTCAGATACTTCCACTAATATTTTAAATGTGGGCTAACACAGAGCCCTGGGGCTTTGCATTCCAGGTGAAACCACTCCAGAGCAAGGCAAAAAGAGAAACAAAGCCCAGATTTTTGCAAAGACCCCACTCAGATCAGGGAACTACTTGACAATAAACTAGAAGATGACGATGACTGAATCAGACCAGCATCACTGATTTGCTGCCTCCAAGTTCATTTGTCTCTCTCTGAAATTGATACTCATCCCCCTTTACTACTAAGATCGTTTTGGCCTGTCTCAGGTCAGATTTGGAGAGGGAAATGGCAACCCACTCCTGTGTTCTTGCCTAGAGAATTTCATGGATAGAGAAGCCTGGCAGGCCATGGTCCATGGGATCACAGAGAATAGGACATGACTGAGGCGACTAAACACACACACACACACCACTAAGGTGTTTCAGGGAAGACAGGTCTGGTTTAATCTGCAAATGAAAGGCTCATCCACGTACCAAACGGTGATCCCCACATACCAGGAAGGCGCTGGTCATTACGAGGGGCTCAGCCAGTGTTCGCACTGGGTCCAGTCGTTAGGCATCCTCACGTTGCCCATATGGAAAAGTTTCACATTGTACAGTGTTTATCTCCAGCCTCCTCCCCATAGGCCCTTTAACCTACACACATTTCTTCTTACTTAAAAAATACCAGGGGAAAATAAAAACAGATGTGGTATCCACAGAGGCAGGTTATGGCCCTTTCTGCCCTAGGGGGGAAACCACCGGTCCTCTTGAGGAGGGAGGACACGCTAGGCCCTGGTGAGGTCAGAAGTCAGGTGAAGAATCAAGCTCTCCGCACACAAAGGCCCCTACCTCGGGCCCGGGGTGGGTGTCCCACACCATGGGGTGTCTCGGTCATTCCACGCCACCCCAACAAACAAATGAGACTTGGAGACTCCATGGAAACAAAGAGGCCTCCATTTCTCGTTAATAATCCACGGCAAGGGTATTTCCTGATGAGAACCCCAGCCTATATTTCAGGAAAGAGTAATACAAAAATTAAATGCTCAGTCACCATGAATATCCACCTTCTCTTATCCATCTTCTTTCCAAACGCAGGGAAAACACTACCACTTATGAACATTCATAAGATCAGCAGACACCATGAATGGGTTGCAACTGCCTAGAAGTACACTACTGAAGAGGATTCCCTGCTTCAACAGGTCTGCCGCACTCCCCAAATAAAGCTCAGAGCCGAAAACTCATCAACCTCAAAGGGCCACTCTTCTAGAGGCAGGCTCAGAGATGCAACTTCCAAATGAGTCAACTGACTTACAGGCTAAGTGACTGAATGAACACAGCATTTACTATGTCATAGCCGGGCTTCCCAGTGGCCCAGACTGTAAAGAATGTGACTGCAATGTGGGAAACCAGGTTCGATCCCTGGGTCAGGAAGATCCCCTGGAGAATGGAATGGCTACCCACTGCAGCATTCTTCTGGAGAATTCCATGGACAGAGGAGCCTGGTGGGCTACAGTCCACGGGGTCACAAAGAGTCAGACACGACTAAGCAACTAACACTTACTATATAATAGTACACACCTTTCTGTACAACTAAGGCAACAAACTTCAATTTGTTGAAACTGAACCACATACAACACAGGGGTTCTCAACTTGGGAGATTCTGCCCTCCCCCTTGGGCAGTGTCTGGGGATACGTGGGGCTGTCACAGAGGCGAGGGGGGTGCGCTACACGCATCTAGATGGTGGAGGGCACGGATGCTGCTAGACATCCTATGATGCACAGGCTGGCCGCCACAACAGAGACTGATCCCGCCCGTGACGTCGTCACGGCGAGGCTGGGAACCAGACACGCAGCCATTGCTGCCACAAAGCCAGGGTCAGGACGGTGAGACCGACCTGTGCAAGTGCTGAGCCAGAGCCTGTCGATTCAAGATCTGAATTTTTGCCTTCGTTTTCAGTTTTTTATTTTTTGGAGTTCTTTAATACTGCATTACAATATGATTTGACTTAATGACTGTGTTTTTTGCCATCTCAATAAATTTTCCTTCCTAGGTGCGTTCCTCCTCTACCCCATATGGCCCAGTGATAAAACCATTCAAAAGGATCATAATTATGACATGTGTGAAAAAAAAGAGAGAAGATGGACAATGTTATTCTAACAGTGGGTCTTAATCAGAAATGCTTCTCTGAATAACCAGGAAAGATTTTAAGAAATATAAATATATATAAATATAAATACATATATATATATATATATATATATATATATATATATATATATATATTTATGCCCGGGTCCCGGTCACTTAAAGAATACAGTAGGGCCCATGAATATATACATACTTTTCAATTCTACACATAATTTTGATCCTCAACTCTAGTTTAAAAGAATTATAAAAATACAATGACTTCTTGTTGGAAAGAAAAGAGAGCCAGAGCCAGAGAAGCGAAGTGCGCCTCTCACGGACACACAAAGGCAGGCAGACGGCTTAGCGTGCGATGCGGCCAGCTGTTACCAGTTATCTCTGCTGATGTGAATACAGGTGATTTCGGTGTTTTTTCTTTGTACCGATCCATATTTTTTTTTCCTGTAGCCCAAAAAAATGTATCCTAAGAAAGGATTAGAATTTTTTTAATGACTAAAAAACAAAATAAGCTTTGTGTCCCAGAGAAAAACTCACAAGTAAAAATTCTTCCCCGAGAAAACATAACCTTCTCGATGCTTCCTATGGATGCAGAAAGCAAGAGACACACTACTTGGAACACAGCACCTACTGATAACCGAATGCATCCTGTGCATACGTCTTGTGCACAAAGTGAATCACAAACTCACACATTCACGAACATATTCATTGAAAAGAAAAGGCAAAAACTGCTCAGTAAATTCCAACTCTAACAAATCCTAAAACAGTATCAGAGACAAACTATTAAGTGAAAAATCACAGTTCACAGATCAAAATGTGTAATAATGTGAACTATGTTAAAAAAACAAACAAAAAAAGAATGTACCCATATAAAACAGCCTAGAAGAACACTCAAAGGCACTGGTCTTGGTTTTCTCTGACAAAGGACACCACATGGTTCCCAATTCCCATAGTCATTATTTTTCTCAGACACATATATCAATAAAAGTTAAATATACTTCCACTTGCCGGGATGAGTAAAATAAAATAGATGATTCCATATTCCAGGCAATATATAGACTACTCATCTCAAATATTTTGAACATGCTGAGAAAAAAAATTAAGTACCTTCTCCACATGTGTATTCAAGTTGTATACATACTGTATTGTGCATTAAGAAACAAAAAGTTATAAAATGACGTGATAAAAAGAAGAGGGCATATTTCACAGAATTAGCTAAAAGTTCAAAATAACATATACTCAGGATCATAGATTCAAAATTATAATTATTTAAAATTACAGATTCAAATTGTCGTATCTGTTTGCCATAAAGGAGCATGAAGTGCTGACATGTGCTGCAACCTGGAAAAACCTTGGAGATGTTACGCCAAGTGAAATAAGCCAGGTGCAAAAGGTATTGATTGGTTCCAGGCATCTGAGATGTCCACAACAGGCAAACCGACAGAGAAAAAAGGAGATGGGTGGTTGTCAGGAGCTGGGGAACGGTGGGAGTCTAAGAGACAGGGTTGGTCCCTTTTTGGAGTAGTGAAAACAGACTGAAATTAGATAGCACTGGTGATTGCAGAATATTGAGGATATACTAATAAACCCTGACCTGTACACTTAAGAGGATAAATGTTATGGTTTGTGAACCATCTCTCAATTTTTTAAAGGTGTCAGTAAGTAAATCAGTAAGCCAGAGGAAAAATCATCACATCTCCCTAGCCTGTCACGGGTTTCCCTCATAATGTGTTGGCCATTTCTTTGTGGTTTGCTCGGGCCTGTATTAATCATCTGGAGTTTCCCTGCAGGAATCTTGTAAAACCACCTGCCTTCTTTATGAGGTTAATTTAGTTAAATAACATCCCTAAAACCAGTCACCTAGACACTCATAAAACACAGTCTGTATTCCAGTGTTTCGAAAATAAACAATCACAGAATTCTGACTCCTTCTGCAGGACACTTCAAGGACTGTACCTGACAAATGTCCATCTGATAAATCGAGTGAGAGTCCCAGGGTCAATCTTCATGCTCCTAGTAAGGTTTAAATTTCGCTTTAATTTTGAAGATGAAAATGAAGTGTGAGTGAACTCTCAAATCTTTCCTTCCTACACCTCCATGGGTCACCTTGCACCCTCTGTTTTGGAGTTTACAGATCTAGGACAGTGATATTCTGAAAAATAATGGCGGACCTTAGATTCAAGGTGGGCTTCCCAGGTGGCGTGGTGATAAAGAATCCCCCTGCCAATGCAGAAGAAGCAGGATCGATCCCTGGGTCAGGAAGATCCCCTGGAGAAGGAAATGCAACCCACTCCAGTATTCTTGCCTGGGAAATCCTATGGACCGAGGAGCCTGGTGGGCTACAATCCATGGGGGTCACAAAAGAATCAGACATGGCTTAGCAACTAAACAACAATTAGATTCAAAGTAGCTGTAGTACCTCCGCTGTACTTTGGAATCAGCTGGTTCACCTGTTAAAATTTTAAGTCCAGCTGCCACTCACTCCTGGAGATTCTGACTCGGTCCCTGGCCATCTCACACAGGAGTTCCAAACGCTGTATTCAGGAGACACTGTTATAAACATCCTATTATTAAACTCTAAAGGGCAGATGGATGACTAGAGGCTCAGGAGAATCCCACTTGGGGGGGGGGGGGGCAGGTATGGTCTAAGATTGGATTGTGGGGATGATTCCATAACTCTGTAAATTTACTTGAAGAAAGCATTAAACAGTATACTTAACATCGCTAAATGTTATGGTATGTATGTTATACTTCAATAAAGCTGTTTAAAAAAACAAAACACAGGAAAGGCTTCATACTTGTCGTCACAAAAGGATCCGTGTGTTTACTGCAGGCTTTTCCCTATCCAGAGAGAAGGGGGCAGACGGCCTCCCTGGGGGCGGGGTGTGTCCACACCAGCCCCGGCCTCTCCCCATCACACCCGTTCTTTTAAACTGAAGGCCAGGATGGGCAAGTCAATTTACAAGCCTCTGCTAAGGAAGGGCGATGAGGGGTCATGGTAAAATATGTTGTTTTCTGACTTTCAGCACTTAAGAGGCTTATCTGTGCTCCCCCCAAAATGGGCCACAAAGCTGAACTAGACAAATATCCTGAGAAAGGTGGCTTCTGTCAACACCACAAGCTCTTAAAAACACCACCAGAAGGGGCAGGGCTGTGTCTCCCCCCAGGGCAGGTACTGCAGCATGAAACTGTCTGATATGACCGTCGGCAGGCCAGCACCGCTGACACGGGGCTCCGAGGGAGGCGGGACCCGGAGGGGCTGACAAGCCTGACGATCCACACGGTGATCCCTGCTGGGGAGTCTGGAGGGCACTGGGGGCCGGTTCAGAGGGAAGACTACTCCAAGACACAGAAGTGAAGTGGCTCACCCTGCCTGGAAAGCTGCAGGCCATGGTGTGTTGGGGTGAGTGGGAGGAGAGGCTGAACCACGGAAGAGGGTGGGGAGGGGATGCAGGCCACGCTGGATGCCGCAGACCCTGCTGCCAGGACCAGGGTGGGGAGGAAGGAAGCAGGGAATCTTGCAGAGGGTCTCTGCAAACAGCCAGGCAAGGGAGAGTGCAGCTTCTGCCTAGTGAGTGAGGGGATGACAACCAAAGCCAAGCGGACGGTCTGGGGGCCGGGCCTGCGACTGCAGGCAGGCAGCCACGGGGAAGGAAGCAGGGGCATTTCCCAAACCCCTGGACGGAGCTCACAGGCCAAAGGGGCATGGTGCTTACAAAGACGAGAACGACATCACACAACCACGTGGGGGATGCAGGGAGAAGGATGGGATGTGGGCACACTGCCCTCCTGACGCCTGAGCGGGGATGCCAAGGATTCCAGGCTAAAGCTCCAGGTCGGGTCGATGCAGACCTGGGAGCCACCAGCTCTGACAGGGCGGCAGAAGCTGGCCAAGAGGGGAGCCCCCTAGAGACTAACACACGGAGCCCAGTAGAGACCACGACACGACAGAGGGAAGACGAGTCAGGCGAGGGGGCAAGGAACTGGGGTGGGCTGCGGCTTCTCCCCTCAGCCCAACCACGTCCTTGTGATTTTCTAACAGTCTGAAAGTCCATCTTTGAGAAAGGTCCACGGATACACTTGGAGTGAAGCCACAATGCCCACACCAGCAGCAGAGAATGGCAGGTGCTTCGTGGCTGGCTGTAGGAAGTGACTCGACATGGATCGAATGAGCTGTTCTTCACTTAAAATCCACCCTCGCTTCCAGCTCTGTTCCCTGCCCTGCCATGTTCAGGAGACACCCTGGAAACCCAGGTGTGCCCCCCAGGAAATGTCCCGGAAAATTAAATGTTGACTCTAATCGTGCCACTAAGCATTGAGAGAGTCCATCTCTAATCCTTACACAAAAACACACTTTTAACTGGCCTTCTGACTACAGAATCACTATCTACTTGGATACATTAAAGCAAAAAATGGTTTCTTTATTATCTTGTCCTCAAACCAGTGTCATAACCCCATAGCTGGTCTAACGCAATCTATGTTAGCTCTGGGTGTGTTTTCAGAATTACCAAGGGAACTGCTTCTTTATCATCTTCCCTTTAACACAGAGAAGTGCAGGTTCTCCTGGCATCTGAATGAGTCAGAATCTCTAAGGTATCAGGCCCATGTCAAAGTCTTTTGTTTTGCTTTTATTCTACTTGTTTTTTAAAACATCACTAGGAATTCTGATGAGCAGCCAAGGTGGACATCCACTGGTCTAACATTTAGGACACTTACAAGTAATATCTTTCTCCAAAAAAAAAAAAAAAAAAGACTGGTTTTGGAAAATCTTGTAGCGGGGGAAAAAAACAGGAGCAGATAAATTGATAGTCATTTCTGATCATTTCTTCCACTAGACTGCTGAGTTGAAAAGAGATGACAAACTAAAGCTCATCAGTTACACCATAATTATGTCACAAGCAGTCCATTACTGATTGCTTTTGCTCATAACTGGGGAAAAGGAAAAAGCAAACGTGTATAAACTTGAAGGAGAAGCATTAGGTTCTCAGAGCTTTTTCTGGTGCTGCTGCTGCTGCTGCTAAGTTGCTTCAGTCGTGCCTGACTCTGTGGGACCCCATAGACGGCAGCCCACCAGGCTCCCCCGTCCCTGGGATTCTCCAGGCAAGAACACTGGAGTGGGTTGCCATTTCCTTCTCCAATGCAGGAAAGTGAAAAGTCAAAGCGAAGTCGCTCAGTTGTGTCCTACTCTTAGCGACCCCATGGACTGCAGCCCACCAGGCTCCTCCACCAACGGGATTTTCCAGGCAAGAGTACTGGAGTGGGTGCCATTGCCTTCTCCGTTTCTGGTACTAGTTATTGGCAAATAATTTTCTTCCATGTCTCCCCTATCATCCATTAGTAGTAGTTCAGTAGATCAACCCTTGGGATGAGGAAGTGGGAAAAAAACCTCAACCACAGGTTTAATCAAAATACGAAGAATCAGTGATTGCCAGGGGCCTGGAAGGAAAGGTGGGGTGGGGGAAAGCGAGGAGTGACTGCTCATGGGTACAGGAGTTCTTTTTCAGGTGATGAAGACAGAACAGATTGTGGCGAGGGTCACACAACTCTGAGTATTCCAAACAACCCACTGAGTTGTACACATTTAACGGATGAATCATATGAATTCTTCCCAATACAGATGTTAGTAAATATTTTTAAAACTCACTTTGGGTATCGAAACAGAAGGCTTTACCTGGGTGTAAATACTAAAAATGTGGCTTTGAACTTCATCCATTGAGTCGAGGCCATAGGCTACCGTGCCGAGATGGAGCCGTTTGAAAACCATCTCATTCTGGGTAAGAGTTCCTGAAACACAAAACAGGGAGTAAGTGTGCCTACATCCTGGAGCTCTTATTAACAGTGACTAAAGCTTTTTCGTTTTTTTTTTTTTTGAGACTTTACTCTATGTCACACCCTGGTTTTGGCACTGCTCCTCTTGGAGTAGACATCTGTGATAGTCTGTCAGCCTGGAATCCGAGAACTTCATCTAAAAACAGAACCTTAAGGTTCCAGGGGGAATGACCATCCTTGGTCCCTGGGACGGTCTAGAGAAAATGCCAATCAGGGTGCCTGACTCATTCCATTGGCCAAGAAGGCGGGACATGATATACACGAGGCCAATCAGATTCTATCATGAAGGAATCAAAACCTTGAGCAGGCAGACGCACAGACAACAGATGAGTAGAGTCAAGAGACCATCCTGATACTGACACAGCCAGAACTTGCCCGCTTCTTCTCCTTCCTGAAATCTACTTTTGCTCTGACTTCCCGGATCTTTGCGACAGATCCCCTTCTATCCCATGTTCACTAGATGGTAGAGATGAAGGTTAAACCCAGGTCTCCTCACTTGCTCTCAACCACTACAACAACCTTATAACTTGACAGGTGTTAAACTGTAAAGCGGCATTTTGAGATGTGGTTTCGAGGTCAGGACTTGAAGCCAGTCTGTCTGAGTTCAAAGCCTACTTCTGCCACTATGTGCTTCTGACAAGTCACATAACCACAAAGTCACTTAGTAACTCCAAACTCACAACATCAGGGAAGGATTAAGTGACTATATATGGACACCCAGAACAGTGCTTTTCCACACGATTAGCACTAAGGCTTTGCTGCTATCATCATCATGTCCACCAAGGAGTCTATCTTCATCCAAAGATGAAGAGGATAAAAGAACTGCAACACTCATCTCTAAAACCTCCAGAAAGACACTCCAAGCATCTTCTTTGACTTTGACTTCTGCAAGGGTCCTGGACACTCACCAGTCTTGTCTGTGAGTAGGTAGGAAATCCTCCCCAGCTGCTCCGGAATCGTGCTGGAGCGAACCACGGTCCCAGGGATTTTCGAGTCCCTGCGAATGACCCAGCTGTACACGATCTTGCCCATGTCCAGGTTCACACGCAGGCTGACAGAAAACCAGAGCACACAGGTTAACAGGATACACACAAACAGCTGGCTGTTCTCTCAACACCGATTCTAAATCACACATCGTGGGCGCCGTAACAGTCGGCACAAATGAGACCCCACCTGTTCCAGGTCACCCCTTTATAACGGACCAGCTCCTTCTCAAAACCACAAAAGCATGACCTTCGAATAAACAGAGATGTGTAGACGCCGCGGCAGCAGCTCGCTGGCAGCGCACCTGATGGGAATGATGTTGGAGAACAAGAGAAGGAAGCGGATGATCTGCAGGTACCAACGCCCGGCGAAGTGCTGGAGGGCGACCATGACCAGCGACACCACCACCAGGGCTCCGAAGAGGATCTTCGTGAGGCAGTTCACCTCCAAGTCGAACAGGCCGATCTGCGGGACGGCACAAGGGCGGAAGCGCGCGATGAGCCGGCGCAGCCACAGCCGGCCCGGGGTCTGAGAGCGGCCCGCGGACAGACACACGCTATGAGCCGCACGGGAGCCCGCCCGGGGTCTGAGGGCGGCACGCGGACGGACACGTGATGAGCCGGCGCAGCCACAGCTCACCTGGGTCTGAGAGCGGCCCGCGGACGGACACATGATGAGCAGGTGCAGCCACAACCGGCCCAGCCACAGCCAGCCCGGGGTCTGAGGGCGGCACGCAGAAGAACACATGAGCAGGGGCAGCCACAGCCGGCCCAGCCACAGCCAGCCGGGGGTCTGCGGGCGGCCCGCGGACGGACACGTGATGAGCCGGTGCAGCCACAGCCCGCCGGGGGTCTGAGGGCGGCCCGCGGACGGACACGTGATGAGCTGGCGCGGCCACAGCTCACCCGGGGGGCTGGGCCTCCCCGGGAACCTGGGCCTCCCCGGGAACCTGCACCCTGGGTGAGACAGCGGGCTCTGCAGAGCCCCACATCTCTGGGAGAGAATACTGGGCTCCACGGGCTAACCGACATCCCAGGGACCTCAAGGAATCTCATTTTGATTTTTTCTTAACAATTAAAGATTTAGCTTGGAAACACATAAGCGGGTTACTGCTGCCTTCAGGGGTGCTGTGCACTGCATGGCCTCAACCATGCCCCCAGCGACCTGTGAAATGAGCCAGTTCTACACCACGCACTGGTTCCCTATTGCCTGGAGATTCAGGGCAAACACCACCAGTGGCATCTGATTTTTAGGTGCTGCGTTAATGAACATTATTACTTTAATGACTATCTATCTTAAAGCATGTTTTAAAAAAAATGGAACCAGCCCATGAAACCCATCACTTTGCACAAACATGGTCCCAGATAAGGCTAAAACCTCAAATAAGTGGCATTTATAGTTGTAATATAGTTGGATATATGTAATAAACTTGTACATATGTAATATAGTTGGATAAATGTAATAGAGTACAAAATGAAGCAGGGCAAAGGCTAACAGATTTTTGCCAAGGGAACACACTGGTCATAGCAAACACCCTCTTCCAACAACACAAGAGAAGACTCCACATGGACATCACCAGGTGGTCAATAAAGAAATCAGACTGATTATATTCTTTGCAGCCAAAGATGGAGAAGCTCTATACAGTCAGCAAAAACAAGACCGGGAGCTGACTGTGGCTCAGATCATGAACTCCTTATTGCCAAATTCAGACTTAAATTGAAGAAAGTAGGAAAAATCAGTAGACCATTCAGGTATGACCTAAATCAAATCCCTTACGATTATACAGTGGAAGTGACATAGAGATTCAAGGGATTAGATCTGATAGAGTGCCTGAAGAACTATGGACAGAGGTTCGTGACATTATACAGGAAGCAGGAATCAAGACCATCCCCAAGAAAAATAAATGTAAAAAGGCAAAATGGTTGTCTGAGGAGGTCTTACAAATAGCTGTGAAAAGAAGGGAAGTGAAAGTCAAGGGAGAAAAGGAAAGATATACCCAGAATTCCAAAGAATAGCCAAGAGAGATAAGAAAGTCTTCCTCGGTGATCAATGCAAAGAAATAGAGGAAAACAAAAGAATGGGAAAGACTAGAGATCTCTTCAAGAAAATTAGAGATACCAAGGGAACATTTCATACAAAGATGGGCTCAATAAAGGACAAAAATGGTATGGACCTAACAGAAGCATTAGATATTAAGAAGACGTGGCAAGAATACACAGAAGAACTGTACAAAAAAGATTTTCATGACCCAGATAATCACGATGGTGTGATCACTCACCTAGAGCCAGACATCCTAGAATGTGAAGTCAAGTGGGCCTTACGAAGCATCAGTATGAACAAAGCTAGTGGAGGTTATGGAATTCCAGTTGAGCTTTTTCAAATCCTGAAAGATGATGCTGTGAAAGTGCTACACTCAACATGCCAGCAAATTTGGAAAACTCAGCAGTGGCCACAGGACTGGGAAAGGTCAGTTTTCATTTTAATCCCAAAGAAAGGCAGTGCCAAAGAATGCTCGAACTACCGCAGAATTGCATTCATCTCACACACTAGCAAAGTAATGCTCAAAATTCTCCAAGCCAGGCTTCAACAGTACGTGAACCATGAACTTCCAGATGTTCAAGCTGCATTTAGGAAGGGCAGAGGAACCAGAAATCAAATTGCCAACATTTGTTGGATCACAGAAAAAGTAAGAGAGTTACAGAAAGACATCTACTTCTGCTTTATTGACCACACCAAAGCCTTTGACTATGTGGATCACAACACACTGTTAAGAATTCTCAAAGAGATGGAAATACCAGACCACCTTACCTGCCTCCTGAGAAATCTGTATGCAGGTCAAGAAGCAACAGTTAGAACCAGACATGGAACAGCAGACTGGTTCCAAATTGGGAAAGGAGTAAGTCAAGGCTGTATATTGTCACCCTGATTATTTAACTTATATGCAGAGTACATCATGCAAAATGCCAAGCTGGATTAAGCACAAGCTGGAATCAAGATTGCTGGGAGAAATATCAATAACCTCAGATACGCAGATGACACCACCCTTATGGCCGAAGCAAAGAGGAACTAAAGAGCCTCTTGATGAAAGTGAAAGAGGAGAGTGAAAAGGCTGGCTTAAAACTCAACATTCAAAAAATTAAGATTATGGCATCTGGTCCCATCACTTCATGACAAATAGATGAGGAAACAGTGGAAACAGTGACAGACTTAATTTTTTTGGACTCCAAAATCACTGCAGATGGTGACTGCAGCCATGAGATTAAAAGATACTTGCTCCTTGGAAGAAAAGCTATGACCAACCTAGAGCATATTTAAAAGCAGAGATACTACTTTGCTGACAAAGGTCCATCTAGTCAAGGCTATGGTTTTTCCAGGAGTCATGTATGGATGTGAGAGTTGGACGATAAAAAAGCTGACTACTGAAGAATTGATGCTTTTGAATTGTGGTGTTGGAGAAGTCTCTTCAGAGTCCCTTGGACTGCAAGGAAATCAAACCAGTCCATCCTAAAGGAAATCAGTACTGAATAGTAATTAGAAGAACTGTTCCTAAATATGAAGCTCCAATACTTTGACCACCTGATGTGAAGAACTGACTCATTTGAAAAGACCCTAAGATTGAAGGCAGGAGGAGAAGGGGACGACAGAGGATGAAATGGTTGGATGGCATCACTGACTTGATGGACATGAGTTTGAGTAAGCTCCAGGAGTTGGTGATGGACAGGGAGGCCTGGCGTGCTGCAGTCCATGGGGTTGCAAAGAGTCGGACAGGACTGAGTGACTGAACTGAACTGATAGTTGTAATGATGGTGGTCATGGGGACTGTAATGGTGGGATGAAGTGACTGATATTTGTTCATGGTACTGAAATCATTCTGCAATATTCTGACTCTAAGAAACTGGAGGAGGGGTGGGGCTGGGAGTGAGGGCCCTCGTGTATTCGAGCAGTAACAGGGCCATTAGGTGGACCCCAGAACTGACCCCGCGGACCGTGCCAAAGCAAGCAGCTCCGTGTGGGTTTGAATCCAGGTCTGCGCAGCTTCGCTAGAGCGCGGTGCTTCTCAGGCCACTTCTCTTGGGAAGAGGCTGCAGCCGTGTGCTGACAGGCTGCTCTATTACTACATGTGGCAAACAGCAAGGACTCAACTGTGGTTGTTTAGTCGCTAAATCATGTCTGACTCTGTGTGACTCCATGGACTGCAGCCCCACCAGGCTCCTCTGTCCATGGGATTTCCCAGGCAAGAACACTAGAGTAGGTTGCCATGCCCTCCTCCGGGGGATCTTCCCGACCCAGGGAGTGAATCAGTCTCCGGCACTGGCAGGTGAATTCTTTCCCGCTGAGCCACCTGGGGAGCCCCTCGGGACTCAATACTTCATTTTGAACCTTAAAATGTTATGTGTTCACACACAGGCGTTCCTTGTTTACCTGCAGAGAGCTCTGCAGGTGCCGTGTGTTTTTACAGATTGAAGGTGTGTGGCAACCCTGTGTTGCCAGATGACTGTTAGTATTTTCTAGCAACAAAGTATTTTTATTGTATGTACATTTCTTGACACAATGCTTTTACTGCACACTTTAAAGAATAGTGTAAACATAACTTATAGGCACTGGGAAACCAAAATATTCATGTGACTTGCTTTGTAGTGCTATGCCCTTGACGTGGTGGTCTGGAACCCAACCACAGTATCTTCAAACACGAATTTGAATATGTGTTTATGTATGGTGTGTGCATAAATACATATATGGGCTTCCCAGGTGGTGACGGGGTAAAGAATCTGCCTGGCAGTACAGGAGACTAAGAGACGCAAGTTCAATCCCTGGACTGGGAAGATCCCCTGGAGGAGGGCATGGCAACCCACTCCAGCATTTTCGCCTGGAGAATCCCATGGACAGAGGAGCCTGGCGGGCTACAGTCCATGGGGTGGCGAAGAGTCAGACACGACTGAGGTGACTTAGCACAGCATACACACACACACACACGCAGTAAGTTTATACAAGTGAAGTCACACTTTTAGGGGTTCCTGTGTCTTGCTCGTCATCCCACCAACACCAATCATCAAACCACATCAGTCAGAAAGTTCTGGCATGAAAACACATCCTACGGCCGTGTACACACCTTACTTCGAGGATTCGAGGTGTTCATGACACTCCGGAGTTCTCTCCCCGTGTAAAGAACAACACCCACGACGGTACCTAGGACGAAGAAAACACAAGGCAGAGAAGTGTAAGTCCCGACAGGCAGGCTTTCAGAGGGTCTGCCGCGCTCCAGCCTCCGCAGTTCAAGAAAGTCCCTGACTTATATCAGGGCCAACCAACGTCCTGCCCACACAGACGGGAAGAGGAAAGCTCCCAGCCGCATGTGCCCATTCACATTTAAATTCAGTGAACAAAAAAAGTGAAACACAGCCCCCATCTTCATTAGCCTCAACAGCCACAGCAGGCCAGTGGCGGCCACCAGGTCAGTGAAGACACGGCGTCCCCGCTACTGCTGAACGCGCCACTGCTCAGGGCTTCCCCGCCGTCCAGCGAAGAATCCGCCTGGCAATGCAAGGGACAGCAGCTCGACCCCAGGGCTGGGAAGACCCACACGCCGCAGGGCACCTAAGCCCGCGCCCCACCTCCTGAGCCCACGCTCGAGCACCTGCTGGCCTTACCAGCTAAGCCGGGTCCACAGAGCCCACGCGGGCAACAAGAAGCACACTCTGCAACCAGAGAGCCCCGGTGCAGCCACGAAGGTCCAGTGCGCGAAAAATAAATATACATTAATGTAAAAAAAAAATGCATCACTGGGCACTGCTGGCCTGCGGGCCCGGCCACCTCGGAGAACAGGAGAGGTGGAGGGGAGGGGGCCTGTGCTTTATGCCACTGGCCTCAGAGGCTTCCAGAGGTGCCTGCAACTTCACAAGCTACCCTTGAAACCTATGAACACGCTCCTCTTATCAGAGCACGTTCCTCCCACGGGCTGTGATTCCGCTCAGAGTCGGGGTGCAGCCAGAACCTTTGGCAGACATCTGGATGGCAGCTCTTTCCTGAGAGCCCCCGTACCCCTTCCTTCCATCCCTGTGTCATCATTTGTTTTTTAAAAAGACATCAATTATAAAAAATTTCTAAAAGAAAACCCAAAAGCCCATTAACATCAGAAAAGATGCTTACCCTACTCAAAAACCAAAGAAACTGGGAAATTCTTATTCCCATCCTCGTAATAAAAATTCAGAAGCATGGGAACAGCAGCGTGAGCCAAGAGGTGGGGACGTGGACTGGCACACACGCTGCTGGCCAGGGCGTCTGCTGGAACAGCCTACCTGGGGCGGGAAACTGGCATTACCTGTCAGAAACGCACCTCTGTCTCCCCTTTTCAGGATGCGCCAGGGAAATGCTCCGCACAGCGGGGCAGGTGCAGAGTCAAGGGCAGCAGCACCGCAGTCGGCACGGGGCTGGTGGGCGCCCCGACGGACCCAGGAGAGAAACCGACGGGAGGGGCTGGGAGGGGCCAGTGAGCGCCGGCGACCAGGGACGCGGGCTCAGAGTGGAGGACATCTAAGCTGGAACCCGAAACAGGAGAAGGGGCAGCCCCGCCAAGCACTCAGGAAGACCCCAGGACACAAACAGCCTGGCCCCGATAAAGGAGTCCGTGAGCCCCTCCCCCCGGCCCCTCGGCTCTTGGCACAGCGCCGGCAGGGGGCGCACCCCAACCTCCCGGAGAGTCAGAGTCGCCAAAGGAGCGCAGCCCCGATGGAGTGCCGGCCGAGTCTCTCGGCAGACACCCCAGGCGAGACACCCAGGGCCCCCTGAGTCGATGCACAGTCTTCTGCACAGTGCAGTTCCCTTCCAGGGAGGCGCTCGGCAGGCGGAGGGCTGGGGAGACAGCCTGCCCGCTCCCAGGCAGACGGCAGGCCCCAGCGAGTGCAGGCAGACCCCCGCAGACGGGGGGAGCTGAGCTTGGGCCACGCAGGGGTGGCCGTGCGCCCACGACTCTCACCGCAGGGCAGACATGGGTTGGTCTCAACCCCCAGCGCCCAGGGTTCTAGCAAGTCCTAATAACAGGGGCCGCCGAGGACAGCGTCCCCATCTAGTACTGGCCAATCCTGGTGCCTTCAAAGGCTGCTGGAGATGCCCTCTCCCCCACACCCCGCTGTGCCCAGGACCGAAACTGTCTCCGGGAGAAGCAGACCCCAGCCTCAGCCACCCCGCCAGAGCACGCCAGCGCCAGTCCACAGAGCCGCGCTCATCTGGTCTGCCCAGGGCTCGAAAGCTTTGTTTAACTTCCGGCTGTGCGGGGTCTTCACTGTCGCGGGTGGGCTTTCTCAAGCTGCAGCAAGTGAGTAGGGGGCGGTGTGGCTACTAAGTTGTGGTGCACAGGCTTAGTTGTCCCACGGGACACGGAACCTTCTCAGACCAGGAACTGAACCCACATTCCCTGCATTTGCAGGTGGATTCTTAACCGCTGGACTACCACGGAAGTCCCTAAAGGTTCTGAAGTAGTTGCCAACTTTTAAATACAGGAGCTTTCATATTAACTATATATATGTATATACATAAGTAGAGATTTCTGGCTTCTTCTGGAAAACTGGAAGATCTGAGGCCACTGGGTCTGCAGTCCTCACTGCATCTCCAGCGGGTGCTAAGCTCAGCCACCCCGTTTGGCCAGGCTCCCGCTTTCTGCTCATCATGGTCCCCACTCAGCCCTTAAGACCCCCTGCCCTGTGCCCCTCCGCTCCCCCAGACCACAACCCCACTTCTGAGGCTACATTCCCGGCGGCTCCCCTCACTCGGCCCCGCCCTCAGCCGCCTGCCCACTGTGGTGTCCACTCCATCCTGCCCGCCAGGGTCTCCAACCAGCCAGGTGTTTCCCCCAGCCCCTGAGACCCTCCACTGCAGTGTGCTGCCAGGGACTTCTGACCCCGTCTGAGATGAGAGAGAGGGTGAGCCCCAGAAAGGGAGGATTCGACACATTTACAGCAACCAGACGCTGCTCTGACACGAGTCTGTGATTCCGGGACGAGCCCTGAGGAACAGGGAACAGACCAGTGGGCATTATCAGACCCGCGTGGTGTAACCTGCATGCTGGTCACAGTTCAGCCCCAGCAGGGCCGCCGACTGACGCGCTGCACTCTGGGGGTGTCCCTTTCCACGGAGTCTGAGAAGAACCGGGATCCGCAACGCCCAGGCTCCGCTTCTACCAAGCCCCACCAGCCTCCCCTGCCTATCATCACCCCAGTGACTCCTCAGCCTAGCAGCCCAGTTACCATGGCAACTGTATCCTCTGCAGACTGATGCCAGCCAGTGCAGCTGGACCCTTAGCACTGCCTGGCAAGCTTTTTTATTCTTTAAATATCCAACTGATAATGGTGCAGTGACCAAGACACGGGAATTAGATTCTGAAGGGAACACAGAAGTGAAATCTCAAATAATCAAGATTTCTCTCGAGGGCTGCTTCTGGAGTTGAGCACCAGAAGGAGGGAATGGCTTGCATTTAACTCCGTGTTTACATTAGAACCAGAGTGTGGTCAGACATCCACCCGGGGAGAAGCCAAGGCCCGCTAAAGCAACGGTCACCGCCCAGCTCCTCAGACCCACTGCAAAGCAGACGTCCACTGCAGGGTGTGGCAGGCACTGCTTCTGGATTGGGGGTCACGGCTCTCTCTCGTCCCACCTCACCAAACACAAGGAATTCCCACAAGTGGGGAAACGCGTGTTTTAACGTCACAGCGCATTTCTGAGGACTGCGTGAAATCTTTCTTCCATCTTCAAGGTCTCACTGCGCCTTCCCTTCTCCTCCTCCCAGGAGATGACCTCTCCAAGGCTGTGCGACCTTAGGCAAGGCGCCTGACCTCTCTGAGACTCAGTTCTTTATTCCACCAAGTGTCCTCACTTAATGTTGTGCGATCAAAACAAGAGAATGGAAGATAAAACACTCTGTACACAACAGGGCCTGACAAATAAGCCTTCTCAGTGCCAATCTCTGAAATTAAGGCTGAGGAGCTGCGCCCATCTCTGCCCACGGGTCCTGAGTCTGTGGATGGCAGCCCGGGCAGAGGCTGTGCAGGTCCCGCTCCTTGTCAGAGAGCATCCTGACCACACCTGCAGTACCGAAGAGCCACAGAGCGGCAGCAGGCAGAGGCAACGGCTGGGCGCGGGAGTGGCGCGGGCAGCGGACGTCTCCCACAGTAAAGACAGAAAGTTGCCAGTAGTGGAATTACATGTTAATAACAGTATATACTATTACATATTGGGTTGGCCAAAAAGTTTGTTTGGGTTCTTCATAAGATGTTACAGAAAAACCCAAACAAACTCTTTGGCCAACCCAATAACATATATAATATAGTGATAACAGGGGAACAGAGTTCTGCTTCTGGGGCAAAACGCCTGGGCTCAAGTCATGCTGTGTGACCTTGGGCAAGTTACTTAGCCTCACCGACCCTCAGTTTCCCTGTCTGCAGCACCGGGGCGAAGCCAGCACCTGCCCGCAGGGTACGGCTGGGAGGGTTAGGAGAACCACATGACACACAGCAGGTGCCGACAGACGGGCGGTCCCACCGCCATCACTCCAGCTGCCCCAGGCACGCTCAGCCCCTGGAGCCCTTCCGCTCAGCTGCACCCCAGTGTCCCAACCTCTTCTTCCCGCTCCTCAACAGGTCGTCCTGCAAACTCTGTTCTGGGGTCCAGACGACCAGACAATTTCTACATCACCTTGGAGTCTCCAACACCAGGGCACCATCAGGACCAGCTGAGGGGCCCTCAGAGATGCAAGAGCCCGGACATCCAGGCTGACCCACTTTCTGGTTCAGATTAGGATGTCAATCTCACGTGGCAATTAGGGGCTATTCCCAGCGCGGACGCTGTGGCTGAGTCCACAGGCCAGGGCGGACTCCTCTCAGACGCCACCAAGCACCGGGGGCCAATTAGATGGCCATTGCACTCCCCGGGGGTGCAGGAGCCAGTGGAAAACGCCATTTGACTGACAGCTCATTTTCCCCACTGACAGATGATTATTCTCATTATACCGAAGGATTTGCTTTCCTCTTCAAATTGCTAACACATTCCTCCGTGAGGGCACATACCTGACGCGGTGACTGTGCCAGCCCAGAGTGCGTTCTCTATGCTCAGGCTCTCGCTGATCGGGGGGTCACTGTCCTCCTGCAAAAGAGCAGACGGACACAGGCTGACCCACCCAGGTCCGCACAGAGCCCGCTGCCGTCTCCAGCCTGCTCTTTGCACAAGAGGAAGAGAGGATGACCCCCGAATTTGGAAGCCAACAGCCCCGCTGGGAGACAAGGATCATAAACCCTTATCCTTGGTGCTTCCGCCCCACAGAAATACTTGAAAACAGTGGTTCGTGATTTAAGAAATGCAGGCTTCCAGCACTGGAGAAACATTTCACAAGTTGGGAATGATAATGGAGAGGGAAATCCATCAGAAACAGCCCTTTGATGGCCTGTCTGAGGGCTTCTAGAACAAGCGCAGGAACAATTCATTATGGGTTCCACAAACCTATCATCTCAGATGCCTAAAATAATTCAAATCCAAATTTAATTTCTATTCTGAAAGGTTGGGATATGGTTTAAAAGTTATAACCATGGTGGACAGGACTTGGAGGACACTCATTGGAAAAGACCCTGATGCTGGGAAAGATTGAAGGCCGGAGGAGGAGGGGACGATAGAGGATAAGATGGCTGGATAGCATCACCGACTCAATGGACATGAGTTTGAGCGAATTCCGGGAGATGGTGACAGACAGGGAAGTCTGGCGTGCTGCAGCCTATGGCGTCCCAAAGAGTCAGAAATGACTGAGTGATGAACAATAGCAACGAATGGGCTCACGTGAAAAAGACAGAGTAACATTAATTACAAGAACACTTGGCTCTAAGTAGTCAGGTGACAAAAGCTGTCGGGAGGCTGAAGAAATTTCCAGTTGTGTCGCTTTTACTGAGAAGCAGTTTTCAAGGTGGAGTCTTCTGATGGGGACATCACCTCCACGTCACACAGAGCTACCCCCCGACAAAGCCCTGCCGGCACTGGGAAGCGGGCCCGAACCCCGGTCATGCGCCCCCCAGACAGGACCCTGCACCCCTCGAGGCTTACTCACTCGGGTGAAGGTCCCCACGAAGTTGTGAATGTCGATGTTTGGCTCTTCCGCATACACATATGAGCGAATCTGAAGAAGGTCCTGTCCCACGGGGGTGACGTTTTGGAGGTAAAACAAAGTCAGCACATGATTAAAAGGGATTTGGGGAAGCATCCGCTGTTTTTCAGAAGCAACTGTACTTTCCAAACAGGCCCTCAAAACCACGGGGCAGGTGGAAAAAAGAGGGAAACCTTCCAGCAAGTTAGTCTGGGAGCCTCTACCTGCAAGATCCCCAAACACCTGGAAGCCCAAAGGGGAGCGTCTGTGTTTACCCGGCTTTTCCAGAACTGATTGATGGCACACATCCCTCCCCCTCCACGACACTCTCGTTTACAAGAGTCATTCAAACTCGCCGAAACCCTCGCTCAGCAACAAAGGGCCATAGAGCGCTGACTGTGTGCAGAGCCTCGGAAAGGGCAGAGAGGTGAACAAGTGTGCAAGAACGCCTCACACCCGTTAGGGTGGCTGCGATCAAAATATAGGAAAGAGGACTGACTTCCCTGGTGGTCCAGTGGCTAAGAAGCCACCGGCCAATGCAGGGGTCATGGGTTCAACCCCTGGTCCGGGAACACCCCACGTGCCTCACTTGGGGCGACTAAGTGAACACGCCACAACTGCCGGGCCGTCCTCTCGAGCCCGGGCTCCCCAAGAACAGAAGCCACCCCGATGGAAGCCGCGTCCTGCAGAGAGCTGCCCCCGCTCGCCGCGACTGCAGAGAGCCTGCAGAGAAACCACGGCCCGGCCCAGCCAGACGCAAATAAAGACATGAGGTTTCCACAGCAAACGGAGCCCCGGGGACTGGCGCACACGGGGCAGGGGCGGGCCTGCCTGCTCCTGGAGGGGAAGGGCAAGGGCCGGGGTCAGAAGGCGGAGCTGGCGCCGGCGGGCGCGGGGACGGGACGGGAGGGAAGTCCGTCAGAGACAGTCCTCTCGCTGGCCTGTCTGAGGGCTTCCAGAACAGGGCAGGGCCTCCGCAGAGAGGTAAGAGCCGCAGGACCGAGTCCCAGTGACCGCGACGCCTTCGGAGAGCCTGAGCAGAGGAGCGTGTGCCCTGCGTTGCCTTTTAATTTCACACCAGGTGCTCCGCCAAGGCTTCTTAAGGGCTGGAGCTGCCTGCCAGAGACCATCAACCCCATCGGCCAGATTGGGGTTCACAAGGCCGCACGGCCCGGAACTAGCGAGCACCCGAGGCCCCGCGGCCCCCGCAGCCCCATCTCACAGCGGGCAGCCTCCGTGTGGCCTGCGCGAGGTGGGGGTCAGAGCCCCGCGGGGACACGGCCATGGGGGTGGGGGCTTCTGCAGGGAAAGCTACTCACGGCGGCGGTGGGCAGCCTCTGCGTGCAGGCCACGGGAAGGCGAAGCTTCCAGTCTGTCTCCCCGTCCAGCTGATCCGTCCGCAGGAAGCAGGACCCTGTGGAGGGAAAAGGGGGCACCCTCTGTGCACCTGCGGGTCAGGACCCCCCCGGGCTGTGGGGGCGCTGACAGCTCCTGCTTTGGTCCGTGTCAGGACGGCCGGCCAACGGCCAAGAGGGAAGAAGTGATACCCGACTTCCCGCTTTCGCCAGCAGCTCTGGGTTTAAATCCCCGCTTGTCCACTCACAGCAGGAGCCGGGGCTGGGCTCCTGACCGTGCTAAGCCTCAGCATGTCATGTCTGTAAACTGGGGAGAAACGCAGACCTCTCAAGCCAGCTGCAGAGGATTCAGCAGGGGTGATCGTACCCCCAGACAGCGGCTGGCACAGGCTCACCAGCATTCACGTCTATGAGGTGCAGGCGTTACAAGCACCTTCCCAGGAACCGAAGCTCCTGGGTTCCAGGCTCCATGGCTCACTAGCTGTGCAACTTGAGGCAGCCACTTCCCTCTGGGCCTCAGTCTCCTCACGTGCACAACTGAGGCTATCAGAGCGCCAACTCACACTATGAGGACTAGAGAGCTGCTTCATGCAAACTGCTCAGACCTGGGAAGGACCACGGAACCGTCGGCCGTGACTATCCACCTGCACGCGTGACGGATGCCAGCTGCAGCCTGATGTGTGCATGTCTGAGCAGTCAGTCAGCTCCATGTTTCATCAGAGGATCCACCGAATATCCTGACACTGCAGTTAACTTATGAGAACTTTCAGGAAGACCCCTTCCAGTCCATCTTCTGGTTTTGTTTTTGGGGAAAAGAAAGAACACTCTGGGATCCTAATCCATTTTCACTGACAAGGACACAAGGACCAATCTGAGGACAAAGCTGTCGTGTTTAAAAGACTGTTTTAATGGAGTACATTCTACCCTCTTTGGATGATTTAATGTATCATTAGTATACTTTGCATAGTATACTTGATGCAAAGAGCCAACTCACTGGAAAATACCCTGAGGCTGGAAAAGACCGAGGGCAGGAGGTGAAGCGGGCAACAACCGACATGAGATGGTTGGATGGACATGAGTTTGAGCAAACCCCGGGAGACAGTGAAGGACAGGGAAGCCTGGCATGCCGCAGTCCATGGAGTCACAGAGTCAGACGTGACTGCGTGACTGAAAAACAGCAAATTAAATATGAAACCTCAGCCTCACTTTTACCCAATTCATTACAGAACGAGGCTGCAGCAAGCTCAAAAGAATATAAACGTGGATTTTTCTGAGATTCAAAGGTCTCTGCTTCTGCCTGCTAGGCAAGAGAAAAATGGCCTTGTGTCCTAAGAACAGCTTAAATAACAAAAATGAAAAGGAGATTTGAATCAACTGATGAGGTGGGCAGGCAGCAGAGGGTGCAGCCACCCTGGGGAATACAGCCGGGCCTCCAACCCTGCTGGGGACGCAGGACCTGTGCCGGCTGAGGGTCCGGCATCATTTCATATGAGGGACGTGAGGATCTGTGGATTTGGTACCCATAGGGGGTTCCTGGAACCAACCCTCCTGGCTCACAGAGAGACAATGGTAACTGTGACAAGTAGGGTCTTATAGGAGACTGGAGAGGTTCATTCAGGCAAACGGGCTGTAACAATAAATAAACGGACGGGCAGGCGCGCCCGTGGTCCCACCACTCAGGAGCCGAGGTTGGGAGAAAGGCCACCCTGCTCTCTCCTGCCCCACCTCGGGACACACGTCCCAGCATCTTCTCAGAAGAGAGTCTGTTGCTGTTGGCTTCTGTGTGTTCGACACACTTCCCCATCCCACCAACTCCTGAGGTTGAGCTGAACGCAGCCCAGTGGGGGAAAACGCCCAGCCACCACGTGTGATCCCCCAGCAGTGACTCGGCACAGATCCCACTTCCTCTGTCGTGATCAGAACCTGTTGACCAAGCCCCCTCGTCCCCGCCCCATTTTTTTTTAAAGACTGCTCTATGAAATTTTTGGTGTGCCTCCATGGTTCCAAAATGATCATCCACTTCTTACATTTTCAAATGATTATTTTGCCAAATCACCACTGAAAGGTTAATGGCTATTTTCAAAATTGATCCCAGATGCTTACCGTTTTTTTCTGATGTCCTCAGGAAGATCATGTCAGCAGGGACCCGCTGGTTCTGTGTTATGAACAGAAAGACTGTTACTGTGAGTGCCCCTGGGTGGGGGATTCTCGCCCCCCTACCCCGGGTCCCCTCGGTGGGGAGTGGGGGTGGGGGGGGGGGCGGCAACCAAAACCCACAGCCTCTTTTAAGTGTCTGTCTTTGTTGGAGACAGACCTGGGGATTTATCCTGTTTTTGAATCTGAAAAATCTTGCGCTGCTGCTGTTACACTGCTAATCCCCTATTGAAATCTTATCTCAGAAAGAAAGCTTCCCGTTTTCTGGCGAATCCAACCATTACCTCCTGCAACTGCAGCCCGCAGACCAGGGGGCCCGAAGCCTGCTCCCCGAGCTGGCTCTCATCCAGGCTGTCTGCTGAAACTAAAGACAGACATACGCTGGGCTCATGCTTTCTGCTTCTACCAGTTTTCTGGCTTGATGTTTGGCTTTGAGCGGGATTTAAATAAGGAAGTCAAGTAGGAAGAAGCAAAAAAAACGCCACTCTCAAAAAAAAGAGGGACAGCCCACAGCAGCCCTTGTGTAATTGTGAACAGGAAAGTGTGTCAGAGCAGAACGAGGTCTGCGAGGGTCTTCGCAGCTGCCACTCAGGAGAGCTTTGCTTTGCCTCAAATCAACTGTGAGTTCTTAGATTTAATCCTTTTAAAAGAGCAGAGTTCACTTCCTTCAGAAACGAGTTGAGATGCAATTCTTTTCTAAGCACGTGTGACTCCAAGACTCTCCAGGGCCACCCCTGAATCCAACACCTCCCAGTGTACGCAGTACCAGGAGATGTGAGCCTTGGCTGGAGTAACAGAACAGTGCTACTTTAAAAAATGCATTTGTGGCCTTCTTACTGTTCTCATGTTTCACTTAACGCCTACTCCCCATAAAATGACAGGACAGCACAATGTTTAAGTCAAAAATACGCAACCTAAAATTCTTCAACAGGCGAATGACAAATATTTTTAAGTGCTGATACAGCCAGCAGACCTCTAGGAAAAAACTTTATGATGAGTTAAAAAGACTCCCAAACAAGGAATACATCAAACGGGAAATCAGAGCGTATACTCTTCGCGTTTGTAAGCGGGATTTCTCGCTAAGCAGCACAGAAACCTTGAAACAATATTTTGTGTCTGTGTTTCATGTTTCTCCCAGGCAAAGGTGCCGGGTGGAACCCAGGAAGTTATGGCCAGATACAGGAATCGCATGGCGGGATTCGTGAAGTGGGTGTGCATGCGCGGGGCGTGGTCACGCGTGAAGTGACCTGGGTGTGACCACGCCCCGCGCATGCGCACCCACGCAGCGGCCGTCACGAGCCGCGAGACTCCGCTCTCACCTTCTCCACGATGATGAGGTCTCCCACCTGGATGCCGGAGCTCTTCACCTTCACCGTCCCTGCAAAGAAACAGGCCCACGATACATCACGTCTGAATTCCTTCCAAGTCCTCGTGTCTCTACAGGGCGTCCGCCAGCCTGCACAGCCTGAAGGATGTGCCTCCCAAACCCAGCGGCTGCGGCGTCTCCTGCCTCTCTGAGAAAAGGTTCGTCTACCGCAGAGGCCAGTTCAAAACCTGAGCCGCACATCTGCGAGCCCTGGAAGGATTCACAGGCCTCAAGTCAGATCTTCTGTCCTAATGCGCCTTAGAGGCTATTCTAAACCGGGACTATAAAAGATTCATTCAGCCTCACACACACACACACACACACAGAAATGGGGAAGAAAATTCAAGGTCAGATCCATGGTCAGAAGATCAACACTGAATTCTCAGCACCACCAAAAAGAAAGAAGCAAACCCAAAGTGACTTTTTAAAATTCACAATTGCTATGCAGTGTGGTTCATATGGGCGTCACTGGTGGCTCGGCCAGCAAAGAGTCTGCCCGCAATGCCGGAGACCCTGCTTCCATCCCTGGGTCAGGAAGATCCCCTGGAGAAGGGAATGACCCACTCCAGTACTCTTGGCTGGAGAATCCCATGGACAGAGGAGCCTGGTGGGCTACAGTCCACGGGGTCGCAGAGTCAGACATGACTTAGTGACTAAACAACAACTGTTTTATATGATTATAATCAGACCACACAACCCTGGCCGGATGCTTATCTGGATAAATAATCACAGCCTATATTAAACACGGACTCCATGCTAAGCGCTGTATACACATTGACATCCTGATGGCTTCACTTCCTCCTCTCAATGGCCATCAGAAAAGATACTATCTCTAGCTTTCAGACAAGGGAAGTGGGCTCAGAGAGGCCCCATCTGCCCCCAGTCTCACAGAACAGGCCAGCAGCAAGAGGCACAGCCCCACCTGACTTCAGAGGAAGGAAGAAAAAACAGGAAATTCAGTTCAACTCAAAAAACATTCACTGAAGTGCCATGGTCTAGGAATTCAAAGAAGACAGTCCCCTCATCCTAAAAAAGTCACAGTTTCATGCAGGAGTCAACAAAGGTGTCCTGGGAAGAGCAGGACAGTAGATAGTTTAGGTTCTGCAGCCAATAAACAAACTCAAGTCTCCCAACAACTGTTCTCCTCAAAGGCCAATAGTCTTTTGTGCGTTTATGGTGTGAAGTGGAAAGACCCATTCCTGGCTCCCAGGCCAAGGTGGTGGGCTGAATTTGGCCTACCAGCTGTAGTCTGCAAACCCATGAGCTGCGAGAAAGACAGGATAGATGCTGTGAGTGCAAAATAGTGTGTGAAAGGACAGGAGTTAGGTGAGTGCAGGAAGGAAGGAGACCTCCTCCTCTGAAGGAGGACAGAGAACAGTGGCTGGCACCCTGAAGGCACGTGATGACTCACCCCACATTTAAGCCCCTTCAGCTGAATGCCCGCTGGAGGCCAGAGGTTCCAAGGGTGGGCTCCATGGGACTCGCACCAGGGAAGGAGGCAACAGACACATAATAAGTGAATGGGGTGGGGCATGGGGAGGTGTCCACAAACACTGTACAGAAGCGCTGAGGTCAGACCTGACCAGGTGAATCTGGCTACCAGCATCGGGAAAAAGGCATGAGATGGGAAAAGAGACGCATGAGCAGTACACATATGTGTGTGGCCGCAAGCCAGAACTCCTTTAGCAAGACCAGAAGCGTCACATGGAGCACAGAGGCGAAGGTCTGCGGGCAACCAGGTGGCCCAGCACCCTGTGAACACGCCCTCGGAGGACGCGGGTCTTTACTCTCGTGATGGACGGGATTCCCACACAAGGGAGCAACACCACCAAAATCTTCATGCTCCTCGAACCTCCTATTAGGCCCGTTTAATAAGTCCAGGGGTCCTGAATCTGCTGTCCCCCACTGTGGGCTCCTTCATCCAACAAACACCCCACATTCACCCACCAGTAACTTGTGCACGCAGCTCAGATTATTTGATCTTATTTTCACATCATTTAATGCCACGGGTCTTTCCAGTAATTCATCACTGCTGAGATGCTTCAAAGCATTCCGAAGACTTCAACTGAAACAGTTCTTTCTAAGAGGTTCCACAGGGTTTGATCTTTAACTAATGTTTGTCCTTAATTAAATTTTGTCATGGTAACAGTGAGAAGACCTAGTGCTAAAAGGGCAGCTCTCAAACACGAATGACGTCTAGAAAGCACGATGCAGAGGGCCCTCCAGATGGTTAGACGGTCCCAGCTAGACCCTCCCTCTCCCGAAAAGGGAGACTCCCATAGAGCCTTGCCTTCATAAAGCAGAACTCAAGCCAATGGCCTGAGCCGGGGCATCCTTGGAACCCACTCGCCTTAAGCATCTGTGACGCCACTATCTTTGCAGAGAGTCAGCTCGTTAGAAACGCATGAATGAACAGGGGGTGTGAAGCACAGAATTCTCTTCCTGCCTGAACAATGCGCCTGGCCCCAGCAGGGGGGGCAACAGGGAAACCGCACACAGACACACTGCTCTTTCTGAGCAGCTTATCAAGGATCTTCCTGGAGGGAAGATCGTAAATTCAGCACGTCCCCCTACCCCCAGCCCCAGGTGCCCGTAAGCTTTTCCTTCGCCTGAGTTCACCCCAACTTTCCCAAACATAAATTTACACATTGTCTTTGGTGTTCTCACTGGAATTTACACTGGTGGCCTGACCCAAACCATCCCTGAGCCTGTGTTCTGATCTTCAAGCCCTACTCACATGTTTTCTCTGAACGGCCAACCCTAAGAACACTGTTATAAGTCTTACTAAATAATAACTGCATCTGGATGTGCATGGGCATGTGAGCAAGACAGAGGACAAAATCAGGGGCATTATCCTAAAAAGGTTAATCTAGAGACAGAAGAGATTTATCCCTTTCTTTAGCATATGTACTTTCTAAATTCTTCACGATGATTTTTTCTTTTTTCTTTTTTTTTAAGAGTTAACATGAGGGGCTCCTCCAATAAGAAAAAATATATAATAAATTAAATTAGCTCCAACGTCTAAGTGACCAGGCCCAGACTTTCCCCTTCCAGGCGGGGTTCTGATTTACGATGGGTTAATTTGAACTCTGGCTCTCTGTCCTTCTGCTCTGCCTCAACAAAAACCCCTTTAATCCACTGTGCTTGCAGAGCAGTTCTGACCAACCCCAGCAGCCCGATCCCTCGGACAAACCCTCCTGCTGTAACGGGCTCCATGTCAGGAGGAGGGCAGTGGGGGGGCACCCCCGCCCAGAGGTCCCTGGGGGGTCTCAGTCCCAGCTCCCTCATTAGCACGTGAGTATTCGGTGCGAGGAGCCTCAGCTTTTCAGGTTCCACACCGGGGGACCCTCAGACTCACCGGCTCCGCTGAGCCAACACACGGCCCGGAAAGCAAGTTTGGACATCTCGGGTCGTGCTGCCGTTCTGGGGTGATGAAAACTGTGTGGTTCACAAGTGTTAAATGGACAGCTAGTGGGAGCTGTGCCCAGCACGGGCGCTGGGCTAGGTGCCCTGTGATGACACAGTGGGATGGTGGGCACGGGGAAGAGGGGGGTCCAAGAGGGAGGGGACGTGTGTACACCTACGGCTGGTTCACGCCACTGAGCACCAGAAACCAACCAACACTGTAGAGCCAATATCCTCCAAATTAGAAACAAAAAGTCTAGCTCACATCTGCATGCAGAACACACGTGTACCTGCTCCTTCTGATGAGAAAAGGCAAAACCAGAAGCACAGGAGGAAAAGCAGCCGGAAGGAAAGAGAAGGGGAAACAGAGACCCACACTCCGATTCCAGCATCAATGGGGGTTTTGCTGCCCACATCCAACATCCGAATGACACGCCCTCTCTAAGGAGGGCTCGAGTGGCAAAGAAGACGCCGCTGAGGCAGGACAGAAACAGGACCCGAGTCCGCGGTGAAGAGCCAAGCACGCGGTGGCTGGGATTAACCCCCAGAAAGAGAAGAATCTCAAACCTGTGGAAAGGGTCCAAAACACATGATGTCTAACCGTGCCTGAGCCACTGTGCTGAGCGTTCTACCAACGTTCCTGCAAAAAAGGAAGAGCAGAAACGTTCACACTCTCACGGAGCGCCCCATCTTCGTGATGAAAGGAAACAAGGCCTGAAAAACGGCACAGTGACAGCGACGATGACCCAGACCTCGAGAGAGACGAGGGCCTGAGGCTCCCCTGGCGGCTCGGTGGTGGAGAGTCCGCCTGCCCATGCAGGGGACACGGGTTCGATCCCTGGTCCGGGAAGATCGCTCAAGCCCCGGAGCAACTAAGCCTGTGCTCTAGAGCCGGGAGCCACAGCTGCTGAAGCCCACCCACCCTAGAGCCGGCGCTCTGCAACGAGAGGGGTGGCTGCAACACGGAGCCTGCGCACCGCAACCAGAGAAGGCCCAGGGGCAGCAAGAGACCCAGCACAGTCAAAAATAAAGAGGTGTTCTGAGAGAGAGAGGAGTCTGCCCTGCAGTCCCTGATCCGACTGGAAGAAAATTCTCTAGTAACACCCCACTGGGAAGTCAGCAGACCTACTTCCCAAGGCTCCTATTTTCTGTTCCTTTTTCTCCCGTCTTCTCAACAGACTCCTAAAGCTTCTAGAGACGGAGCCCAGCCCTGTGGGTTCATGTGACCTGTGTATTCACATGGATCCCCTCACCCTTGGGCGAATGGCCTACTCTTTTCATATTATAATTCTTAATAACTTCTCAACAAGGGACCCTGAAGTTTCATTCTGCACCACAAATGACACAGCTGGTCCTGCACAGGCGTGAACGCACGCACTCACACCTTCTTCACAAAGTGAGGAGACGATCTGGTCAAGGGGCCGAAGACACAGAACTGCTCACCTTGCCCCTCAGACCTCCCTTCTCTTTTGGATCCTGTCACATTCAACCTCCAACCTCTTGGCTCTGGCATTTTCACGTAGCTTTGCAGAAACTCGACAGAAGTTGGGTAAGAGATTTTTCAAAGGTTAAGTGGCAGATTGCCTGCCGGCCACATCCTAAATCATGAAATGCCTTCCATAAAATAAAAATGCACCCTGCTCAGCTTTAGACACTGCACCCAAGCCGTCTCTTGAGTCAGAGTTTATAATGGAGAACAAACTTCCAATTACTAGATCTGTTTATTTCTGCAGAGATGGACCCCCAAGCCTTTCATAAGCAAACCTATTGAGCCCAAACCATGCTTTTCATGGATGAGAGCTTCAGAATAAGGGCAGTTTGTCTACACTGCAGAGAGAAACCAGATGTTTTCCATGAGTCGAAACAAGCAAATGACAATTCAGTCAAACTGCAGAACTGCCCGCAAAAAAAAGAAAAAAAAAGAGTAAATTCCAGGGCACTCGTACGTGTGGGTCAATTTTCTGACCTCCGAACACCTCCAGCTATACTTCTATTTTTCATTGTGCAAGCAGGACATTAATTGCCTTTGTAGGTCTCTAGCAGCAAGCTCCATGCACTAACCCTGGTTAATGTATAACTCTTTAACTCGAACTCTAATCTGACTGTGACAGTGATGAGTTGTAAATTCTACAGCATGTGTACATTTCCTGGGCTTGACAAGAAAACGCCTCTGCAGACCCGGCAGAGTTCACAGGTTTAAAGTTGATATTTTCATCTTCCAATCAGGTTGTCTTGCATTGCCCAAAGTCGAAGAAAAGACTGTTATGTGAAAACAGGCAAAGGGTGGAAGAGTATTATTATAAATTCCATGGGCCACTTCCTGAGGCTTTTGTTTAAATTAGCGGGAACTTTAAAAAGAAAGGCTGGAGTTTAAATTTAACAAGTTTATACTCCACAGAGGCTTTTAAAATAAATATATAAATGGTCCTCCCCTGCTCCTGGTGCCCAATAATGATGGAATAGACCAACACCCCCCGCAGGGGGTAAATACCTGTTGGGAAAGATAACAGTGCAATTTGCATGCGAGATCTTTTTCCGGGGTTGCTTTTTTATTTTGATTCAACAGTAGATCAGTTCACCAGTGATTTGTAATAAAGTGAATTTCGAGTAGTTTGAAAGAATAAAAGGAATCTTATGAGTCTGAAATAACAAACTTTGTATCTGTCAGAAAATGTATGGGAAAGTGGCAAGACCTATTTTAAGTTAAGACTTGTAAAAGCTAATGCTCTGAATCTTAATGAGAGATGCCTGGGAAGGGAAATGCTTTGCTTACTGAGCTGTATTTGAGAGCCTCAGTAAAAACCTTTGCAGTAGTTTTGCAGCAGGGATATTCAAAAGACCATCGCGGAGAAGATGCAAGCTATTTACGAATAAAATGGATAAGGTCCTAGTGTTCAGCACAGGAACCAGATTCAATAACCTGTACCACAGTGGAAGAGAATATATACAAGTATCACTGAATCCCTGTGCTGTACACTAGAAATTAACATAACACTGTAAACCAACTAAACTTCAGTAAAATAAGACTTTTAGGGAACTGCAGTCAGCGTCCTGTGAAAAGCCACAGCAGAGAGAATACACGAGAAAGAGACGTCTGTGCATCCAGCCAGGTCATCTGCTGACGTCTGTGCGTCCGACCAGGTCATCTGCTGACGTCTATGCATCCAGCCAGGTCAGCTGCTGACGTCTATGGTTCCGACCAGGTCACTCTG
This sequence comes from Odocoileus virginianus, assembly GCF_023699985.2. Taxonomy (NCBI): domain Eukaryota; kingdom Metazoa; phylum Chordata; class Mammalia; order Artiodactyla; family Cervidae; genus Odocoileus; species Odocoileus virginianus. The sequence continues at coordinate 74,304,918 of NC_069682.1, forward strand.
CTGACATCTATGCGTCCGGCCAGGTCACTCTGCTGACGTCTATGCGTCCGGCCAGGTCACTCTGCTGACGTCTGTGCGTCCGGCCAGGTCACTCTGCTGACGTCTATGCGTCCGGCCAGGTCATCTGCTGACGTCTATGCGTCCGACCAGGTCACTCTGCTGACATCTATGCGTCCGGCCAGGTCACTCTGCTGACATCTATGCGTCCGGCCAGGTCACTCTGCTGACGTCTATGCGTCCGGCCAGGTCACTCTGCTGACGTCTGTGCGTCCGGCCAGGTCAGCTGCTGATGTCTGTGCGTCCGGCCAGGTCAGCTGCTGACGTCTATGCGTGCGGCCAGGTCATCTGCTGACATCTATGCGTCCGGCCAGGTCATCTGCTGACATCTATGCGTCTGGCCAGGTCACTCTGCTGATGTCTGTGCGTCCGGCCAGGTCACTCTGCTGACGTCTGTGCGTCCGACCAGGTCATCTGCTGACGTCTATGCATCCAGCCAGGTCAGCTGCTGACATCTATGGTTCCGACCAGGTCATCTGCTGACGTCTATGCGTCCGGCCAGGTCACTCTGCTGACGTCTATGCGTCCGGCCAGGTCACTCTGCTGACGTCTGTGCGTCCAGCCAGGTCAGCTGCTGATGTCTGTGCGTCTGGCCAGGTCACTCTGCTGACGTCTGTGCGTCCGACCAGGTCATCTGCTGACGTCTATGCGTCCAGCCAGGTCAGCTGCTGACGTCTATGGTTCCGACCAGGTCACTCTGCTGACATCTATGAGTCCGGCCAGGTCATCTGCTGACGTCTATGCGTCCGGCCAGGTCACTCTGCTGACGTCTGTGCGTCCAGCCAGGTCACTCTGCTGACGTCTATGCGTCCGACCAGGTCACTCTACTGCACCGCAGAGGCTGGCACAACGCTGGAAATCAACTACACATCAATTTCAAAAATAAAGTTTAAAATGATTTTGAATAAAAAAAGTTTTAAAAGACCATCACTGTAATTCTCTTCTTGAAAAAAGCATGAAGGCTTTTTTAGTGTTATCCCATGTCTGAACAGAGTTCATACTTTGAAAACGTAAATGGTACCTGTGTTTAAGAATGCAGAGTTTCCGTTTCGCTCATTAACTATTAGCTAAACAACTGCCACTAATGAACCCGTGTTCCCTGCCCTATCCGATCTTCTCCTGACGAACTCCACTGGAATACAAGGTCCTAAAGGAAACACGTGTGTGTCTTTATGCCTCAAATTTTAGTCATATTCATTGCAGTCCTAAATAATGGGGTAGTGGATTCTGAATTAAATTTTTTTTAATGTATCACTCTCAAATGGAAGCAAGATCCTTGAGATGACTCCGTGACTAGCAGCATGGAGGAACAACCTGGAAAGAACGGGGGAAGGGTGACGATACCAGTTCCGTTCTTTGCACCACATCTGTCCTAAAAAGCTGAAGACAAGACAGATTCCCTCCACTCTGCACAGACCTTTGGCTTGTGACTTACGGTTCACCCTGTGCCCAGATGTCCCCAGCAGGAAAGAAGCCCCAGCAATTGTGTTAATTGTGCTTCTGTTTGCACTTTCTTTCAAGGCTAATTATCCACTTGCTTCATTTAGCCCTTGATCACAAGTTAGTCTGGAAAAACATTCCTGGCATGAAGACCCCTGGAATTCATCTGGTGAAAATGCAAAAACAGTTACCCACGCCCCACCTGTGATAAGCAAGGCAGGTCCCACCTTCAGAAATGAAGTTGGGGTTTGGGCAAAGTCAAGGATAAAGAAAAATAATTCCTTTACTGATTATTATTTCCTGGCCCAAGCCAAATCTTTCAAGTAACAAAACAAAGTTTTGCTGAGTCTGCTTCGACTTCAAGACCCTCTCTTCTTCGGCTTTAGTGTTTCCAGGGCCACTGAATGCTATTAATTTGGAAAGACAGCTCTACAATTAAAGTCATAAAACGCATAAAGGTCAGAGAACCTCTCTTAAGTTTCTGATCAGGTTTAAATGTGGATTTCAAGTAGGAGGAAAGGGGATGATTACTTATTTAAAAGCATCCTTCCTGTGCTCGCTTCGGCAGCACATATACTAAAATTGGAACGATACAGAGATTAGCATGGCCCCTGCGCATGGATGACACGCAAATTCGTGAAGCGTTCCACATTTTTATTTGGAAATAAATGTTCTTTTGCAGACCAAAAAAAATAAAAATAAAAAAAAAATAAAAGCATCCTTCCTACATGGCTTTTAACAGTTTGTCCACCTCAGAATGAGGAGACTGGATCAACTTCTTTGGACTCAGAAATGTGTTTTGTCATATTGTATATTCAATATCCTATAATAAATCGTAATGGAAAATAATCTGAAAAGGCTTCCGTGATGACTCAGAGGTAAAGAATCTGCCTGCAATGCAGGAGATGCAAGACATGAGGGTTCAATCCCTGGGTTGGGAAGATCCCTGGAGAAGGAAATCACTCTAATATTCTTGCCTGGAAAATCCCTTCGACAGAAGAACCTAGTGAGGAACCATGGGGGTCACAAGAGTTGGACACGATGTAGTGACTAAACCAACATCATATATGTGTGTGGGGTTGGCCAAAAAGATTTCACAGAAAAATGCAGACGAATGTTTTGGCCAACTCAATATATAACTGAATCACTTTGCTGTACCCCAGAAATGAACACAGTGTAACACAATGCTGTAAGTCAACTAAAACCTCAATTTTAAAAAATGCATTTTTAAACTATGTACTAAAGCTGAACACTGTGGCAATTATTAAGAAATTCTTCGGGAAAGTCTGAGCCTCAGCTCGGGGCCCAGTGGTGGCCAGACTCACAGACGAAGGTGTTACATCAGACAACCAGGCTCACGCCACAGCTCGACCCTGTAACTACTACATCATCTCAGACCACGATGCTGTCCTTCTCTGAGCCTCGGTTGTCCATCTGTAAAACCCACCTCTGTAAGGCTGTTTTAAAAAGTACAGAGCAGACCTTATCCAGCGCCTGGCTGGTTTATAGTCGAAAAACCTTTCTTTGTATTTTCCTCTCCTGCTTCCCACTGTGGACAGCATTTTTCTAACAGTTCCAATGCCACCTTCTCCCTGCTGCATGCCGTGATGACAGATTCCTGGATCACACAATGAACTTGCCCAGAGTCTCAGGTCTTCACTGGCCAATATGGTCTTTTCTTCTATTTTCCCAGGAAGGAGACGCTCAGGAAATAAGGCTGAATTGGGAAAAACAAGATGTAGCAGAACATGAATTCTGTCCCCCACGCTTCTAACCACCACTGTCTGTGACCTTTGGAGAACTCTCTCTTCTTCCTTTCTTCCAGCCATGCTGGGTCTTTGTTGAGGCTCACAAGCTTCTCCACTTGCTGAGCACAAGCTCCACGGCGCGCCGGCTCAGTAACTGTGCAGATGCACGGAGCTGTCCTGCAGCGTGTGGGAACGTCTTTCCCTGACCAGGGATTGAGCCCTAGTCCCTGCATTGGAAGGCAGGTCTCTTAACCTCGGGATCCCAGGGAAGTCCCCTGAAGAACTCTTTACCAGGCCACTTACCGGGCATGGGATCCACGTCACGGCACAGGGGGATGCACTCGGAAGCGGCCGTGACTTGGTTTAACGCTCTGCTGGGCCATTTTGAAATTCTGAACAATTTCTGAATGGGGGCCCCTTGCCCCTTGTGTTCATTGTGCATTCAGTGCTGCAAATCACAAAGCCAGTCCTGCCTTCTTTCATCCTCTAGGACTCAGGATGCAGGTCACCTCTCCTGAGAAGACCTCAGCAGCTCCTGCCTGAGGCACTCTCATAATCTCCCATAACTTCCAGCTCATACTTGCATTTAGTCATCCACCAGTATTTAAGGAAGCCCTGCTACAACACCATGAGTGCTACCTTTCTTGGGCACAGACCTAATCCCAGCCCGGTGCTAAATTCTTCCCATGGAAGAGTTATATTCATGGCAACTCTCTAAGGTCGGCACTATTATTATCCCCAGTTTACTGACTGGTTAAGGGATCTGCCCCCACGGCAGAGGGGCGGCGGAAGCAGGACTCTTGAATCCGGCAGGACACACACTCGGAACCACTAACTCTTCCACCAGCGGGCACTTTGCTCAGGACCAGAAATACAGTGGTTGCCTAGAAGGGCCATAATGCTTGTACCACTAAAGTGTAACTATGAGTTACATTTTATAATCATCCTAATTACCTGTCTGGATACCTTTGCTGCACTGTTAATTCCTTAAAGTCCCAATGTCTCATGTTTATCTCACTAATACAGAAACCTATCACAAACTCTGGGAAGTGACAGAGTCTGAAATATCCTTGAAGAATGAAGAAAAGGTCATTTCTACATGTAGGTTAATTTTACTATTAAAGTGATTCAAATATTTCCTATTAAACTATGACAATTATATTAAAAATTGATCTACTGGTGTGTTGTTTTAGACACATCTTGATTGAAATAAGACGATCTAAACCCTTGGAAGCAGCAATTAAAAAAAAAACTATCCATTTTTCCTCCCAGTGGTAAGTTCCTGATTTCCAGGGTTTTAAGTTCAATTGTTTAAAATCAACTTTTTCCCTCCAAGTTCAGAACTCTTTAGATTTGATTAACATAATGCCTCTAAAACTTTGGCAACATCCCAGAGTCTGTGCCATTGACATTCTTATAACGATAATAACTGCGATATCTTGAATCTAATTTTGAGACATTGGGCAAACACAAACTGAGGGACAGACTACCAAGTGGCCTGAAACTGGCCAGTCCTTTTCAGAAATGTCAATGTCACGACAAAGAAATCTGGGGCTCTCTGCCAAGTTAGAGGAGATTAAGGAAGCAGTCAAATGCAACTGGCAAGCCTGTACTGCTCTGCGGACTAGGAAAAAGAAAACCACTATTAAAAAACATTTAAGGAACAAATGGCAAATTCTGAGTGAGAAAGAGAGAGGAAATTAACAGTAATATATTGATGATAAATTTCCTGATTGTGTAATCATACTATGTTATTTAAGAGAAACATCCTACTAGGAATTAAACACAAGTATTTTGGTGGTTCAGACAGTAAAGAATCTGCCCGCAATGTAGCAGACCTGGGTTCAATCCCTGGGTCGGGAAGATCCCCTGGAGGAGGGCATGGCAACCCACTCCCGTATTCTTGCCTGGAGAATTCCATGGACAGAGGAGCCTCATGGGCTACAGCCCATGAGATCACAAAGAGTCAGACACAACTTAATGACTAACACACACACACATTTAGGGGTTACCTGGAAAAGGAAATGGCAACCCACTCTTATCTTCCTGCCTGGAAAATCTATAGCTACAGTCCACGGGGTGGGAAAGAGCTGAACATGACTCAGTGACTGAGCAGCAGCATTAAGGGTTGACTATCAAACTCCTAGAGGAGAACATAGGCAAACACTCTCCAACATGAATCACAGCAGGATCCTCTATGACCCACCACCCAGAGTTTTAGAAACAAAAGCAAAAATAAACAAATGGGACCTAATGAAACTTGAAAGCTTTTGCACAACAAAGGAAACTATAAGCAAGGTGAAAAGACAGCCCTCAGATTGGGAGAAAATAATAGCAAACGAAGCAACAGACAAAGGATTAATCTCAAAAATACACAAGCAACTCCTCCAGCTCAACTCCAGAAAATTAAATGACCCAATCAAAAAATGGGCCAAAGAACTAAACAGACATTTCTCCAAGGAAGACATACAGATGGCACAAAAACACATGAAAAGATGCTCAACATCACTCATTATCAGAGAAATGCAAATCAAAACCACAATGAGGTACCATTACACGCCAGTCAGGATGGCTGCTATCCAAAAGTCTACAAGCAATAAATGCTGGAGAGGGTGTGGAGAAAAGGGAACCCTCTTACACTGTTGGTGGGAATGCAAACTAGTACAGCCGCTATGGAGAACAGTGTGGAGATTCCTTAAAAAGCTGGAAATAGAACTGCCATATGACCCAGCAATCCCACTCCTGGGCATACACACCGAGGAAACCAGATCTGAAAGAGACACGTGCACCCCAATGTTCATCGCAGCACTGTTTATCATAGCCAGGACATGGAAGCAACCTACATGCCCATCAGCAGACGAATGGATGAGGAAGCTGTGGTACATATACACCATGGAATATTACTCAGCCATTAAAAAGAATTCATTTGAATCAGTTCTAATGAGATGGATGAAACTGGAGCCCATTATACAGAGCGAAGTAAGCCAGAAAGATAAAGACCATTACAGTATACTAACACATATATATGGAATTTAGAAAGATGGTAACGATAACCCTATATGCAAAACAGAAAAAGAGACTCAGATGTATAGAACAGACTTGTGGACTCTGCGGGAGAAGGCGAGGGTGGGATGTTTCAAGAGAACAGCATCGAAACATGTATATTATCTAGGGTGAAACAGATCACCAGCCCAGGTTGGATGCATGAGACAAGTGCTTGGGCCTGGTGCACTGGGAAGACCCAGAGGGATCGGGTATGGAGGGAGGTGGGAGGGGGGACCGGGATGGAGAATACATGTAAATCCATGGCTAATTCATTTCAATGTATGACAAAAACCACTGCAATGCTGTAAAGTAATTAGCCTCCAACTAATAAAAATAAATGAAAAAAAAACCAAAGTACAATGAATTTAAAAAAAAAAATAATAGAAGAATGTCTGCAACGTAATTCTCAGAGAACTTAGAAAGGGTGAGGCGAGGGTATTAAAAAGCAAGAGGTTAAAAACTGATAAACCTGGGTGAAGGCAAACAGGAGTTTTCCACATAATTATTCCAACTATTTTGCTAGTCATCAATTATCACCACCCCCCTACCCGCTTATTTGGTCTTCCCCAGTGGTTCAGATGGTAAAGAATCAGCCTGCAATGCAAGAGACACGGTTTCCATCCTTGGATCAGGAAGATCCCCTGGAGGAGGGCATGGCAACCTACTCCAGTACTCTTGCCTGGAGAATTCCATGGACAGAGGAGCCTGGTGGGCTACAGTCCATGGGGTCACAAGGAGTCAGACACGACTGAGAGACTAACACTTTCACGTTCTTTCCCCAATTACTTAACTAAATTAGTATTAATACAAGTGTTGCTATTATAAACCAGGAAATGATGCAGGACGTAGGTAAATATTATCGCTTACAGTCTCATGATCCAGGACTTGATGTTTTGGTTCCCAAACTTTCTTGAGTTCCAAAAATAGTATTGAAAAGTACATTTTAAGATGCCATGTGATAAAAACACAAAATAGTCCTTCATGGATACACATGCATGTATCTGTTTCCCTTCACTTCTGAACTTACTAAAAGGAGATCTTGGTGAAAACCCTTACTCCAGAAAATATTAAGCAATTGAATGGTAAGGTCAAAAAAGGCTTCTTTCTCTTCCTCTCTCTGAAATCCTCCAATTTTAGCTTCTTACCTTGGCCCTTCCCCCCAAAGTGTATCAAATAACTACACCCCCCGCCCCGCTTTCACTCTCCAAGCCGGCAGTTTTCTTCACTGCTTTTCTGGGGCTGTCAACACAAACTGTGGAGCCAGGGTCTGTGCTGACATTCAGAACTTGGCTCCGTGTCCCCCTCCTGTTGGACTGGCATGATGATGGAAACACGGGCCACAGAAGGGGACCCACAAAGGAAGACAAGCTTCTAACGCTGGAGCCATCTGCCAGTTCTCCTTAGGATCTTTTCAAGAACTGACTGAAGCTGAAGCAGGGGCTGAGAAAGGGGGTCTGCAGGGGAGGGCAGAAAAAAAATCACTCACCGGAAAAGCAATTACAATATGAAAAGAAGCAAAGAAGGTGTGGAGCCTGGACGGCTGATGCATGGGGTCCCCAGACCCTCCTCCTGAGCTCAGCAGAAACCCACTGGCACCCTCTCTGGTGGAGCTTCTGTGGGTTGCCGAGCATTTTAAATGTTACAGTCAGAATCCGTTATCAAGGGAGGATTTAATATACACGAACCACAGAAAAACGCCTTGCAGAGGGGTCTTCTGGTTACCTCCATGGAAAGCCCAAGCCACCTGCCTTTGCCAAGATTATGTTGGGGTTTCTTTCTTTAGGTAGCCCTAAACATACGTAGTTTAGCAATAATAAAACATCTCTATACCAACTCTAAATCCCCCCTTTTCCCAGAGACTGGCAACTTTTTGAGGCCACCAACTATGAAAATCTACTCAAATACTTTCATGCCCTGACGCTGGTGCTGTTTAGTCGCTCAGTCTGTCCGTCTCTCTGGGACCCCTGGACTGTGGCCCGCCAGGCTCTTCTGTCCACGGGATTTCCCAGGTGAGAATACTGGTGTGGGTTGCCATTTCCTTCTCCAGGGGATCTTCCCAAACCAGGGATGGAACCTGCGTCTCCTACCCGGCAGGCAGATTCTTTACCACTGAGCCACATAGGAAGCATGCTGTCATGCATCTATACTAAAAAAAAATTTTGGAGCCTTAAATATACTTCTCCAAAATTTTTCCTAGAAGGACAATTCTCAGATCAGCAACTATGGATGAGCTGCTTCTTCAGAAGACTGAGGCCCTTAACATAAAGCAGTTGACACCCCGGCTGGGCGCAGGCTCCCTCAGGCATCGATCTCATCTCAGAATGCTCAATGTCCTGGAGGCAAAGCACGGCTGTTATTCCCTGCAGCTGCTCCCGAAACATTAATCCCTGAACAGGATCAATCATCCTTGGGAGCTTTAGGTAACATTCTTATTTCTCATGGGAAATCAACATAGAATGTGTACTTAGAAATAAAAGTCGATGTCAGTTGGGTTGTTTCGTGGGTTCTCCATGGTGTATTTGACTGGGTTTTTTTAATTCCACCATTTCAAAAATTCAAATGAAAGTTTGCCTACTCAATTCTCTTTGGGTCAGATTATTCACTCTTTATTCTTGCATTTTGAAAATTTATAAGATCCCTTCAAAGAAACCTTCACAGCTGCAACATTTAGTATGTAAGTCTGGGGCCTTCTTGAAAAACTAACATTGCAAAGTTGTCACATTAGTTTTGTAAGGTTGAAAGTATATCTTTTAGAGCTATGCTCCCTTGAAAACCTGTGTAGGACAGAGTCTGCAGCCTCCACGCCAACAGAGCTCAAGTGGCAGAGAATCTGCCTGCAATGCAGGAGACATGGATTCAATCCCTGGGTCAGGAAGATCCCCAGAAGGAGGAAATCACAACCCTCTCCAGTATTCTTGTCTGGAGAATCCCATGGACAGAGGAGACCGGTGGGCTACAGTCCCTGTGGTCACAGAGAGTCAGACACACGCCCAAACACCAACCCTGAGCACGCACATGCCCAAACACCAACAGAAGGGCTGCCTTCTCAGCCAGCGGTGGACTGGGTGAGCACGCGGAGGATGTCACGAGCGCACAGTTAATCCCGGGCGGATAAGGCGCAGGTCAGCGGTCAACACGGGCCACAGAGGCACAGTGATGGCCCAGGGATGTGGCCGGAGTCCCCCCAGGCCCGAGGCACACGCTGGCCTCCCTGACGTCGGCCACTGAGCGACTGTCCCGCCCCGGCCGCCCACACCCCACTGGCCCGGGCTGTGAACTCTGCTCCCTGACTGTCAGCGGCCCGTGGCCAAGTTGGGACCCTGTGCCCACCCCGCCCCCCACCGCCCTGGGGCTGGGCAGCTGGAGGCTGACCTCTCGCTGTGAGGCGGCTGTAGACCTGGGAGTTCACTTCCTTGTCCCGCATATAGCATCGAATCTCCTCCACCGCCTCGCGGATGATGGTGACGGCCAGCACGAAGCCCTGCAGGAGAGAGAGACAAAGAGAGAGGGTGAGCCGGCCTGAAAGCCACCGGCCTCCCCTGGGGCCGGGACAGAAGAGACCAGAAGCCACGCGGCAGGGCGGCGGGTTTTCCACTCGCACAAGCCCCAGCAGGCCCACTCCTCTGACTCTCCTACCCTGGAGAAATCCGCACGGGTACCAGGACGTCCCACTCACCCCCACCACAGGGTTCCTAAGAGTGAAAAACACAGAAGCCCCAGAACCGTCCAGGGGGGCCGCCCCTGATGTCTGTAGCTCACTCGCCACGTGCCGGATGCCATTGGAAGCACGTTCCCCACCCTGGAGCAGTTCACCCCTGGAATGGCCATGCTAGCCGGGAAGAGGCAGACACACAGAGATGAAGAAAATAAAATGGGCCTCCCCAGTGGCTCAGTCGGCAAAGAATCCGCCTGCGATGCAGGAGACCCGGGTTCGAGCCCTGGGTCGGGAAGATCCCCCGGAAAAGGAAATGCAATTCACTCCAGTATTCTTGCATAGAGAATGCCACGGAGAGAGGAGCCTGGCGGACTACAGTCCATGCGGCCTCAGAGAGCCAGACACAGCTTAGCAACTAAACCAAGGACGTCAGGTCGATCATTCAGGGCTCCTGTTCAGAGTCCGTGCTCTCAGGCCACAGCGCTCTGCACCTGCAGAAACCTGGATGGGTGGAACCAAGCAGGTGGGCCACCAGGGCACAAAATGAGTCACGAGGCCTGTTGTATTGACGCTGGGAGGGAAATTAACCTTCCAGACAGAGCACTGTTCAGATGAACACCAACAAAGGTCCCATACGCTGCTAAAGGCTTGCCAATATCCTTTTTTTTTTTAATATGAGGTCTCTATTTGGGTTTGTGTGTGTGTGAACTCAATCATGTCCGACTCTTGGGACCCCATGGACTATATCCTGCCTGGCTTCTCTGTCCATGGAATCTTCCAGGCAAGAATACTGGAGTGGGCTGCCATTTCCTACTCCAGGGGATCTTCCCGACCCAGGGGTCAAACCCACATGTCTTGCGTCTCCTGCATTGGCAGGCAGATTTCTTACCACTGTGCCAACTGGGAAGCCCCCACTGCTTAACTATTGGTTAGGTTCCTCTGTAGAGAACAGGACAGGCCAGGGTGGGGACTTCTTACTTGGCCACAAAGTATGTGGACTCTTAGCCCTCCTAGCAGGGACAAACCTGCACCCCCTACACTGGAAGCAAAGTCTTAACAACTGAACCACCAAGGGCATCCTCATGTTAAAGTAATAACTGCAGAAGCACCCATCAGTGAAAGGAAAATTTTAAGCCGCCCCGCCTTCCCATGTTAGATATGATACCCCACTCACAAAGCCTGGTGCAGACTGGTGTCTGTCACCCGTGGTAAGAACCCATTTTTGTCTAGACTTTTCTTCTCGTATCAATAAAAGCAAGAGCAGCCATTCATTTTTCTTACAAAAGAGCCTTGTCATCTCTCTTTTTAAAGTCATTTTTTTTAAATACAGAGGACACAATTGCCCCTGAGGTTAGCAGTCATGAATTCTTTGAGGATTTCATTTTCATTCTGTTTACCCCATGCAATATATTAACTTAGATTCAAAGGACATTAAATCTCTTATGTAAATCTAGCCAGCGATGAGCCGCTTTGTGGAACCCCTCCCAAGGCCCACACATCTTTGCCATCAAAGGATTTCTCCTGTTTCCAATCAGAAGGAAAGTACACACTGAAGCCAAAGCAAAACCGGTACATTTTAGAATGAAAGCATGACCAGACCACATAGGGAGGTGAGAGAAAACCTGGTCTGGAAAAGCAGGGCCCAGGTTTGCAGAATCCGTCCGTCCCCCCCGCCCGCCGCCCCACACACACACACTGCTGTTTCATTCTGGGCCAGAATCCAGGTTTCAGCTGTTTGTTTTTTCAAGTGTTGCCGTTTCTAGTTCTCTCTGCGGGTCTGGCTAAATCCCACTGATGTTACTGGGATGTGTGTGCTTATCACAAACACAGGAGGCGCTCACCTCCCTGCTGCATGTAAATGCTGCCTCCTGAGTCCTCCTGGGCTTCCCAGGCGGCACAGTGGTAAAGAACCTGCCTGCCAATGCTGGAGACACTAGAGTCATGGGTTCGATCCCTGGGTCAGGAAGATCCCCCGGAGGAGGGCATGGCAACCCTCTCCAGTATTCTTGCCTGTAGAATTCCACGGACAGAGGAGCCTGGGCGGGCTACAGTTCAAGGGGTCGTAAAAAGCTGGAAACGACTGAGCGACTTAGCACACAGGCACACAGTCAGGAGTTGGGACCCAGAGCTGAAAGTGACTTTCTACTGAGTGAAATTCCTTAGGAGTCAGGGGGCTCACAAACACAAGTTACCGTATCTATGACCTCCCCCCACCCCAATACACACACACACACAGAATCCTCACCAATCCCAGGGGACCTGCCATCTCTTAAGCTAGAAACTGCTTTACAAAGTGATGCAAATGTGGTCCAGATATAAATTCCAACCATCCAGCTTTGGAGGTCCTAAGGGCCAAATCACTTCACGGCAAACAAGACGGGGAGACAGTAGAGACAGTTACAGACTATTTTCCTGGGCTCCAAAATCACTGCAGATGGTGACTGCAGCCATGAAATTAAAAGACACTTACTCCTTGGAAGGAAAGGTATGACCAACCTAGATAGCATATTAAAAAGCAGAGACATTACTTTGCCAGCAAAGGTCCATCTATTCAAGGCTATGGTTTTTCCACTGGTCAGGTATGGATGAAAGTTGGACCATAAAGAAATCTGAGTGCCGAAGAATTGATGGTTTTTAACTATGGTGTTGGAGAAGACTCTTGAGAGTCCCTTGGACTGCAAGGAGATCCAACCAGTCCATCCTAAAGGAGATCAGTCCTGGGTATTCATTGGAAGGACTGATGCTGAAGCTGAAACTCCAGTACTCTGGCCACCTCATACGAAGAGCTGACTCACTGGAAAAGACCCTGATGGTGGGAAAGATTGAGGTCAGGAGGAGAAAGGGATGACAGAGGATGAGATGGTTGGATGGCATCACTGACTCAATGGACCTGAGTTTGAGAAAACTCTGGGAGTTGGCGATGGACAGGGAAGCCTGGCTGTGCTGCAGTCCACGGGGTCACAAAGAGGCGGACACGACTGAGCGACTGAACTGACCGAAGGGCCAAAGACACCGAGAAAGAAGCTTGAAGCAGGCAGTGGAGGGTTGCCTAAACCTGTAAGGAAATCAGAGGTGGTGGCAGTGAGCAGACAAAATCCTGAAGGCGCTAAGACTCTTCTGTAAAGCTGTGCATCAAAACAGATTTACTGGGAATTCCCTGGGGGTCCAGAATTAGGCCTCCACGCTTCCACTGCTGAGGGCCCAGGTTAGAGCTCTGGTTGGGGAACTAAGATCCCATAAGCTGCATGGTGCAGTCAAAAAAAAAAAAAAAAGATCTACTAAAGCAAAACTCCTGAGAGAACTCAGAAAAGCAGCTACTTCTGCTTGGGGAGGCAGGCTGACTGGAGAGGGGCAAAGAGAACTTTCTGGGCTGGTGAGAATGCCCTGTGCTGACCACGGGTGCTGGCAACACACAGGGAACTGAAAACTCAGTATCACACAGACTGCATCTTAATAACAAAGAAATCTAGATTTATTATTTGATCTTCATACAATTTTACTGATAATCTCATCTGTTTCCTGAGGAACATCTCCCACGAGTACATTAGCATCAAGAAGAAAGTTACCAGGACTTCCCTGGGAGTCCAGTGGTTAAGAATCTGCTTCCAATGCTGGGGATGTAGGGTTGAGCCCGGGTCCAGGAACTAAGACGCCACCCAGCACAGGGCAATTAAGCCTGCGTACCTCAACCAGAGAGAAGCCTGTGCACCAAAAAGAAAGGGCTTGAATGCCGCAACTAAGACCCAATGCAGCCAAATAAATAAATACTTTAAAAAAAAAAAAAAAAAGAAAAAACGTTACCAAAAGCTAAGACGTAATCCACACAATGACCGACCATGGCACTAGTACCAGAACTTCAAAATTCAAATGAGGACATTTCCTGAGAATCTTCTCTGTGTCAGGAGCTATCTGCAGGGTTCTTCTTGCTGTACTTCACTGCACCTCTCAACAAGCATGGGAATAGACACAATCACCCCCTACCATGTACGGGTGCACAGTACCCTCATCTGTAGATGAGGAAACCGAGGTTCAGAAAAGCTAGTTCCAATCACACGGCTTCTCAAAGAGGCTGCAGGGCAACAGTCTGGCCCCACAGCCCTCATTCTGAACCACTGAGCTCACGGCTGGGCTTGAAATGAGAGGACTCTCGGGGCAGTCAGATACATTTCAGAATGTACTTCAGCCAAGCACTGGAAGTTGATTCTCCACATATACATCTAGGGGACTTAGGAGAAATCAGCTGCAGTCACTGGGAAACAGATGTCATCTACTTGTCTTTGACCCCAAACTGCCCTCTCTGTAGCCCCTGGAAAGAGAGGAAGAACTTGTGCAAGACGACCACCTCCTTCTGTCTTTGAACGATCACAGGAAACCCTGGCCACGGGGCAGTTAGGACTGCCCGAGGCTGCTGGTAACCCTCGCTTCTCTCTACAGAGGCCCAGGAAAACCAGGACTTGGCTGCTTGCATCAGGAGTCAGGCCTCTGGCTCCTCCTGGAAACTCTGAGCATCATTTCAGCGAAGAGACACGGGCTAGAACTGGAGCGGGGCTCTCGTTGGAAGGGCAGGAGCCCTCCAACTCATCCTGGCCTCTCCACGGGCCCCCACTGCATTTTCCGAGGGGCTTCCACAGTCCCCGGGGTCAGCATCATCAGTGCTAATATGCGGAATACATCCCAGACCAGAAAGGGGCACAGCACCTGCCTTCGAGCTGTGTTCAACACTTTGAGCCTTGGTCACCGGCCCCAAGAACCAACGTGGTCTCCCCCTGCAGAGGGAGCAACTCTACTCAACAGTTTCAAACACCTTGACTACACATCTGAGCTAATGTAGTTTCCCAGAAGTTTCCAACTTCCAGAAAGGCACTGAGGTGACTTGAGACACAGGTCTCTGTACCTGGAGATAAAAAATACTTCATAACAGGCCACACCACCCCCCCTCCAAGGACTTCCCTAGTGGCTCAGAAGTAAAGAATCCGCCTGCAATGCAGGAGACCCAGATTTGATCCCTGGGCCGGGAAGATCCCCTGGAGAAGGGAGTGGCCACCCACTCCACTATTCTTGCCTGGAGAATCCCATGGACAGAGGAGCCTGGTGGGCTATAGTCCATGGGATCGCAGAGAAAGTGAGCGACGAACACTTTCACCCCTGTTCCAAAGAAAACTACTAGCTTTGGTGAAGAACCCTGCAGACCTCCATGTATTTATTTACCAGCTTCGGGTCAGTCACACTCCATACACAATCACTGAAGCACAGAATCGGCTGCTTGGTCAGCCTCTGACGCTGACACTGCCCACATCATAAACAGAAAACAAATCAAAGGGCAGAAGCCACCGCGGAGGCCCTGCCTTTCTTGGGACCGCTGTGTGCCAGGGCCCAGTACCTGGCAATCCGCGGTGAGCAGGCGGGAAAGGCTTGGGAAACAAGGAGAGACTCGACAACAGACAGACGGAAGGAAGGAAGAGCCAGGCACCGCAGCGGTGGGCAGAACAGAGCGTCACCAGGAAAACCTCGGGGGCTCCCAACGTGTTGGCCTGGGGGCGTCCTCTCCCTCTGAGAGGCCACGTTCTGTTCCAGCTGCCCAACCTCGGATCCTCCCGAAAAGATGCCCCAACTGACTCACCAGGGGAACCCAGTAGGTGTAGAGCGCGCCGAGTCGCATCTCGGGGACGAACTGGGAGCAGGCGAGAAGCAGGAAGTAGAGGTTGAAGAAGTATTTGAACTGGTTAAACAGCACCTGCAGTGGAGACAGGAGACACTCGAGGCTGGTGGGCTCGGAGCGAGGCAGACGCGTGGCCTCTGAAACACTCCCCCGGAACACGACTCACGAGGTACCTGCATGTACACTTGGCGCTCTGCCACCTGTTGTTTAGGAAAACTCACCTGGGTGATGAAAACACCATGGGTCAAAGTAAAGACGCAAATGATGCCCGTGGGAATTCTAAACACCAAAGTCAAGGCAGTGGGGACTTCTGGGTGTGGGGTCCCTGACAATAGCTGTTGGGTTTTATTTCTTTTGCAAGTGAGGAAAGGCCACTCCGAATGCCGCTGAAGAGGGTTTGGTGGGAAAGGCTTAGGTTGTAAGACTGAATCAAGAGAGAGACACACTGATCTCAGTGGTGTGATTTCAACGCCAGACAGTAACTACAGCAGAATTTCATCCCATGTGGCAGGAGAGTTCTGGCAGTTTCACTGGCCCCACGTGCCCTGGGAGTGTCACCAATGCCCTGACTCATCTGGCCAGCAGGCAACGAGCGGAGACGCCCTGCCTGCTCAGGGCACTGTCCAGCCCCAGCTCCTGCCCTGCCGTGGGCACGTGGATGTCCCACACACCCCGGGCGGTGTAGCTGTGAGATGCGGGAGAGTTGCCTGACGTGCCTCAGAGTTTCCACGAATGAGAAATTAACTTGCACTTGACTTTAGATACTGAGATTTCGGGGACCAGGGGAGGGAGGTGAACCAGGTAGCAATAAACGCAGCCAAAAATCACCCTTAAAGAAACATTCAGGGGGTTCCCTCGGAGCTCAGTGGAAAAGCATCTGCCTGCCAATGCAGGAGACACGGGTTTGGTCCCTGGTCTGGGAAGATTACAGATGCCACAGAGCAACTAAGCCCGTGGGCCACGACTACCGAGCCTGGGCCCCGTGGCCAGCGAGCCGCAACCACCAAGCTTGCACCCCATGACAAGAGAAGCCTCCGTGCTGCAACTAGAGAGCAACCCCTGTGTGCTGCAACTAGAGAAAAGCCTGCGGGCATCAGCGAAGACCCAGCACAGCCAAAAACAAATCAATTATTAAAAAGAAACTCAGGCTGACCTTACGCTACGGTATAAGGTATCTGTTTTCATGTTCTCACTCAGTAAATCTGTGACTTTTTTTTTCTTTCAGCTTTGAAACTGATTGTTGCTGCTGCTTCTACAGCCAGCTGGTGTAGTTTTGGAGGCCACAATGGATAAAAATCAATATTTAACTTAAGGGTGTGCTGGGGGGGAGGTTTTCAGAAGGCTTGTCTGTTGATCGGTATAAATTAACAAACAAAACAGACAATTGCAGGACAATATATTACTAAGCAAAATAAACATTAGCAAATATGTTAATAGAAAGTCTCTCTGGATGGAAGTATTAAAATCTATCTTTAAAAAGATTTCTTGGAACTTCCCTGGCGGTCCAGTGGTTAAGAATCCACCTCCCGGGACTCCCTGCTGGTTCAGTGGCTAAGACCTGAGCTCCCAATGCAGGGGTGCCCAGGTTTGATCCCTGGTCCGGGAGCTAGATCCCACATGTCACAACTCACACTCAGGAGAGCCGAATAAATAAATATTTTTAAAAATTTAAAAAAAGAATCCACCTCACAATGCAGAGGATGCATGTTCAATCCCTGGTCAGGGAACTAAGAACCCCCATGCTGTGGGGCAAGTAAACCCATGTGCCTCAACTGCTGAGCCTGCAGGCCTCAGCAGAAGACTCCACGGGCTGCAACTAAGACAATACAGCCAGAGGAAAGAGATAAATTTAAAAAAAAAAATTTCTCTACACTTTTAGCTCCCAACTTTTCTCTTCTTAATATGTGTTCCAAGATGGTAATGGGGGGAAATATAGGCACTGATTTTTTTTTTTTGTAACAAAGCTAGGCCCTCAAAATATCTTTTTTCACTCCTCTTAGGCCAAACACACCAAATAAACGTGAAGTTATTGCAGCCGATCAGGTGGCGTCTCACAGCCTTGCAGACAGAAGGCAACCCCTTCCAGGTGCTCGGGACTAAGGGAGGTGAACGGCCGGGGTGAGTGGGAAAGACACGGGGTGCTCACAGACCCTGCGGCAGGAGCCTCGGTCTGCCAAGACTGATACCACTGCACACACGTGGTGTAAGAAGGAAAAAACCATGTTGTCCCGGACCGTACGTACCCCAGGCAGAAAGGTGAAGAAGTTGTACTTCTGATTGTTGATGACATTTCGAGGGTACCGCTGGTCCCTCTTCTCCGGGCGCCCCAACCAGACTGTGCGCGGCCTGGGCTCGCCTCCACCACAGCATCTCAGCCACTCGCCGCACCTGTGGGAAAGACACGCCCACACCGTCAAGGCCACGCCCTCGTTATCAAGGCCACACCCATGCCATCACGGCCACGCCCACACCTGTCAAGGCCACGCCCTCCCAGAACTTCTCTCTCTAAAGCATCTTCACTGGGTCAGAACCGCAGTCCCATCTGGGGCTTCATCCTTTAGTGAGCAGCGAAAACAGAGCTGATGCATCTAAGAAGACAGCCGTGGTCCAAATCAAAGATGCTTTGTCCAAAAAAAAAAAAAAAGGTGCTTTGTCCCCAAGCCCAAATTAATTAAAAAAGCAGGGTCTGTTTGTTTTTTTTAGATTTAGGAAGTAAATACATAACAACAGAACTTTTATCACTTTTGATATGTTGCAGATGAGAGAGGAAAGCTCAGGATAGCTGAAAAAGGTCCCCCTGAGTTTGCCAAAATGTGAGAAACGGCTGAGTCTGGCCTTGAAGCAGGTCTGTCTTATTCTCAAAGCTATCAAGGGTGCTGGTTACACCAAGATTACTATAAATGAAGAGAAGGAAAAGAATCTCCTTCCACGCCCATCTCTCCTCTTTAGCAACACACTGGAGGAGCACGCCAGGAATGATGACTTGGGGCCCCACATGAGCCGGAGATGGGCCGGCGTGCCAGCTGTAGGCAAGCGGGCCCCAAGGGCTGCCCCCAGACGGCAGCTCCTCAGGCGCCCTGGGGGAGGCCAGGGGCACCTGGGCACCTGCCCGGCTCTGATGAAATCAGGCTGCTCTGAGACACACATCCTCAGCCCCAATTCTCGCCAAAAAAAAGGCACCGCATCCTTCAAGAGAGCCTGTAAACAAGGCGTCTTGAGAATTATGACCCTCATCAGCCCCTTGTGGTAGAAAGACCGCAGGCGGAATGCTCCTCCCTGGGCCCCAGCACACGCACCTGCTGGGAGGGAGGAAGCCCAGCCCTGCCAGCCCCTTGAGACACTGCCAGCTGAAGGCAAACCATCCCGATGTGGCCATCACGACTTACATAATTACTTGTCAGCGACAGACCTGCCTTCTGTCCCTCCTCTTTCAGGCCAGGCATGTCCTGCTGAGGCTGTGGGCTCAGGACTCTTAAAGACTCTGGCAAGCCAGCAAGCCTGCTCAGATGCTCAAAATTTCCATGATGAAACACGATACTCTTTCTTAAAAATAGCATCCTGGTTCCAGTAAACCGGTGCTGGGGGTGGGGCAGGGAGGCTGCTGGTGGCTCCCATGAGGACAGGTTTCACTTCTAAGTAACTCATTCATGTCGGCCAGAGAAACACAGGGCAACCAGGAGGAGTCGAACCGCGCTCCTGCCCGTAGGTGCGAATCACCCAGGCGGGCCAGCGTGGGGCAAAGGGCCAAACGGACGGGGAGGGGGATGCACTGAGCAGAATCACACCTGTCCGTTTGCAGACACCTTCCTCGTGGTCTTCCACTCTGCCAAGGACCAGCAATTCTCTCCCTATCCTGTGATAATCCTCTAATGGTGACTCCCGGAGCGGAATGTTTCTAATGAAAGCTGAAGAGAACCACAGACTGTCAGGCTGACTGTTTAAATGAGTTCTGTTTGCTCTCTGCTAGCAGAAGGTTCGACACAGCCAGCTACAAGGTTAATCTCTCCGAGACGGCACCTGCAGGCGTGCGCGTGCACAGGGGCAGGTCTTGCAGGGCAACCTGCGTGAGGCGGCGAAGACCGGAAACGAACCGAATCGGTCACGGGTCGCGGGGCGGGCGGGGGCTGGTCAGGACTTCCCTGGCGGTCCGGTGGTTTGGACTCCACGCTTCCAATGCAAGGGGTACGGGTTCAATCCCTGGTCGGGGAACTAAGACCCCACATGCTATCTTGTGAAGCCAAAAAAATATTAAAGGAAAAAAGTGGGTGCTGGTCAAACAAGCAGGAAACGTTCATACAAGGGGATGCTCAACAGTCTTTAATGGAGGAGACAGAGTTGCATGTGCTAAATGGTCCTATTTGCAAGATATGTTAAATGGAAACGGCTGAAAGGTGTGTCCAGGACACCATTCTTTGCACGGAGGCAAGAGGATAACATGCAGACGTGCTTGAAAGTGCAGAAAACTTCCATAATGAGCTGATAACGTGGGTTCCTTTGGAAGGAGGGGCTGGGGGGCCTTTTCCTATGTATTCTCTGGCCACACTGGACACATATTACCTATGTATAAGGCTAAATGTGCGCATATTACCTATGTGTCAGAGAAGGCAATGGCAACCCACTCTGGTAGGCTGCAATCCATGGGGTCGCTAGGAGTCGGGCAGGACTGAGCGACTTCACTTTCACTTTCTTGCATTGGAGAAGGAAATGGCAACCCACTCCGGTGTTCTTGCCTGGAGAATCCCAGGGACAGGGGAGCCTGGTGGGCTGCCGTCTATGGGGTCGCACAGAGTCGGACACGACTGAAGCGACTTCAGCAGCAGCAGCAGCATTACCTGTGTGTGGGGCTAAATGTACCCATATTACCTATGTATGGGGCTAAATGTGCGTCTATGTGTGTACGTGTGTGTGCGTTTTCAGCTAAATCCGTAACAGTAAGCACTTATTAAGTGCTCACCTGGTCCAACCATGATTCCAGGTCCTGGGTGGGGATGGGGGGACCTAACTTTGGAACAAGATCCTTTGCTTCTACTTCCTCACAAATACAAAAGCAGGCAAGCACTTGGCACAAGATAAAATAAGGCCTTTGTGTCACTGAGGTCAGGGCAGCGAGCCCCAGACCGAAGCCCTTCCGCCTGCATATTCGCTGCCCTGCCCGAGCCACGCCGTGAATTCTCACATCAAGCTCCCCAGTCACCCAGTCACCCTTCGGGGCCTGCTGGCGGGGTGGACTGACTCCTTCAGCGCAGTGACAGACGAAGCTTCCTCAGGCGCGGGCGCTGGAGACACGCCCCTGGAGGAGAAGGCGGCCCCCACCCCCCCACCCCCCAGCTTCCCAGGCCGCGGCCCAGGGGGGCAGGTGGGCAGCATCTGCGTGTGAGTCGGCCACGCGCCCGGAACCTGCCATCCCTCGGGCCCTTAAAGCCCCGCTGTGGCCCCGGGGTCACCTTCCCAGGGCCCTCCCGTGGACACCCCAGGCCCCGGCCCCTCCACGCCAGCGCCGGGATTCCTTCCCACCGGGTTTGTCTGGGGGCCCTTCTGCCGGCGTCCACCAGGGGCACTGCGGGCTCCGGCTCCCTCACACCGGCGAGCCAACCAGCGCTGTGCCTGCAGCCCCCTGCCCCGCCTGCAGGCCAGCTCCACTCCGGCCGTCCGGTGGCCTGAACTGCACCGTCTGCAACCAGCCCGGCACCCCAGCCTCAGGGGGGGCCCTGTCCAAGTGTGTCCCGCCTCGAGTTCAGTCCCTCAGCCGAGGCCCCCATATCGTCTTCTCGTATTCTGCACTTACTCTTTCATCATAATTCTGTAAGTCAGTTTCCCTCCATCTCTCCACCTGATCCAGCCGATGCCGACCCCACCTCTGAGCTCCAGGTATGATGAGCCTGGGACCCAGGCTTGGCCAAGCAAAGCCCTCGACACGCTGATGGGCTCAGAGGAGGAGCCGATGAGAGGCCTGACTGGGGGTTTCGCTAGAAATTCCAGAAAAGACGTGCCCTTCACCCTGTGGTTGTTTAGGTGGCAGAAAAGAGGCCTGGAGTTGCAGGCAGCCAGCCGCCTTGCTCCCGTTTAGGGAGAGTCAGCCTGAAAAATGGAGTCGCAAGGAAGATGTAGAGACCCCAGAGGCTCTGAGCAGCCGGGGGCAGAGCGTAGGTCTCCTGGGCTTCTCCTGTCTTCCGTGCGCGCTATGTGACTTCAGTCGTGTCTGGCCCTGGGACCCCCACGGACTGTAGCCTCTCAGACTCCTCTGTCCATGGGATTCTCCAGCCAAGAATACTGGAGTGGGTGCCACGCACTCCTCCTTCAGGGGATCGTCCCCACCCAGGGATCGAACCCAGGTCCCTTATGTTTCCGGCATTGGCAGGCGGGTTCTTTAACCACTAGCACCACCTGGGAAGCCCAAGTCTCAGGCATCAGTAAATTGGTTTTTGTTTTTATTTCACTTTGCTAAAGCCAATGTCGGGCTTCCCAGGTAGTTCAGTGGTAAAGAACCTGCCTGCCAATGCAGAAGATGTAGGTTCAATCCCTGGGTCGGGAAGATCCCCTGGAGAAGGAAATGGCAACCCGCTCCAGTATTCTTGCCTGGAGAATCTCATAGACAGAGAAACCAGGCAGGCTGCAGTCCACGGGGCTGCAAAGAGTCGGACACACATAGTCGGCAAAGCCAATGTTAAGTGGGTGTATTAACCTCCGCCCCAAATCTCCTAATAGTCCTGTCTGCCATGTGACTGGACTGTCCGTAAAGATTCATTTTTACTGGTTTGTGTATCTTCACTTTTAAGTTTTTAAAGCCTGTGGTCTTATCATCCTGACCTCTCCACACTGATTTCTTCGGGGCTGCGCTGTGCAAACATGGAAGTTTTACACTGAAGTTACTTAAAATAAGAGTTGAGTTCCTCATTCTCAGTAGCCACATTCTGAGTGTTCCGCAGTCACAGGTGGCCAGTGGCATGTGCTGGACGGTGCAGACAGAGAACATTCCAGCACGACAGAGCTTCCCCTGGACTGAGTGGCTTTACAGCTTCTGGCAAGGCCCCTCCTCCTACCTGACTGTGGACCAGACCTCAGCCACAGGAACATCAGTAAGCAGACCCCCAACTGAAGGCGCGCACGCACGCGCACACACACACACACACACACACACGATTTCTACATACCAACCACCTCCACTTTCTAAGTTCTTAAGTTTGCCTCAATTTGCACTTTTTTTTTTTTGCGGGGGGTGGGGGTTGCTGCATTTCAAGGCACGTGGAATGTTTTAGTTCCCAGACCAGGGATCAAATCCGTGTCCCCTGTGGGAGTCTTAACCACTAGGGGGCCAGGGAAGTCCTCTTAATCTGCATATCTTAAATCAGTGATTCTCAGCAGGAAGAAGGCGGGTAGTTACTGGTGTCTCCTAGGTGGAGGAGGGCAAGATTCTGCTAAACATTCTAGAAAACCCAAGATGACACCACCCCCCACCCCCCAAGAATGATGCGGGTCCCAAATGTCAGTTACACCTTGGTTGAGAGTCCCTGCCCTGTATTTCTATCAGTGTATCTTAAAAGGTAATGGAAGGGACCTCCCTGACAGTTCAGTGCTTAAGATCCCAGGCTTCCAAAGCAGGGGGCTTGGGTTCGATCCCTGGTCAGGGAACTAAGATCCCACATGCTACACTACACAGCCAAAAAATTAAAACAAACAAAAAAAATTTTTTAAAAAGGTAACTTAATACCACTATCATAAATGGAAAACTAGTATCAGTTGCCATAAACCGAAGGTAAACAACAAAATCCACACCAGGAGAAGCAAACGTCACTAAACTCCCACTGGACACAGGGCCCTGGGCCCCAAGCTGCTGCTTCCTCTCTTGGCTGCACGACAGTAGCAAGTGTCGGCTGTTCAAAAGTGGACCCTGGGACTTCCCCGGCGGTCCAGGGGTTAAGAATCCGCCTTCCAGCCTTCCAATGCAGGGGACGTGGGTTCCACCCCTGGGGGAGGAACAAAGATCCCACATGCCACAGGACAACTCGGCCTCTCTCGATGCATCGAAGAGCCTGCAGGCTGCAGTGAAGCTGCAGTGCGGCCAAAATTTTGTTTAAAAAAAGAGGTTTGACAGAAAACAACAAAATTCTGTAAAGCAATTATCTTTCAATTAAAAAAAAGAAAAACAAAAAAAAGTGGGCCCTGACAGGGTTAGAAATATTGAAGGAAAACTGAAAAGGGAAGTTAAGGGTCTCACTATATGTCTGCATGAGATTTACTTCCTGTCCGTGAATGACTTAGACATCCCCACTGTAGCACCGGGAGCCAGCATCTGCCTGCATTTGGAGAACCGCTGTCCTGCAGCGAAGCCATGGGCAAATTTCCAAGTGACGAAGTCTTCCCCCAGCACCCCCGTCAGTCCAAACAGAACAGGCAGCAGCCAGGGCCCCACCTGACATCTGGATTTATACCCACAGCTCTTCTTCCAGCAGCTGCCCCCCACCCCATCTGTGCAGGGGTGGAAGTCAGCCCCACGGGAGGTCCAAGGGGGGCGTGCCTGGAGCTGCGGGGGCGGCTGCCACCCTGCTGCTGCTTCTCAACACCAAACTGAGCCGTCTGTCACTTTCCCAGACAAATTAGCTCCTACCCCACCCTCTAGACAGGCTTGGGGACAGGGGCTGCAAGATAGAACCCCTGAGTGTGAGAAATCAATGCAGAGGCTGGAAAAGAAGGAACAGGAGTCCCAGATTCAGAACAGCAGGACCACGTGGGCTAAGTGATAAACCCGGGCTTGCTTTTTTTTTCAGCTGTGCTATTTGGCACGTCAGCTCTTCATTCACCAAACAGGGATCCAACCCTGCCGTGGAAGCATGAAGCCTTAACCACTCGACTGCCACAGAAGTCTCTGAACACTGGCTTTTAAACCAGACAGACCTACAAGCAAACCCCAGCCCAGCTCCACCCCAGCTGTGCACCCCTGGACAATTATTCTTCTATGCTTCCCTCTCTTCCTGTCTGTAATAAGACCTGCTTTGCTGAATTATCAAAAGGATTAAGGACGTTAAATACAGAGGGAGTAAGCAATGCCTAGCACATAACAGGCACTCCACTAATAGTAGACATTATTTCTCTTGAGTTATTTTTTCAGACTTAAAAAAACATGAAAAATTTCTCACCTGTTGCTAGCAACAGCGATTAAACTAGGTTAAGATGGAAGGCTAGAAATAACTGAGCTTACACTGCTCCCAGCTTAGACCGTTTAAACAAAGGGAAACCAAAGGGGACCTTCTTATGGTCTGACTCTAGAACAAACAGAAGTCTTGATGGTCAGTAGCCTGATGGCCAGATGCGGTGGTTTCGCACAATCTGGGCAAATGCAAGGGGAAAAGCAAACATTACAGGGGGACGTGCCAAGGGAACGGCGTTTCTGGAAGAGGTAACTAGTGTAACAAGGAGCCGCCTCCAAAGAAACGATCGTTTCTGCCTCGGTGCTGCCGCCAGCAGCAGGCACTCAGTAAATATTTGCTAAATTGACTTCGTGACGCACCCACCCTCCCTGAAGCCGGAGTCCAGAAATCTAGAGTTTTCAGTGTTGACACTGGGCAGATCCAGGAAGAATGCAAGGGAAAATTAAATGCGATGCAGAGAACTCACAGACACACAGAACAAACTGCGGTACCTGGGGAGAGGGGCGAGATGGGGGAAGGGGTTAAGAGGTACCAACTACTGTCGAGCTGCAAGGATATACTGCACGACACAGGGGACGTGGCCAATGTTTTATAACTGTAGATGGACTGCAGCCTTTACAATTGTGAACCACTGCACGGTACATCTGAAACTTAGATGATACTGCACACTAAATGTACACAATGTTTTTTACAAAGCAACATAGAGGAAATAGCCGGCAACAGTGGTTCTCAATGTGAGTATGGGGTCAGTTTGCCTCTGGGGACACTTGGCAATGTCTAGAGAGAAGTCTGGTGATCACAACTGCAGGTTCAGGGAAGGGAGGGGATAATGGCATCTAGTGGGTAGAAGCCAAGGGTGCTACTGAACATTCCAAAGTGCACAGGCTGGCCCCATCCAGAGGATTATCTGGCCCCAAATGCCAAGAATTAATGCTTCTGAACTGTGGTGTTGGGGAAGACTCTTGAGGATTCCCTGGACTTCAAAGAGACCAAACCAGTCAATCCTAGAGGAAATCAACCCTGAATATTCATTGGAGGACTGACGCTGAAGCTGAAGCTCCAATACTGGGGCCACCTGATATGAAGAGTCGCCACACTGGAAAAGACTCTGATGCTGGGAAAGACGAAAGCAAAAGGAAATGGGGGTGGCAAAGGATGCGATGGTTGGCTGCCATCACTGACTCAATGGACATGAGTTTGAGCAACTCTGGGAAACAGTGAAAGACAGAGAGCCTGGTGTGCTGCAGTCCATGGGGTCACAGAGTCAGACATGACTGAGTGATTGTGCAACAACAAAAATGCCAACAGTCCCGACTCTGTCCCCTGCATGTCAGCGACGAGGGAAATATTCTCCAGCTGCACCGTCAAACACAGCGGCCACTAGCGACACGTGGCTGCTGAGCACTGGATGTACAAAATTTAAATTTTAGTTCACTACTTTAATGACCAAAAACAGCCACGTAAGTCTGGGAGCTGCTCTGCTGAACGGCCAGTCCCGAAGGACTAGAGGACGTAGCCCCACCTGCTAAGCACTTCGGGGCGGTGAAGGGGGGTGGGGGGGGGATGGAAGGGAAGGCATGAAGGGAAACTTTGCTCTTTGTTCCAGAATTGGGACAGATTGGCTAGACTTTTTTTTAAACTGGGAGAATGTAAAATCTAGAATCCAGACAAATGCAAAGAAGGAAGCAGTCCACTGAAGTCTGAAGTATCTCTGGCCACAGGAATGCTACTGTCTGGAGAAGAAACAAGACCACAGTTGCCCCCCCTTATCCATGGGAGACGCGGTCTAAGATCCCCCAGTGGATGCCTGAAGCCGAGGGCGGTTCCAAACTCCACAGGCACTGTGCTTTCGCTAAACACACAGACCTGTGGATAAAGTTTCACTTATAAATTAGGCACAGTAAGAGATTAACAAGAGTAACTGATAATAAGACAGAACAATTATAACAATAAAAGTTTATGTGAATGTGGGCTGTCTCTCAAAACATCTTACAGTACAAATTAAATGACTTTCTCATCTTAACTAACTTATCACACCCTGTGGCCATAATCTTTGCAGTTTGAAGTCATGAAAACTCACAGGAATTTCTTTTTCCCTCTTCACAATTTCATGGACAGAAGATCCATCCTTACTGTACATCTTAGCAACCTCAGCATAAGTTTTTTTTCTTTAAGTCGAGAACTTTCCACCTTTTCACTTAAAGGAAGCATTTTACAGCTTCCTTGTGACATATCCAAACTGCCAACATCATTATTTGGGGCCATTTTTGAGTAAAATAAGGGGCGATACAGTCGGTCTGAGAACAGAGGGGGCTGAGCGACTCCCAGGCCGGACAGGCGGGACAAACGACGACGGTTCAAGTCCAGGGCCGGACTGAGCTGCAAGACACACAGTCTCACCATGCGACTCAGAACGGCAGCCACTGTGGAACTTACGACCCGTTTATTCCGGAAGCTTTCCATTTAAGATTCTTGGGTCGCTCGCGCCTAACTGAAACCGTAGAAAGCAAAAGCTCAGAGAAGGTGGGACTACTGCGTATCCGTGAAAAGGGTAAAGTCAATGTAGCAACTTCTTTAAATGTAAAGCTCAGATCCTCTCACCTCGAAGGCTACCTTGGACGTGTCTTACACACATTTTGGTACAAAGTGATCAAGGGGAAACCCACGACGATGCTCACAGCAGCAATACACAGGAGAGCAAAACCCTGGGCATGAGCAGGTGCCCACGGCAGACGGACCCCTGGACGGTGGCTTTCTCTGCTCCTGCCCTTGTCATGGGCCACACACTGAGGCCTAAGCGCGACAGACATCAGCTCATCCAGTCCTCACACCCCCCCAAGCAGTGTCATCATGATGCCCGTTTTCAGAGAGCCGAACTCACCCGGCCAGGGTCACAGGGCCAGGGAGACGCACCTCCACAGGGAAGCCTCCTCCCTCCCAGCCCGGCTCCTCCCCTGCCGCCCTGGAGGCCTGGACTACAGCCCAGCCTCTGTGCTGCCCAACGGGGGTGGCTTTGGTGCTGAGACAGCTCCGCATGGCCACAAGCGAAGCTTCCAAGGGCACCTGTAAAGCGCCAGATAGTTACAGCACCTGTCGCTTGGGGGGAGTCGACTTCTGGAATCAGGGGGTGGAGGGGCTGGTCCAAGGGGGACATAGTCACACCTCTCCTGATGCTGCTGCCCCCCGGGAATGGAACGGGGGCTCCTCTCTCTGCAGGGCGGTAGACATGATGTCTGCACGCAGCTCTGTCAGGAGAAACTGTATCTACAAGGACCTTTATTCACTCAGCAAACACTGAATGCCTGCGCTCTGTTCTCTCTCGTGACCACTAACTGCAGCATCACGAGGTGCTCGGCCCCAGTCCACACACAGAGTGCCCGCGGGCGGCTGGTCCTCAGTCCGCCGTGGGCGCCCCCCCTCCACCTGTCTCAGACACTCGGAAACAGGAAGCCTGATACGCAGTCGACAGAGAAAGGAAAAAACTTGCGTTCTTACTTCTTTCACTCTCCTTTTTTAAAACTTTCCCAATCTCGTGGGTATGCGCTAGGCAAAAGGAAAAAGGCAAATGACTGGAGGAGGCCACCACCCATCTCCTGACCTGGGAGCACGGGCCGTTCTGGCTTTTCCAGGGTGTAACACAGCAGGGCCCTTCCAGAGAGTAGCTCATGATTAAGACATGGTGAGAGCCCCTGAATACTCACCAGCTCCATCCAACCCAGAGACCTGGGGATGCTAGCCCATGAAAGCTGTCCAAGATGTAGCAAAAATTCATGCATCAAGACTGCCTCTGCAGACTAAGTTTTAATTTCTAACAGCAAAACCCAACAAAATAAGGTCACCTAATAGCCATCTGATAAAACTGTAGATCAGAAGGAAATATGTTGTTGAGGCAATAAGTCATGTCCAACTCCTGTGTGACCCCATGGACTGTAGCCCGCCAGGCTCCTCTGTCCTTGGGATTTTTCAGGCAAGCATACTGGAGTGGGTTGCCATTTACTTCTCCAGGGATCTTCCTGACCCCAGGACAGAACCTGCGTATCCTGCACCTTGAGGCAGATTCTTTACCAGTGACCCACCAGGGAAGCCCAGAAGGAAACATGTCCAGTATCAACAGGAAGTTGGGCTTTAAATTCCAGCTACTGCAACTTTAACTTTTCTATAAGAAAAAGCACGAGTTTCCTTTAACAGAAATTATTACTTTTCTACTGGAAAACAGTAAGATGCTAGTGTTTGGACGTCTCCATGTGGGAGCCGGGGGGGCTCTGGGCGGGTTAGGCAGGTCCAGGCAGGGCCTGGCAGCCACCCTTGGCGGAGATACAGGGGCTCTTCTCCCCGAGCCTCCCCGAGCCCCGTATCTCAGCATCTCAGAATATACTGAGGAGAACCAGGCTCCTCTGCCCATGGCATTCTCCAGGCAAGAACACTGGAGCAGGTTGCCATTCCCTTCTCCAGGGGATCTTCCCGATCCAGGGATCAAACCCGGGTCTCCTGCACTGCAGGCAGATTCTTTATGGGCTATACTCCCATATAAAACAAAGAATTAAAAAAAAAAAAAAAAAAAGAACTAGGGTTTGAGTCCTGATTCTATCCAAACCTGTTTCAGCTTCTGCCCTTGGGCGAGTCATTTATCAATTCTTTTGTTTTTGAGGCAAAGATAGCAGGCCCAGTCCTTGGACTGTTGACTGTTTGAGGGTCGACACTCCTAAACCCTTCCTTGTTCACAGATCAATGACTGATTCCTACACTGACTTCATTTGGCAACGGAAGTGAGCAAACTCTAATAAACAGGCAGCATGGTCACCCCTTATGAACAAAAGATGCAGCAAGAATTAACAGGCATGAGTGAGCACCCGCTCCATGACCACATTCACTTAAAGGTCAAAAACAGGCCCAGTCTCTGCTGTTAGAAGTCAGGACACCGGTGGGGCGGGGGAGGAAGGAGAGGCGGGAGGCTTCTGAGGTCACAGTCTATTTATTCACCTCCGTTACAGGAGTGTGTTCACTTCATGAAAACTCATCAAGCTGTGCGTTTAAGGTGTACGCACTTTCCTGTGTGTGCACATGCATGGATGTGTATATATGCATAGTTTTTAATCAGCTGATTAAGAAAAAAATAAAAGCTCTGCCCATGGGACAAGTGGTCTTATCTGTTTACTTCCTGGTCCTTTGACTTAGCCAGACACAGTTGTGTCATTCCTTTTATGAGAGTCTCAAATTGCCTTTAATCTGGAGAACAAAAAAAGAGGGAAGAACATGAAGGTGGGGCAGTTCTCCAGTTTTACATTTTCTTTGGACCTCCCCGGGGGACTGACTGCTTTATACAAGCTAAAAGGTATTCAGATTCAAGGGTGAGTCCAGACATTTCAGAAACAGATGTTCTGCCCTTTTCCTCCACTACCAGGACCGTCTCCCTCACAGACAGTGAATTAGGAAAATAAGGATCAACATGCAAACTAACCCTGAAAACAGAAACTATGCTTAACTATGCTTCTGAAGAACTCACAATCACTGGGATAATTTGAAGTTTCTAAAATTTCCCCGTCACATCATTTCTGCTCTCTGCCTCTGCCACAAACAATGCACGTACTGGGTTGGCCAAAAAGTTCGTTCAGAGGTATGTGCAAACTCTCACGGAAAAACCAGAGCAAACTTTCTGGTCAACCCAATAGTGTGATAGGCGCTCAGTCATGTCTGGTGCCGTGGGACCCCACAGACTGTAGCCCGCCAGGCTCCCCTGTCCATAGGATTTTCCAGAACAAGAATACTGGAGTGGGTAGACATCCCCTTCTCCAGGGGATCTTCCTGACCCAGGGCTTGAACCCGGTTTCCTGCATCGCAGGCAGATTCTTTACCATCTGAGCCCCCAGGGAAGCCCAGTCAGCACACATCAGGAGTGAGCAACTCTTATAATTCTGAGCAGACTAATCTAGCACAGTCCGAGTGACAAGAATCAATGAACCAACCATCCAAAGTACAAACTGGAAATGTGACCACCGTAAACTTTGTAAACACAAGGAAACATCTGGAACCGGTGCCTCCTCCCTGGGAAGCACACGGCTGTGCTTTAGGTTACAGGAGCGGGTGTTACTCAGTTCTAGCGCACATGACCTTGCAATACGCTGAGGGAGACTGGACTGTCTAAAGAAAATTGCTGAAGAAGTTATCCATCGGTTTAAAATAAAAGTTTACCACTGACACCAAGAGACTCCTCACCCACAAACAACCAGCAGATGCTTCCTGTATTCGTCTTCTTAGGCGGCCATACGAAAATACCATGGACTGGGTGATTAAACAACAGAAATTTATATTCTGATCGTTCTGGTGGCTGGAAAGTCCAAGACCAAGATGTCGGCAGATGTGGCACTTCCGGAGGCCTCGCTCCTTGGCGTGCCCACAGCCACCTCGGCCCCGGGTCCTCAGGGACTGTCGTCTCATCCCTGGTGTCTCTCCTCTGTCCTCATCTCCTCCCAGAGCCCCACTCAGCCTGGTTGAGGGCTCGCCCTAACGGCTTGTGTTCATCTGCTCAGCTCTTTAAAGGCCCTGTGTGCAAATACCGTCGCTTTCTAAGGTGCGGGGTTAGGACTTTGGGGTGTACGTTCAGGCAGGGATACATGTCAGCCCAGAACACTTCCCGAGGCTCTATTCCAACAGCGCAAGGCTTCTTTAGTCAAGAAGCTGACCTCAGAGTTGAGAACATGGTCCAAACATGAATTTCTTGCCCAACAGGTTTTTCTTTTATTTTTTTAAAGAGATGATGACTCACCTTAAGGACAACAAAGGCTATGGCTATTCACAGAGCGAACATTCCACTCATCCCACTCATCCCGGGGTTCCTAAAAGCTGCGGTCCCGCCCACTCCTACTCCCCCACCCCCGGGGGCGTGGCAACGTCTGGGGACCCTTGGGGTTGTCCCCGCTGGGGGGCCCCTAGGTCCCAGGAGTGCTACTGGCCTCCAGGGGCTGGAGGCCAGGGTTGCTGCCCAAACTCCTACCACGCACGGGACACGCCTCCAGGGTAGAGAACTGTCAAAGAAGACATCTGAGGGCTGGCCAGACCCTGAGGTCCAGCCTGGCCAAACCCGACTTCATCTGTAGCCCAGCAGATGGCCGGGCGGAGGGAGGCGACCTGCCAGGCCCGGCTCCGCGGGGAGGGCACTGTTCCCTCCGCAGGCGGCTCCTTCTCAGGCCAGGCAACCAGCAGGCCCTACCCTGGCATGGGGCAAATGCCACAGAGATTTAATGGGAAGGAGGCAACAGCCTTCAGCTCACCCAGACTGCCAGTTCACACAAGAAGCCTTTCTTTCCACGGGGCCCCTTCCAACTGTCCTCCCCCACAAGCCTCTCAAACTTTAGATGATATTAAAGCAATGATAAGATTCCCGATCAACAAGGCAAACTAACCACTGTTTTAAAATCATTTCTTTCCTGGATGGCTTGGCGAAATAAGAATTTTTTAAGTCTACAAATCACAAATGCAGGAGAGGGTGTGGAGAAAAAGGAGCCCTCCTACACCGCTGGGAATGCAATCGGTGCAGCCACTGTGGAAGGCAATATGGGTGTTCCTTAAAAACTAAAATAGAGCTGCCATATGATTCAGCAATCCCACTCCTGGCCATGCATCCGGACAAAACTATAATTCGAAAAGATACATTCACCTCCAACGTTCACTGCAGCACTATTAACAGTAGCCAAGTCATGGAAGCAGCCTAAAAGTCCATCATCATCAGAATGGATAAAGAAGATGTGGAACCAATACGCAGTGATATTCCTAAGCCATAACAAAGAATGAAATGGACTTCCCTGGTGGTCCAGTGGTTAAGACTCTGCGCTTCCAATGCAGGGGGCACATGTTGGATCCCTGGTTGGGGAAGATTCCCCCATGCCGTGGGGAAAAAAAGAATGACATAATGCCACTTGCAGCAATATGAATGTACCTAGAGTTTACCATTCTGAGTGAAGTAAGTCAAAGACAAATATCATATGATAT
Source organism: Odocoileus virginianus (assembly GCF_023699985.2). Taxonomy (NCBI): domain Eukaryota; kingdom Metazoa; phylum Chordata; class Mammalia; order Artiodactyla; family Cervidae; genus Odocoileus; species Odocoileus virginianus. The sequence goes on from NC_069682.1 coordinate 74,337,654, forward strand.
CGCTGACGTGTGGAATCTAAAGTATGATCTAAAGGAACTCATCCATGAAACATAAACAGACCCACAAAGAGAACAGTCCCGAAGCTGCCAAGGGGGAGTGGGGGGGGGGGGCGGGCTGGGAACTGCAGGTTGTTGCTGCCTGTTCAGTGGATCGGTCGTGTCCGACTCTGCGACCCGTGGACTGCAGCCCACCAGGCTGCTCTGTTCACGGGACTTCCCAGGCGAGAATACTGGAGTGGGCTGCCCTTTCCTTCTCCAGGGGATCTTCCTGACCCAGGAATTGAACACATGCCTCCTGTCTTGGCAGGCGAATTCTTTACCACTGAATCACCAGGGAAGCCGGGTTTGAGATTAGCAAATGCAAACAATTATACACAGGACGGATAAACAACAAGGTCCCACTATATTCTGTACAGAGTCATAATGGAAAAGAAAATAAAAAAGAATGTATAAGGCACAACCAAATTGTTTTACTATAAAGCAGAAACTAACAACACTGTAAATCAACCGTACTTCAATAAAATTAGAAAAAAATTTTTTAGAATTTTAACTCTATTAGCACAACCAGCTTATCCCTTTTCTTTCCCCTTGTTAACAATGCCATTATATTTTTAGACCAACAGCACCGTGTCAGCAAGCCCACCGCTTCCTAAATGTCAGCCATGACGTGGGCACATCTACAAAGCTCCCCAACTATTACTGACTTCATACTTCTAAATCGACTGTGTTTTTTTTACTGAAACGTATGCAAAAAGGAAACTTCCTGTCACTACGACAAGAAGAAGACAAGTATTGCTTGGCATAAACAGAGGGAACCATAAACATAATTGCAAGCCTTTCAATGTTTGGCCCTGAGCCACCTAAAGTGATCTCTGGCGATGCTTTCCACAGGCCAAGCTCTGAATGCGTAAATCAATCTTTCAAAGTCACATAAATAAAGCAACCGCTCGCTTTAAAAAAAATCAGCACCATGCTCTTTGGCTTTGCTGGTAGCTCAGCTGGAAAAGAATCTGCCTGCAGTGCAGGAGACCCCGACTCCTTCGATCCCTGGGTCTGGAAGATCCCCTGGAGAAGGGACAGGCTTCCCACTAGAGTATTCCTGGGCTTCCCTGGTGGCTCAGATGGTAAAGAATCCGCCTGCAATGCGGGAGACCTGGATGCAATCCCTGGGTCGGGACGATTCCCTGGAGGAGGGCATGGCAACCCACTCCAGTATCCTTGCCTGGAGTATCCCCATGGACAGAGGATCCTGGCGGGCTGCAGTCCATGGGGTGGCAGAGTCGGACATGATTGAGCGACTAAGCACATTCTCTCCCTTTAGGCAGAAGTCATCAAAACAACATGCTACGATGGGTTTTCTTCTTTCCAAATTAAACTAGAGCCCAGCTGCTTTCAGGAGTGAAGCTCGAGCCACTCCGTGGCCACTCCCAAAGGTGGCCGTCAAGTTTGGACAGCCGTCACTGGTGACTTCCATCAGTTGCACCTGGGTGCAGATATTGAAAGGACTTTCTGTGCTGAGAAGTAACAGCCCAAGAAGTCCGAAGATGGCTTATTCCATACCCTGGCTCCTCCCCCACTGACTGCAGGGATGGGGTCAAAGGTCAAGGTCAAACAGCCACCTTGCTGCGCTGGGGACTGGTGTGCAGCGGGCGCCCTGGCCTGCCTCGGTCCTCGGCCCAAGTGCTCCCTTTCAGCATCTCTACCCGGCTGTGTGTGTAACTTCACCGCCGATGTCACCGCCTGGGCCCGCCCGGGCAGGGAGCGCTGGTCTGGTTTTGGTCAGCACCGGGGCGGGCCCACGACAGGGAGGCAGTACCAGGAAGTGGATGGCACCAGTGCAGCTGGGCTGGCAGAGGGCACAGAGACCGCTTCCGGGTGGGCGGCTGCCAAGCCTGCCCGGGCTGTTCTCGAGTCCGAGGCAGCCAAGAGCCCATCACAGGAGGGGAAGGGCTGGGCCCCTCGGTGGCGGGAGAGGGAGGGGCAGACAGAGGGCGCCTGGTGTCGGCCTGTGACTCCCCTCTCCCGGTACTCACGTCGCAAGCCCCTCGGGCACCCCCAGCCCTGCCTTCAGACCACGTGGCTAAGACAGGCAGACTTGATCCCCCCAACCAGGGAAGACCTCTGAGCCAGGAAAACACAGGAGCAGATGGTTATCGAGCAGCAGTTCAAGAATGTCCAACAGGCGTCCTACAGACTTAAAGCTGAGAACATGGAGACTTCTGCCTGGACCGGCTGGAAAAGGTTCCTCCCTCCCCATTCTCAAGGGCAGAGGCGGCTCAGTTTCTTCTATAAATGGGAGATCTGCTTCAGGCATGTTTCTCTCAACAAGGATTTATTAGGCCCTTTCAGTCACCTTGGCCCCTGTGGAGGCCTGCTAGGAGGAGGACTTCTAAAATGACAAATATTCTGGAAGGCTGTGGTCCATAGCCATTTTCGCTGGCTACCAGTGGGGTCTATGGAACCGGAGGGGGCACACAGCTCTCCTGAAAACTGAAGATATACTGGGCTTCCCAGGTGGCTCAGTGGTAAAAGAATCCCCCTGCCAATGCAGGAGACACCAGTTCAATCCCTGGGTTGGGAAGATCCCCTGGAGAAGGGACTGGCAACCCCACTCCAATATTCTTGCCTGGGAAATCCCATGAGATGAGAGGAACCTGGTGGGCTACAGTCCATGGGGTCCCAAAGAATCAGACACAACCAAGCAAGTGAGCACCCACACGCATGCACGCACACACGCACACACACACGTTCAGGATAACACTGAATTCTATCTTGGCAAGAGATGTGCTTTTGTGTACAAAGCAAAGAACAACACAGTAACTCCTGGAGGAAAACTTAACAAAACCAGGATAATCTGGGGAAAGGTAACACGTGCTTGTGGAAACAGTAGCATGGTTCAGGGCAAATTTCAAAACAACTCTTTATGCCAAGGCCACTGGACACAGAATCTGACCCTTGGCGGGTCCTTCAAGGAGTAACGCTGTGCCCTTCAAGGATTTAAACTTATTGAAAAGTAAATAAAAGTGTAGACTTGTTCTCTTCTTAAAAAAAAAAAAAAAGAAGGATGTGTTGGGCACCTAGTCCGTGCCAGGCTCCGTGCAATGGTGACTAACCTGTCCCCAGTCAGGGCCCCGCAGTGTTCCCAGGTGAAGGATCACACAGGGCCACGTCTAACTGCAACTGAGCGAAATAGAAGAGGAGCAGGTGCTCCGAGAGGCTCCCAGAATGGGACCTGCTCTGCAGAGGGGACGTCAGGGAAGTCTCCCCTGAGGACCTGAGGCTTCAGTGGGACTTAACAGAAGATGGAGCTTCGGCCAGAAGAAGAGGGGAGAGGAGGACTTTGCAGGCAGAGGACAGCATGTGCAGAGGTCCTGCGTCCAGAGGGGGCCGGGAGGAGACAGTGAGGACAGATCCCGCGGCTGGACAAGGAAGGGGCCGAAGTGCACTGAGATCAGATCAGGAGGCGGCAAGGGTCCTGGCGGTGCCGTTTGCAGCACCTTCAGGGAGGGTGGAATTGCTGGTTTCTGTACCAACCTGTCCAGCGGGCACTGGCCGTGTGTGGGGACGAGACACTGAAACGTAGCTAGTGCCACTGAGGGGCTGAATGTTTAACCTAATTTTAATTATTTTAAACCTGAATTTAAACAGCCACAGGAGGCTACTGACTACCATGCTGGACAGCATGGGGCCAGAGCACCTAGTGAGGTGGTTCCCTGGAGGGCTTTGAGCGGAACATGCCCGCGATCAAAGCATCTGGCCATATCTGGGCTTCCCAGGTGGCTCAGTGGTAAAGAACCCGCCTGCCAGTGCAGAAGACACGCTGGTTCGATCTCTGGGTCAAGCAGATCCCTTGGAGGAGGGCACGGAAACCCACTCCAGTGTTCTTGCCCGGTGAATCTCACGGACAGAGGAGCCTGGTGGGCTACAGTTCACAGGGTCACAGAGAGTCGAGCACGACTAAATCAGCGTAGCACACACATCCTGGCTGAGAGGTGGAGACCCCGCTGGACGGTCAAAAGCACGGATGAAGGGCATCAACTGATGATGAAGACGGCGACAAGGAGGATGGGCCGGTGGCAGCAATGCTAAAGGAGATGTGAACAGATTCCAGAGCAACTCAGGGAGCAAAAGCGGGAGGTCCTGATCAAGGATTAGCAGACGAAGAGGAGGGCGAAGGCAGCATCCAGATCCTGGGTTTCAGGGTTTTGCCTTGAAGAGCTGGCACACCATTCTCCGTGCATGGGAACACTGGAGGAAGGAAGACCAGGCTCATGATGGGAGCCAGACTGAAAGGAGGACTCAGGAAGAGGGCAGAAGGACTTGAAGGTCACCGAAGCCACGGGTTGAAAGTGTTAGTCGCTCAGTCGTGTCTGACTCTTTTCCACCCCACTGACTCCAGCCCGCCAGGCTCCTCTGTCCATGGAATTCTCCAAGCAAGAATACTGGACTGGGTTGCCATTCCCTTCTCCAAGGGGTCTTCCCAACCTAGGGACTGAATCTGGGTCTCCTGCATCGCAGGCTGATCCTTTACCACCTGAGCCCCCAGGGAAGGGCTCCCCCCTGACTCAGCAGGGAAAGAGTCCGCCTGCGATGCAGGAGACACAGGAGATCCGGGGGCGATCCCTGGGTCGGGAAGATCCCTGGAGGAGGGAATGGCAACCCACTCCAATATTCTTGCCTGGGAAATCCCAAGGTCAGAGGAGACAGACGAGCTACAGTTGGACAGGTCTCAAAGAGTCGGATGTGACCAAGCATGCACACACGAAGCCATGAGCAGGACGAGCTCAGCCCAGACTTCAAGGGGAGGAGGGCCAGGAGCAAACCCTGAGCAACCCCATCTCTTTGCCAGAAGACAGAGGAGAGGATACAGGGGGACCCACAGAGCCACCACGGAAGAGCCGGGAGCGACTGACAAACCAAGTCTCAGACACTCACAGCAGACAGGAGGAAGGAAAGCATCTGTCTGCACGAAGACCTGAATGTTCTTAGCGACACTGTTTACATACAACAGCCAAACACGAGACGTAACCCAAATGTCCATCGTGGTGAAGAGATAAAGTATGGTATACCTACACAATGGAAATCTTTAAGCAATAAAAAGGTACTTTAAAACCACTGTGTTAACAACTCTGCTCAAGATTCTGTAATATTCCTTGGTGGCCCAGCAGCTAAGACTCCGCTCCTCCGGTGCAGGGGGCTCCAGTCTGATCCCTGGTGAGGGAACCAGATCCCACATGCTGCAACTAAGAGCTTTCACGCCACAACGAAAGACCCCACATAAGGCAATGAAAAGGATCCCCAGCACTGCAACCAAGAACCACTGCCGCCAATAGATTTTTTTTTTCAAAAATTCTGTAACAACCTAACTGGGAAAAGAATTTGAAAAGGATACATGTATGTGCAAAACTGAATCAGTCAGCTGCACACCGGAACCCAGCACATTGATGATCAACTGTTCTCCAACATAAACTAAAAGGTTTAAAAACACTCACTGTGCTCAGAAAACAGAAGCAGGCTTACAGAGAACAAACCCGCGGTTACCAGCTGGGAGGGGGCTGTTGAGGGAAAAATACGAACTACTGAGTGTGGACGGGCTCGAGGATGTCTCACAACACAAGCCAATATTCTGTAACTGTAAACGCACAGGGCTTTCCAGGTGGCGCTGGTGGTAAAGAACTTCCCTGCCAATGCACAAGATGTAAGATCTTTGGGGTTGATCCCTGGGCTGGGAAGATCCCCTGGAGGAGGGCAGGGCAAGCCACTCCAGGATTCTTGCCTAGAGAGTCCCATGGAGCCTGGTGGGCTATAATCCACAAAAAAGAGTCAGACACAAATAGCAAGTGACTTAGCACATAAATGGATAGTAACCGTTAAAAACTGTATTAAAAATTAAAATTAAAAAACCATTCTGTTAAATGAAAAAAAAAAAAAGCAGATACAAAGACAACACAGTTTATGACTCCATTTATATAAAATTTCCAGAAAGGGCAAACCTATGAAAATGGAAATCAGCCTGGGATGAAGGCATGAGGGAACTTCTGGGGAAGATGGAGACGTCCAAAAACTGGATTGTAAGGAACTACAGAAACTGTGTACATTTACTTTAAAAAAAAATCAATGTATTGTACCTTAACAATGGATGCATTTTATGTGATATAAAGTAACCCAAGTCTAAGTTGCTCAGTCCTGTCAGACTCTGTGACCCAGTGGACTGTATGTAGCCTGCTAGGCTCATCTGTCCAGGGGATTCTCTAGGCAAGAACACTGGAGTGGGCTGGCGGATTCTTGACTGTCTGAGGGACCAGGCAATACAGGAGACCTGGGTTCAGTCCCTGGGTCGGGAAGATCCCCTGGAGGAGGGCATGGCAACCCACTCCAGTGTTCTTGCCTGGAGAATCCCCTGGATAGAGGAGCCTGGTGGGCTACAGTCCTGGGGGGCTACAGTCCTGGGGGGCTACAGTCGGACACGACGGAGCAACTAAGCAGAGCACACAGCACTCCCGTGCTGCAGGTAGTTTCTTACCATCAGAGCCACCAGGGGAGCCCCATACCCAACAAAGCTGTCTGCCCCCCCCCCCAAAAAAGCTGAAGCAAACTGTGTACCTAAATACACAGCTGTTTAATTCAGTTCACATCCCAAATTTCCTTGTTCCCCATTTCCAGATACATCAAAAAATCAAAGCATCCTGTCCAAGTTGGCCACGAGATCCCAAATCATTACTCAGGAAAGGCAAAGTCTCGGTTCTGCCCAACCTGCTCTCTACCTATCACACCAGGGCGCCTACTTATCTGTCTGGAATCATTTATGTGGTTAATCATTTCCTGGATTTGATCAGGAGAGCGCAATGAAGTCTGTATTTCTCAACTTCCCACCATCAAAAGTCCTTCTTCTCAAAGGAGCGTTCTGGAAATGACCAATGGCAAACCTTACACAAAAATCTAATTATCACTATTTGGCCTAGTGAACGTCTAAGATGTACTGAGCGCTTAGTGTTCCAAACTTAAGATGGATTAAGTCTCAAAATAAACAATCCTAGGAGGTACACATAATTATGGGGTTCCCTGGTGGCTCAGAAGATAAAGAGTCCGCCTGCAATGCTGGCGACCTGGGTTCAATCCCTGGATTGGGAAGATCCCGTGGAGGAGGGCGTGGCAATATTCTTGCCTGGAGAATCCCATGGACAGAGGAGCCTGGTGGGTTACAGTCCCTGGGGGTGCAAAGAGCCGGCCATGACGGAGCAGCTGAACCATGAGCACACAGAGAATGTTAGTCCCACTTTACAGGTGAAAAAACTAAAACTCAGAGAAGTTAAGTAATTTCCCCCGAGTCACACAGCTAGTGACGGGCAAACCCAGGCTTGCACCTGGTTCTCCAATCCTACGCCCATGCTCCTAACCAGTCTCCTGTGTTTCACCAAGAGGAGAATTTCATTTGGCCAGAAGCAAAGCACATGATGTCAGAAAAAAGGTTTCCAGCGATGTGAGGCAAATGCTTATGTCCTAACAAAACCACTGCAATAGTTTTCTCAACATCAGGATGTGGTAACTTTCTCAAGACAGAAAAGAGCTTTGGGGCTATGGGATTCCTCCAGCAAATAAACTGCATGTCTTGGCATATGCTGAGTGATCCCAGCATTAATTATACTCTGTCTTCTGGCACCTAGGTTTTTGGTTTCTTTAACCACAAAATCCCCCAACCATCCTACAGCTTAGAGCCATTAGATAAAAAGAGTTGATCAGGTTCAAATCCATCCCCCGACACGGACTACTCCTATGACTTCCAACGAATTATTTAGCATCACTGAACCTTGGTTTCCCTGGCTATAAAATGAAGAAACGAGCTCCAAAAATTCACACAGTGGTTATGAGGATTTAGGCACAGGCCAGGTGGCACAGTGGTAAAGAATCCACCTGCCAATGCAGGAGACGAAGGAGACTCAGGTTTGATCCCTGGATTGGGAAGATTCCCTGGAGCAAGAAATGGCAACCCACTCCAGTATTCTTGCCTGGAAAATTTCATGGACAGAGGAGCCTGGCAGGCTACAGTCCATGGGGTTGCAAAGACTCACACAACTGAGCGATTGAGTATGCATTTTATTTCAAGTGCCCAGCAGAGAGTCTGACCATCACAAATATGTTTGCTTCTTATTTCTTTACCTCACCTCCCACCCTGAAATTACAAGGTTTTCCAAAAGTGTTTCCAGATACCAAGATCCCCAACTTGACAAGGCCACTCCTAAAAATGCAGATTAAATACAAGAACATATATGCAAACACCTGGAATCCCAGATACCTGACTTGAATTTGAATCCACGTCACTGCTCAGGAAACAAATTAGTTCCCGGTGGCAAATTCTAAAGGAGAGGCAATCCTCCACTCCAATACTAAACAGAAACCTTTTTTCCCAATTGTTGGCACCACTCGGCCCCTATGCTAAGGATGCATATTTCTCTCATGGTAATCATCACTTTTAAATAATTATTTGCATTTTTCTCTCTTGCATTGAATGAGAGGTTCTCAACTATGCCGACACATTAAAATCATCCGGGGAGCCAAGAAAAAATAAGGTAGATAAGACAGATAAAGATAGCCAAGTTCCACTTTAGATTTTTATTTCAAAGGTCAAAATGGTCATTGCTAAAGCTACCCGGGTGATTCCAATGCCCAAGCAGGGACCGGAGGCCCGCACCTGTTGTCAGGGCTTGTTTAGTTCAGCTTTGAACTGTCTCCCCACAGAGCCTCCACACACAGTAGGCATTTGTGTAACTGTGGCATGAATTAATAACTAGAGGGCCTCAGAGTCCACTGATGTTATTAACTCATTAAAACATTCACTGAAGGTGTTTATTACATGCAGGCCCTCTTCCAGGCATACGGCTCAAGCCGTCACCGCTCTTTAGCCTTGAGAGGTCGGGATTAAAACGTAGGCCGAAAGTGAAGAAAGCTGTGAAGGGCAGTTCACCTCTGGCTCAGAGATCCTGAGTTCAGTCTGCGTTTTGCAGCATCTTCGCAGAGGTCCCCGACCCCGCTGGGCCTCTGTCTTCTACTAATGGGGGTCTCCTCCCCGGAAGATTTAAGGAAGATGGGGGACAAAGACCCCACAAAATGGCTGCTGGCATCATCCCTTCCCCCACTTTAAAAAAATTCCACTGACACCTGGTGAAGTCACCCTAGGTGTTCATCCGGCCCACGCCCCTGCATCAAGCAACCGACGCCGCACAAAGCGGCCGCCACCGGGAAGTGCGCGGGGAGAACCGGACGCCAAAGCGAAGGGCGGCCCGCGGGGCCCGGCCCCGCCCAGCTGCCTTCTCCGGCGACCGCAGCCCCACCTGGGCAGCCTCGGGAAATGCACGCTTCCAGGTCCCACCCCAAGCAGTCACCGGCGGGCCCGAGCGGGGCCAGGAATCAGCATTTTAACCATCTCGCCCCCCCCCCCCCCCCCCCACCACCCCGAGGTTTACTCTGCCCCAGTAATGCCACAGCCCCTGAAAACCTCAACAGGTCAGCGCCCTCCTCCCAGTGGGAAGCTGTCAGGGCGCAAAACGCCCGCGCCTCCTCTTTCCGAGTGAGTGCAACCCTCACCAGGCGGCCCAGGGGCCTGCCTCTGCGGAAACGTACAGCAGGTGGCAGCCGCCGCCCCTGACCGGGGCGGGGGGGGGGCGGGTGCGGACCGCGGGGAGGGGGTGCCCAGGCGACCAGCAGGAGCCCCTCTCGCCCTCCGGCGGTCCAGCCGGCGCCGGGGAGGGAGGGCGGCCATCTGGGGGCGGGGACCCCGCGGCGGGTCTGCAACGGGGGCAAAGCCAGCCGAGAATTTCCGGGCTCCCGAGGGCGGTTCCAGGAGAAAAGCGAGGTTCGATATGGACCAAATCGGAATTACGAAGACAAGGTGTAATCAGGAAACAATAAAATGGATAGAAGGCGAGGCTGATCCCAGTTCCACAGCGCCGGGCGGGCCCGGCCTCCCGCGGTGCCTAAAGCAAGGCAGGCAGAGGTGCCCGGCAGCCGGGAGCTCGGGCCCGAAAGGGACGCGATCGCGCCGCGGTGCTGGGCCGGGTTGAGCCGGACCGCTCCCCGCCCGCCCCTCCCCGGGCCCGGCCGCCGGCTCATGGCGCCAGCCGACCTGTCAGGCCCGGCCCGGCCCGCCCCGCCCGGCGCCGGGCTGCGGCCGCGCGCGGACAAAGGAGGGCTGCCGGCCCGGGCCCCGCTCACCCGGCGCGGGGCCTGCTGTCCATCCGCTTCTTCTGGCGCACCGGCTGCAGCGGGATGTTGTCCGTCATGTCGCCCGCCTTGGCCGCCGCGCCCCCAGCGCAGCCTGGGCCGCCGCCCGGTCCGGCCTCCGCGCCACCGCCCGCCGGCGCCGCGCCGCCCCGGGGGAGGAGGCGGCGGCAGCGGGCGGGCCGGGCCCGCAGCGACGGGGCGAGCTCGCGAGCGCCGGGCCACGCGCGGAGCCGCCCGCGCGGCCCGACCGACGGACACGGGCGCACCATGGGCCCGAGCTCCGCGCGCCGCCCGCCCGCCCCCGCCTGCCTGCCTGCCTGCCTGCCAGCCACGGGGGGCGGCCCGCCGTGTCCGCGCGCGGCCGCCGCAGAGGCCCCGCCCCCGGCCCGCGCCGCGCGCCCCCCACGAGCGCCCACCCGGCCGCGCGCCCCCCGCCCACGCCCCGCCGTGCGCGCGCCCGGCCGCCCCCCGCCCCCGCGGACGCCACTTTCACCCTCACATGTTCGCCTGTGCGCACACGCACACGCCACCAGGCTCACTCTGCACACGGCATCCATCCTTTCACGGGCTCACTCTTGCACACTCACACGCGAACCACACACACATTCTCACCTGCCCCCTTCCTACCAGCGTCTGACAGTCACGCTCACCCGCACAAGCACGCACCCTGCCACACTCACACCCACTGTCCACCCTGGACCTCACACACGTGTGCCCCCGGGAATCACAACCACAGGGACACACTGCCTCACTGCTCTGCAGACTCCCTCAGCCACCATCCTTCACCATCGCTGCCCCCCACTCTCCCACCTGGACCCTGAGATTCCCCATCACAGAGTCCACTCACACACCTACACACCCTCCATCTCATACTCACCCCTCACCTGGCTCTGGGGCTGACACGCGTGTTCTGTCACACAGACACATTCAGCCACACTGAGACACACACGGACTCCTCCGCCCAGACCCGCGTCCACACCTACCCCCTCCCACACAGTGTCCAGGATCCACTCAGTTTCCAAGGACCCCGACAAAAACAAGAACAGAAAGAAAACGAACAGTGGTGTAGGAAGGAGGGAGGTAAGTTAAAAATCCATGTGTAATAAAAGAACCTCAAAATGTAACACAGTGTTAACTAACCTACTGCAACTAAAGGGAATTTTTAAGTAGTTACACCTAACACATTTATTGTGGATGTGAGTGCCTTTTCATTCGTTTGCTATGAATAAGGGCAAAGCCACTGAGTGTCTGTGTCCAAGGCCCTGAGTAAACAAAGGCAGATAGCAAACCAAGAAGTGTGACTTATCTCATGTCCCGATGAAGTTCCTCAAGAAAAGCCTGTCACTAGACGTTGCCGCATTGCACCTTTGAAGGGGAAGCAGTATTCTCTGGCTAACAGACCTGATCTGCTTTGCGTCTTGTTTCTCTGCACATAGGACGGTGCCAGGCACGCAGCATGATGCACAGTCAACTCTCAGGAAAGGTTTATTGAGTGGAGACAATGTAAACACCCCAACCCACCAATTATGGCATCAGAGGGGGCCCCACCCTCTCCCACCTGCTCCCCAGAGGTCCCCTCTCAAACCCCACCCACCTCAGACCCTCTTCTCTGCTCCACCACCACGCAGGGGACAGAAAAGACCAAAGAGATCATGACCCTTTAATCCAAGGGCCCCACACAGCTGGGAGCCAATAAATGCAAGCTCTTGTTTTTATCAAGCACCTAAAACACACATGGAATCCCGTATTTCATCCTCCAAGGGGCCCTGCCAGTTGAGTCTAAATGATCACACCCATTTCACAGGTGAGGAAACAGAAACTCAGAGCGGCCTGCCCAAAGCAGCCTGGTTAGGAAGGAACAAGACTGGGCTCCCAGGCCTAGTCTTCTGTGCTCCAGAAGGAAGAATGCTTTCCAGTGACCAGTGGGATCAGTGATCGTGACATTTCCAGGCAACTATGAATCCTGGTCTCAAACATCTTCCAGCTCCCTCTGGTCCTCGGGGCGCCCACATCTGGCCACCCCCGCTCACCAGGCTGTGCCCTCACTGTCTAGAGTACAGAGTAATAATAGTGACCCCTCACCTGAGATCCTATATCACTTCAGCACCTCACAACTGTAGAACCAGAGGCAACAAACAGTTGGGCCTCAGTTTCCTCATCTGTACAATGGGGTGCTTCCCTAGTGGCTCAGATGGTAAAGAATCCCTGCATCAGGAAGATCCCCTGGAGAAGGGAATGGCTGCCCACTCCAGTATTCTTGCCTGGAGAACCCCATGAACAGAGGGCCTGGCAGGGGTCACAAAGAATCGGACCCAACTGAGCAACACACACACACACTGGCCTCATAGGAGTGTAGGGAGGATTAAATGAACCAATCACGTACACAAAGCAATTTGAAAGCTGCACACATATAGGGAGAATTGTGGGCAGCTCAGGATTGTTGCATGAATTCCTTGCAGTCATAGCAAAACGTAAAACAGTGCAATGCATGTCACATAGTAAATTCTCACCAAGGTTAGTGATTATAATTTCTCCTCCTCTTCCGACTATAAATATTAAAGATTTTTACTAATTAAAGAAACAACAAGGCTTCCCTGGTGGCTCATTGGTAAAGAATCTGCCTGCCAATGCAAGAGACATGGGTTTGATCCCTGGTCTCGGAAGATCCCACACGCCACCAGGCAACTAAGCCCATGAGCCGGAACTACTGAGCCTGTGCTCTCGAGCCCCGATACCCAGCTGCTGAGCCCACACGCCCTGGAGCCCGCACTCTGCAACCAGAAGCCACTGCAGCGAGAAGCCCGAGCACTGCGACTAGAGAAAAGCCCTTGCAGCAATGAAGACTCAGCACAAAGAAAAGAAACAGAATTCTTTTTTTAAAATAGTAAAAAACAAAAATACCATCACAGTGTTAGCAAACAGTGGTCTCCGGACAACATTCTAGGTAGATTATTGAACTATAATTAATAATTATTTCTGTAGTAGGTGGTACAGAGAGCAGCACATACCCACTCCATACCCACCCTGACCCCAAACCCAGCAGTTTTCCTTATTAACATTTTGCATGAGTGTGGTACATCTAAATGGATCTGAAATTTCTCCTTGTCTCTACTTTCTGCTTTTTCTCTAATCAACAGGTATCACTTTTTTTCCTTAAATGAATTTTGAAAAGACCAAGAGCCCCTCCTAATCTCCAAAGGTAAGAATATTTTCATATGAAAAGAGAGGTGCTTTTTTTTATTGCCTTTGCATTTTCCAAATTTCTTTCTGTGTGCTTTTATAATCATTGCGGAAGACAAAAATGACTCCCTTCCAGGAAGGCAATCCCTGAGGAAGGGAGGCACTTAAAGGCTTTTATCTCTTGGTGAGAAAGATCCAGATGCTTGTGTGAGATAGCAGAGGCCTGTGGGGCTGGCGGGAACAGTGCCAGGGTTGGGAAGAGCAGAGAAGCGGGCAGTGAGGGGGTGGGGCTGGGGGGAGGGCATCAGAAGCCCTTTTCCGGCTCGGCCCTGCCTTCTCCTGGTGGCCCTAGAAACAGCTACCTACCTTAGGGTCCTGCTTTCTGAGGAGCCCCTTTCACGGCCTTTGACAGCCCTGTCCACCCAACAGGCTCTGGAGCAGGCTCCATCCAACAGGAAGTCACTGACCCCTAGAAACCTGGAACAGAATGATCTTTGACAGACAAGCCAACCTAGTCCAGCCTCGTCTTTCCGCAGAGGCCCACAGAGGTCACCAAACCTCACCAACAGATGTTGGGCCCAGACCATAATCTGTTTTGAGACTCAGTGCAGCCTACCCTGGAGCCTCGTCTCCATAGCTCGCCAAGCTGGCTGAGGCTGTTTGCAGAACGCAGGTGGACAGGAGGACAAGGGTACTAGCAGGGGTGAGATAGAGGCAGAGAAGAGGGGACCGAGGACTTAATGAAACTGTTCCGGAGAGGGACTTCCCTGGTGCTCCAGTGTCTCAGACGCTGCCCTGCCCATGCAGGGGGTCAGGGTTAGATCCCCGGTCAGGAAATTAGCTCTAACATGCCGCAACTAAGAGTTCTCCTGCCCCGACGAGATACTGCAACCAAGACTCCGTGCAGCCAAACTGATTTTTAAAAACGTTTTGGGTAAACCCAGACTGGGGAGACTTGCTTTGGGCCTACAATTTCTCTGTGAATGAATGCCCCAGGTAGTCCCTTTGAGTTTCTCAACTTGGGCGCTACTGACTTCGGGGCTATTCCCAGATTGGGGGGGTGCTGCCTTCTGCACCGCAGGATGTCCAGAAGCAGCCTTGGTGTCCACCCACGACGTGCCAGGAGCAGCTCACCCCCTTCTCCCAGGTTGTGACCTCCACTGACGTCTTCAGACGTGGCGAAATGTCCTGAGGGTAAAACTGTCCCTACTTGAGACCCACTGGGCTAGAATATGATGTTAATCTAGTAAGACCATATCTCTAACACTGACCTCATCTTCCTGGTTCCGCTTTTTGGGGGAAAGAACTCTCTAAGTGCTTTCCATAAGCAACTATATCTAGTTAGGATTTAATTATATTAGTTTGTATGGTACTGTTTTTATCTCCAAACAGACATTGGGGAATTTAAGGAAAACAGCACTGAACATTCATTCATTCAAGCCACCTTCACCTAGCACCTACAATATTCCGGGCACTGGGGATACAGTTAACAAGACACACAATACCAGCTGCCCAGAGCTGAGGTCTCTGCTGGTTCCTAGAGCTAAGACCGAAATGGGCAAGATGACCAGATGACCTGCCTAGCAGGCCTTCTGGGTTACCTGCCTCTTTCATTGTCACTGAGCTCTTTTACAACAGAATACTGTAGTTAACACAAACGATTCTCCTTGGTAGAGATGCAAATGAGTTTTGCCCAATGGAATGCAGTTGATTCCAGCCCTGTGAAGACTGACTCTGTTTTTCCATCAATTTACTTCAATCTTCCTGATTGCTGGAAATTGAGTTTTTTCAATTCTCCTTTCAATCAGTTCTAACTGTTGATAGAATCTTGGATACATGTTCATTTTCCATTTGTAGGAGTCTTGATTTTCCCGTTCCAAAAGGTTATACTTTAACAGGATAGACAGAAAATAAACAAGCCAACATTTCAGACTGCAAAACGCCATGTAGATTCTACAACAGGGAAGCACAAAAGAGGTGCTTTTATCCTTCTTACTTGATAAAAAGTTGGCAACTGTAAGCGTTCTCTTCTATTTCCCCATTTTTAAGAACAGTTTCCTGCTTTGTGGAATCCCAAAGGTGAGCAATCCTAAATTCCATTATAATTTCCGGTCCTCTGTCTGCTGGGGTCTTTACCACACAAGAACTTGAAGACAGAATCAGCCTACAACACAATTAACCCAGGATATTTAGGAAGGTCAGTGAAAACGATTTCTCCCACCCAGGATGGCCTGAAAGCCATCAGGATAGCCAGCAAGCATTAAAAAGCAAAACAAAACAAAAGCTGGTTCGGGTGAAGTTAATAGTTAAAGAGGCAAACTTAGACGCCAGGTGTGTCCACAGCACAAACCACGGGATGATAGAGAAGGCCATTTCAGTGCTTTTCACTTAAGGACCAACGGTTATCCCTTCAACATAAAACACACCTCTGTATCCTTTGTCCCAAGCCTTTATAACACTGGTATTTCTTTCAATTTACCTCTTTCCCTGAATTAATGGGCTTCTCTGGTGGCTCAGGAGACATAACAGACACAGGTTCGATCCCTGGGTCAGGAAGATCCCCTGGAGAAGGAAATGGCAACCCACGCCAGTATTCTTGCCTTGCCTGGAGAATCCCATGGAGAGGAGCCTGGCGAGCCAGTCCATGGGGTGACAGAGTCGGACACAATTGAGCAACTAACACAACTGAAGTCACTGGTTCCGTCCCTGGCTCTGGCTCGGGGAAGAGTCCACGTGCCTCCAGGCAACGAAGCCCGAGGCTGCAGCTACTTTAGTCCCTGAGCCCCAGAGCCCGTGCTCCCCTAGAGATGCCTCCCCTAGAGATGCCCCCGCAACCAGGAGCCCGCTCGCTGCAGCTAGAGCGGCCCGACTCGCCACAGCCAGCGAAAGCCTGCGAGCAGCAGCCAAGACCCAGCACAATCAAAAATTTAAAAAAAAAATTTTTTTTTAGACTCTGAACCGCAAAGTTTGATGCTTCTTTTAAACACATTTGTGAGGTCTTACCTTAATACCTCAACTGCAGCATCCACTTCAGAGAGGCAAATTTGCTTCCTTCGCCTCGTTTTGGCCTTGTTTAGCTAATGCTCCATTTTCATTATTTAGAAATAGTTGGAATTCGTCACAGCAAAGTGGTAAGGACCTGAGAGTTTTTTTGGCATTTTTTTATTTAGGGGGAAATCTGAATTTTCATGGATAACCAGGACCAAAGCAGGATCCCTAGACCAAAAGCAGTTGCTTCTCTCAGCATATGACAGGTTAATAGCTCTGAAAGCTAATAACTCACTTTCTGTGAAGAGAAATGCGCATTTCTTTCTGTAGCCGTTAATGACTTTGTTTGGAAACAAGGAAACAGAACTGAGGGAGCTGCCAGGACAGAGAAGGATTACGCCACAAGCAGCATATGCTTTCTCCACCAAAACGTGCCCCTTTAAGTGGCGATGGTTACGGAATCTATAAAGTAAATGGGGATGAGGAGAGAAGCGAAGGCATCAATTAGCCACTACGGTGTTCAGATCTCAATCAGACAAGGGGCTCCCTGGTGGCCCAGTGGTTAGCACTGCACTTTCCAGTGCAGGGGGGACTAGCTCGACCCCTGGTTGGGGAGCTAAGACCCCACACGCCTTGTGGTCAAAAACCACAAAACATAAAACACAAGCAATATTGTAACAAACTCAGTAAAGGCTTAAAAAATGGTTCACATTAGATTTAAAAAAAAAAAAAATACAAGGTCAGAGTCACAAACAGCCAAAGATAGCTCTTTGATGGATTCAAAATAGGCTTCCCCCAAACCCAGGAAAGGGCCTACAACTAAGGTTCTGCCATTTTGTAACTTCCAGCCACAAGCATCCACATGTCCTGGGGTAAGCTGACCCAGGCGGTGGTGGGGAGGGGGATAAAATGTACACGCTGGAACCAATGCTGCAACTCCCCTGAAATACGTTGCTGTTTCCGGATTGGAAGACACACAGAAAACCCCCCGTAGGATTACCCCCACCGGCCTGCTCTCTTTGTACATTACTAGAGGATGATGACGTATGCCATCGCACGCATGCTTCCCGGGTTACGGACGCCAGGAACCGTGGTCTGGAAGGTGAGGGAGGCGCCCACCACCTGGGGCTTTGGCCCCACGTGCCTTCCTTCCTCAGTCTCAACAGACTGAACCAAGAGAATCCTCATGATCCACAGTTGGGACCAATCTTTATGCTCATCTAATCCGGGACACAGTTAAGTGTTCAGTACGTTCGCCTTCTCGTTTCACTCGTTCGGTTCAGGAAGCTGGAGTATCCCCTTTGTGCTGCATGCTCAGCCCCTTCGGCCGTGCCACCTCTTTGCGACCCCGTGGACTGTGGCCCGCCAGGCTCCTCTGTCCATGGGGTTTTCCAGGCAAGAGTACTGCCATGCCCTCCTCCAGGGGAGCTTCCTGACGCAGCGTGTCTCCGGCACCGCAGGCAGATTCTTTACCACTGAGCCACTGCGGAAGCCCCTATCCTACTTAGCTGGGTGGAATTTCTCCCAAGGCAGCTGGAAATGATGTCAGGAAAGGACTCTCAGGTGTGGAGCAGAAAATAACAGAAAAATGTACATACACGCCGGGTGGTGAAAAAAAAAGAACCATTCAAAATTTATTCTCCAACAGACAGACAGCATCAGCAGGTAAAAACTACAGGGGTTTCTCCGTAGATCATACATTCACAAGGCATTATTAAGCTTAACAAGTGAGAAAGCCTCTGGTCTATCTTCTGTAACAATATCCGCTTCACAGTGTAAACAGGTACTATTATTGTGTTCACTTACAATTCCAGAAGGAAAGGCACAATTCGGCAAAACAAAACAAAAAAATTTGGGGGGGTGGGGGGGGAATCCTAAAGTCAGGTGCAATTACCAAGAGACAGACTTGAGAAGAGCCACAATCCACTCTTCCAAACAGAGGGGGCTAAGACTTCTCCGCCCAGAAATGTGGGTCTTTCTCCTTGCTTGTTAAATCTTCCAGAGGAACGCTTCATCGTCTGCTTAATATCACATATACAAAAGGGGGGATTAAGAAGGAAAAAAAGAATCACAACAACATCTTGAACTTCCAGCTGCTGCCACCAATACATCAACTCTTAGGTTTACGATAGGGTCTAGGAACACTTCAGCGGTCATCCAATAGGAAAATAGAGACTATAGCTACAAAAATAACACATGAATGAGGTAGATAAATTAAAGCTTTCACATCCAGGACTCGCCTGTCCCAACTTGGTAGCCTTCATGCAATACTCAGAAGAAAACAAAAAAAATCTTCATAATTACTTGGCATAAGTCACAATCAAGGAAATGTTGGTACAAACTAGTATAAGAACTTTTTAGTATATAATAAGAAAACATGCCCTTCCATGAGTTTGTTTCAAGAATGGACACCGAGCTCTTCAACAGAGCAGGCACTGGTGAACTAAATTACATCACCTGAGATTCCCTGCTCAGGTGTTCACCTCTCCTGGTTTTAGGAAGAAGGCGGCATCTGGAAGGGTAGAGAGAACCTTGGCACTCTTGAGGCTCCAACTGAACTGTATTTAAATAAGCAGCAACACACACACTGACTCTCTAAGGACTAAAATCAGTCCACTTGAGGGCATCCTACTTAAGGTTCCAAGGTTGAAAAACACTTTGGAATTCTACAACCTTGGTTTTCCAAAAAAAAAAAAAAAAAAAATACATTCAGAAAAACAAAAGAAAAATGGGTGCAGGGTTGGGAGAATACAAAAACAGGTCCCGAAACAGACGACAGACCTTGTCCATTTACCCGCATACAGTCCCCGCAGAATTAAGTATACAGCTGCCCCCCACCCCCACCACTCCACCCCCCAAGCAGGTGAAACAGGTGTCTTCTCCATGGTGGTTCAATACCTTCCAACTTGAAAGAGGTGACCATCTTTGGAAACAGTTACTCGAGGTTGTACAAAGGTTTTTATGTATATAGTTTGTTGCAAGTAACAAAACTACTTTGCAAGACCCGCTTTTTTCCAAAATTTAAAAAAATACTAGTATTTGTTTTAGTAAGAATTTTTTTTTTTCCTCTCTTTTCTTTTTTTGCAAAGCAGCATAGCAACATTGTGATTGTAAGACGTGCCTGAGGTTGTGGTCACAACTGTAAACATTATTTGCACATCAGGAAGAAAACTGGAGGAGATGGGGGCCTTAAAAAAGAGAGAGAGAGAGAGAACAAAAAGATACAGTTCTCTAGAGAGGTCACTGCCTGCACTGCTCTCGGAGGTGCATCCTCCTGCGGCTTAGCTGACTGCGATCTTGTTTTCTTCCAGGAGGTGCGGGAACTGGTGTTTGGGGACATTGTCGGCCGTCCCTGGCTTCTCCACTTCGGCACTGACGGCAGACTGGGAGCCATCGATCTTGGAGGCGGCCGTGTTACTCAGCACGGAGCTGGCCCCCAGGGACACGGGGAGGGTGGGGATGCCACCACTCTGAATTACGGAGATCTCGTTGGTCTTCATGGCCAGACCGCCGTTGAGCATGGTGGCATACTGGTGCCACACGACGGGGTCCACGCTCACCGAAGGGGCCGCGATTTCCTTGGGAAACATCTCGGGGACCCGCTTTCCGTCCGTGCCTAACAGAGCCATGGTGTTCTCGATGGCCAGCTTCCGGCCACGGCGCGCCGAGCTGTTGTTGGCCCCGTGTGTCATATAATGGACCTGTGGGAAGAGGGGCAGAAAGGTTTCCACCAAACAGGTTTTGGCGTGTGGGCCAAAGTCAAGTCTGCCCACAGGTTTGGTCCACCTAAACTTCTAGTTTAAAATTAGGTGTCAGAAAACTCCCTTGTGGTCCACTGGTTACGGCTCCATGCTCCCACTGCAAGGGGCACAGGTTAAAACCCTGTATCAAGGAACTAGGATCTCACAAGCTACAGAGAGCAGCCAAGAGAAAAAGATTAGATTTCATATTAAAAAATCCAACAAGACCGTCTAGCAACAATGGACCCACATTCCTGCCTAGAGGCAAACGAAGTGGGGGACACACACTCCAATGTTCCCCATCCCACTATTCACGGGCACTTCTGTCAACACCTACTAGGTAGTAGAGTGTTGTTTCGGGTGCTAGGGTTACAATGTGTTTAACACACAAACCTACAGAGCTAACAAATGGTATGGAACCTAAGGCATAGAGACTGGGCACAACGGAAATGGGAAAATACGGGAGACCAGTAGCGTACATCAGTGTCGATACCCTGGTTATTACTGATTCTATGCACAAATGCTAAGTTGATTCAGCCATGTCCAACTCTTTGCGACCAACCCCATGGACTGAAGCCCTCCAGGCTCCTCTGTCCATGGGATTCTCCAGGCAAGAATACTGGAGTGGGTTGCCATGCCCTCCTGCAGGGGACCTGCCTGACCCAGGGATCAAACCCACATCTCTTGTATGTTTCCCGCATTGGCAGGTGGGTTCTTTACCACTAGCACCACCTGAAAAGCCCGTTTATTCTACAGCTGAGCAAAATTAAAATTCTACCACTGGGAGAAATTAGCAGTGTGTGAGCATCTCTGTGCAACTTCCCCCTTTGTGGGAACTGACCCAAATAAAAAATTTGAGTTAAAAAAATTAACTTTTGAACAAAACAGACCCTGCCCTGAGGGAGCTGACATCCTAAATACATAGTGTCAACAGAAGCAATCCTTGCTGAGGAAAAAATAAGCCTAGCTGGGAAGGTTACAGAGGCCACCAGGAATGAATGTTATTTCACTTACGGTGGGAAACAGGACAGGGACTCTTCTGAAGAGCAAAGACACTCGACTGCCTCCTGCTTCTTCAACCCAGCCTCCTTTCTGCAATTATTTTCCCAGTTTGGCTTTTGAGTTTTCAAATCCCTTTTTTAAAATAAAAAGTTGAAGACCGTGGTAGGCAGTCATCAAGTCTCAAAGCACAAGACAAACCCATAAGGGACTTATCCATTTTATATTACGAACATGACAATCATTATGTTTCCAGATCTGCAGGATTTTATGAAGGCAACTAACATCCCAACTTCAGAGATCTTCTAATGTGAGAAACCTGTTTCTTTTGGTTTTTTTAACTGCACTGCACAGCTGGGAGGCTCTTAGTTCCCCACCCTGGGCTTGAACCTGGGGTCCAGCAGTGGAAGCACGCAGTCCTATCCACTATTCCTTTTTAAGAAATACTATTTCAAGAGCCAGTTTTGAGACTGCACGATGTAATATCCCACTTGGCCCTGATAGAAGGATTTATTATGGGTGAATGTTGCTGCTTAACACTGAGACCCCCTCCCTGCTGAAGCCCAAAGGAAGCTCACCTTCAAGTTGCCTTTGGTGGTGAAAGCACGCCCGCATATGTTGCACACGAAGGGTTTCTCCCCGGTGTGAGTCCGCTCGTGGATCTGAAGCGCGCTGGCCGATGAGAAGTTCTTCCCACACCTCGTGCAGCCGTGCTGCTTGGCCTGTCGTCGGGGCTGAGCCGCTAGCAAAGGCGTCATACCTGGGGACATGGTCGCGGGACCCACAAACCCACCAGGAACTTCAACTTTGACATAGGTCGGCTGGGCTCGGATAAATGTCAATGGAACGCTGCTCCGACCTGTGCACAAGAAAAAAAAAAACTTTTATCATCGCGTCATCACTCATTCCTCAAACCAAGAAAGGAGTTTTGACTACCACTGCCCCGCCTTTTGAGAGTCTGGAAACACCTTTCAGGAAATTCACACCTTGGAAGCAACTTTCTTCTTACTTATTTAGCTACACAGAGAATAACGACTCCGAAACTTAAAAGAATTTTCCTATTGGGTGAGCCAAAAAATTCGTTCGGGTTTCTCCAAAAGAGATGGGCACGCCCAAACAGACTTTTTGGCCAACCCAGTATTTTGGCTTTTAAAAGGTATCGGCATCAGAAACACATGCAACGCAATTCCAAGTTCAATTGCCACATCAAGTTACCTTTAAAGTCTGCTCTGACACCATCTTTCCGATTCTACAATAGTGTTCCCCCATTCGACCATTAATGCCATCAACAGGCACCCCACAATTTAAAATAGGTTAGATTCTCTTTTCTCCCTCAAGAATTACTCATCTGGGATTCTTGTATTAGGGAGTGGGATCTCTGAATCAAGGAACTATGAATTATCTCACTGGCGTCCACTTCCTCAAAACAGTCTTCTAAGAGAGCATTAACTTAAAAGAATTCCCATGTGGCCACCATGGGCCTCCAACACAAAGATCAAAACCAAGCAAAGTAAACTGTCCACGCCCAACCTGCAAGAACTGTCCTAAGTGAAAAGCATGTCAGGACTACGACAGAGGTAGTCACTAACTGCCCTACAGAGGAGCTAGTTCACTCTCCATCGGTCGAGGTGCCCCCAGGTTCCTTCCGGATGACCTCGAACCCAGAATGGACCTAAGTGAAATCCAAAGCTCTATCACCTTCCATCTCTGTGCGGCTGCTCTCGGAGCCGTCCCCTTTGCCGTCTGCGTCCGGAGACTTGGACTTGACGCTCTCCGCCTGGCTATGGGCCGGCGAGACCGCCTGGAAGGACGTGCTCTCCAGAACGTCTGGGCTTCGGCTGGCGCACTCGGGGTCGCCCATCACCGAGGAGGCGTCGTCGTTGGTTAGGCCATCGCTCTCCGCGGACCCGTTTTCTCGGCTGCCCTGCCGCTGCAGGACGAGCGCGGCGAGCCCCGCCTTCACTGGGGCGTCCAGCGAAGCCGCCGTGGCCAGCCCCGGGGTAGGGGACACCGCGTGGACGCTGGCGAGGGGCCCGGGGACCCTCGAGGAGCTGCCGAGGGCCTCCTGGGGGCAGACTTCATCTACGTCGATGGCTTCCACGACCCCGTCGTGAGGGGGCGCGCCGGGGCTGCTGTTTTCCCCGGCCGCCGCGGGCTCGGGGCCCGCGAACTCGCAGGGGCTCTCGGGCAGAGGCGTGTTGGGGATCTGGCCGCCCATGTGCATGCGGATGTGCTGCTGCAGCAGGACCGCGTTGGTGAACTTCTTCTGGCAGATCGGGCAGGAGTGCTGCGTCTTCACCGACGCGCTGGTGCGGTGCACCCCCAGGTGCGTCTTCAGGTTGCCTTTGGTGGAGAAGGCGCGGCCGCAGACCTTGCAGGGGAAGGGCCTCTCCCCGGTGTGCGTACGGTAGTGCATCTTGAGCGAGCTCTGGCAGCTGAGGACGCGGTGGCAGATGAGACACTCGTTGGGGTCGTTGGTGGCCTTGTCTATGTTCTCCACCAGCCGCTGCAGCTTCAGGGTCTCCGATCCCGGCTCGGGCGGCCCACCCCCTGGGAAGCCTCCGACCCTGGGGGAGGGATGGGTCGGCCCCACCCCGGACAGGATGGAGCCATCCTCACTTTCCGGAGAGGGCCCGGGCTGCAGGTCGCCGGGCAACGGGCCCCCCGAGACGTCCTTGGGGTGAGGCCCCGAGGGGAGATTCTGAGCTAGCCCTACGACACTGGGGGTCCCCGCCGCGAGCGCGGGTTTGCTGTCTAGGGAGAGCCCGGCTTCCTCGAGGGGGGCGGGGCCGGGCAGCGCGAAGGGAAGGCCGCTGCCCACCGCCGTCTTGTCGTGGAAGTCGGCAAACAGCTGGGGGTTTGCCTTCACCTGGGGATGCCGGTGGAAGTGCACCTTGAGGTTGCCCTTGGTGGTGAAGCGGTGGCCGCACACGGGGCACACGAAGGGTCTCTCTCCGGTGTGGGAGCGGAGGTGGATCTGCAAGGAGCTATCAGTCCCGAAAACCTTGCTGCAGTACTTACACTTGTGCCGGCATAGCGCCTCGTCCTTGAGTTGGACCTCCACCGGGGAGACGCTCGGCGGCTTCCCCTTGCCTTTCTTGGACGGGTCTAAGGCCACCGCGGAGAAGGGGCTCTGGAAGAGCACGGAGCCCGGGGCCTGGGGCAGCAGCGCCCCGGGGAGGCGCGACAGGACGCCGGGCAGCACCCGGGGGGCGTCCGGCTTCAGGGCGAAGGGCGGCAGCCCCGGGGAGGCGGAGCCGCCGGCGGAAGGGACGTTGGCGTGAGGTAGCTTGGCGGGCTTCAGGGCGTCCAGGGGCAGCCCGGCGCTCCCCGCCTTCTGGCTGAGCAGGGCCACGGCCGCCGACACCTGCTGCGACACGTGGCCCCCGAGCGTCTTCAGCGAGTCGGCCGCGTGGCCGGCGTGGAGGGCGTGCGAGGCCCACATGTTCACCTGCACCCGGATCTGCTCCGTGAGCTGGATCTGCTGCAGCTGCTGCTGCTGGAGGCACAGGATCTGCTCCAGGACCCAGGGCAGGCTGCCGGCACCGGGCAGGGGCGCCGGGGGCGCGTCGGCGCCGCGCTGGTTCACGGCCACCTTGGTGCCGCGCAGCGCCTGAAGCGTGACGTTGGTGCTGGCCACCTTGCCTTTGGGTAAGTAGCTTATGTCCTGCGGCGCGGGCGGCAGGGCGGCCTCCGTCTTCAGGTACAGAACGGACTCCGCCCCCGGCTTCTCCCTCGCCTCCCCGGGGCCCCCGCCGCCGCCGTCGTCCCGGTGGCCCTCCCTCCGGCCCGGGCTGGGCGGCTGCGGGCTGAGCACAGTCCCCGACAAGTCTTCGGACGACATCGGCCCCTCACTGTCCTTCAGGATGAGCACGGGGGGCGTTTTAGTGCAATTTTTCTTGTGGTCTAAGAACTCCGAGAAGCTGAAGAACTCGGCGCAGCATTTCTCGCAGACGTGGGTCTCCTCCCGCCGGGGCCGCTTTATCCCTGCTCCGTCCCCATTCAGCTCGTCGCTGCCGCTGGTGTATTTCATTGGAGCACCTGCGAGAAGAGAGAAGGAGATGAGAACTCCACCCTAGGAAGGACGCCGGGCGATTGGGGTGGGGGGGGGGGGGGGGGGGACGGAGACCACAACTCAGAATTCAGAGGTCTTCATTATCTGTGTCCTAACAATTAGACCATGGAAGGGAATGAGGGTCTCAGTGAGCCAACCATTCATGTAGTGGGTGGAATCAACCCCCAAATGTCCAATCCTAACCCGCTCCCCTGTGCATGTGGTCTCCTGGGGGAGGACGGAGAGAGGGCTCTGTGCAGCTGTAATTAGGGTGAATCCCAAGCCCAATGCCTGGTGTCTCTAAAGAGAAAAGGGACAGGAAAACTTCCCTGGTGGTCTAGTGGTTAAGAATCCACCTGCCAAGGCAGGGGACACAGGTTCAACCCCTGGTCCAGGAACATTCTACATGCCTTGAATCAATAAAAGCCCATGTGCCACAACCACTGAGCCTGTGGGCCTAGAGCCCATGTTCTGCAACCAGAAACCACACCACAATGAAGCCAAGCCCTTGCACCGCAACTAGAGAAAGCCGGCACGCAGCAACAGAGACCCAGGGCAGCCAAAAATAAACCGAAATTTTCCTAAAAAAGACATGAGACAGAATAAGGCCACGTGAGGCCAAGGCAGGAGTTACAAAGCTCTAAGCCAAGGATGCTGGACCCAACAGAAGGCAGTAAGGAGGGTGCATGGTACACACTCCCCTTCTCTTGCCTCCAAGAGAAAAGGACCTGCTGCTCCTTAGTCTCAGGGGTCCAGCCTCCAGAACAGTGCAAACAGACTTGTCTAGTGTGTGCTCATTCACTAAGTCACGTTCGACTCTTTGCGACCCCATGGCTGTAGCCCACCAGGCTCCTCGGTCCATGGAATTTTCCAGGTATGAATACTGGAGAGGGTTGCCATTTCCTTCTCCAGGAGATATTCCCAACCCAGGGATTGAAGCCGGGTCTCTTGCATCTCCTGCACTGGCCATCTAGTAATCTGTACCAACTTATTATTAAGGCAGTGCTGGGAAACTCAATATAATTTATTAGAATAATCCCCACGGAGCTCTCTGCCCCACCTCAGAGCTGGCTTACAAAAGCAAATGGATTGCATGTCATCCATTAAAATGACACTGGAAGCCTGCTGTTCATCTCCACCCTGGGTCCATCAAAAATAAAACTGCAATAAATCACTCCTTCAGACAATGTGGTAACTGTACCTTCCCACCAGAGATGCTGGAAGTTTAAAGGTGCCAAGAACTATGACGGTGGTACTAAATTCACCTAAAATATGGAGACCTAAATAAGATGAAGCCGATATTCCGAGGAATGATTTTTATGTGTGAGGAAAAAAAAAAAAACACTGGGGGAAAAAAAAAAAAAGGAAAAATTGCATGTCCAAGAAAAAGACTTTACTGACCTTCCTGATTATGGAAAACCTGTAGAAATGCCACAGCATGACATTAAAGGATTATTAAGCCATTAAACAAAGAACGAAGCCCAAGAAAAGAGGGAAGGGATGGAATGATGGGAATTTATTCCTCGCCCTCCATTTGCAGCTTCTACTGCTGTTACATTAAATCAAACAACCTTCATATTCTGGGCAGTTCTTTTCCTAGAAATGATTGGTCCCTGGGTTTCTTTTGCCAGTTGGGTCCCACTTCCTTCACAGTGACTGCCGGTCTGCATGTTGAAACAGCTATTGGGCAGCCATGCTTTAGCCAGATGCCTGGGCCCTGGTGAGTGGAGACTCTGTAAATTACTTGACTGTTTTCATTTCCTGGCTGTTCTGTTGTATGTACACCCTGACCTGAGAAGTCACACAGGCACACCTCAGACCCAGCAACCCCAGGTGTGCTGAGCTAAATCACAGACCTTTGCATATGGATGCAAAGATCCACCTAGGAAGACGGGTGTTTTTCACAGAAATGTTTATAGCCACAAAAGGGGGGGGGGGGGAGTATGGGATATAAATTTTAGTATACCCACAGTATGAAAACAATGTAGAATTTCCACATGTCCTGATTTGGAGACAGAAGTTAGGTGGAAGTAGGTTACAGAACAATGTGCAACAAGTGACAGTTTTTGTTTAAAACAAAAAACACCTATTTGAAATGTACAAATGAATGGGGAAATAGCCAGGATGTCAGGAAGTATTCATTTATTTTTTAAATAATCACTTTTTAAAAGAAAATGAACCTATTTTGCCTCTTCTTGGGTGATTATATTTCCCAACACCATGAGTTTTGACTGAGGAGTCAGTCAACAATTTGGGGGAGCGACTGATCTTGAAACAGTATACTTAAGAAAGATCTGTACTTCCCAACAGACTTTGAAACACTGGTTCTTTTAAATTTCCACAGCATAACCTTAATAAATTGACTTGATCTTTCCTAATTTCAGACTAGGTAATAATCAGAAGTTTAGCAAGGTATATGTGGGGTGGGGTGAGCCAAGGAAAAGAAAAGAAATTATAGTAATCTACTATTCACAAGTTTGATATGGTAGGTTTACCCCTCAGGATTTCTATTAAATGTGTACAATCACGACAGCTACATAAGGTAGATGCCTGGGTTAAGTAATGTGATTAATGGGGGGTGATTACGAGTGTGGCGCCATCCTAGGATCTGGGGAAAGTACAGATACTGTAGGTGTTCAGTGAACATCAATTTCTTCACCTTGTCTATTTCAGTGGCTTGGTTACCTGGGCAACTAGGGCTGCTGAAAATAAGACTTAATAACAGTCATTTAAAGCCTCACTCATTTTAACAATCCTTCTCACTTCCTACTGAGAGCAAGGCAGGGCTAGGGGTCTGACGATGCAAAGAGGAGCAGCCTGGCAGTCCCCTACGGTCCAGACTAGAACCTCGAGGTGCCCTGGGGTCCACGCTACATTCGTCCATTCCTGTTAAACACCAGCCTCATTTACAGATGAGAAAAACAGACTCCCAGATGTGACTTACCCAAGACAACACAATAAAAAATGTAGTCATATTAACTGTTGAGCACTTACTATGTACAGGTGTCATTTATGTTATTAACAACTAACAAGAGACTATGACATTTAACAGAGGGGGAGAATGAGGACAGGACATTAACTTCCCCAAGTAGTGCAGCTAAAAAGCCCCACATTGGACACAGATCCTCCCTCTGAGCTCTTCATTCCTGCACTTCCTTCCTCTCCTAGTATGTTTCTTTTACTGAGATGGCAACTATCTTGCCTCTTGCAGAAACCCCTGGGGAGGGCAAGAAAACTTGAGGGGGCAGGTTGGGGTGGGGGGTGGGACAGGAAGGGTTAAGACACAATACACCCCAGCTATTTCCATGGGGTACAGTAAGTAGGTACCACCTTCCTTCCAACTCTACAACTGCTCTAAAGCAACCATACTCCCAAGAGTCAAGTTAAAAGTATTCATCAGTTCCCAGAATCATTAAGCTGGTGTATCTACTGGTACATTTGTAATGGGGAGCTTGTGGAGGTGGGTTAAGTGGCACCATCTTTCTGGAAGTGCGACTCTGGCAATTATGTGTCAAGAACTTTCCACGGGAAACTTAGGAGGTTTCTCTTGGGAGGGAAATAGACCAGCCAGGTAAATGCATAAATAGATACAACTTCTTCAGAGTACAGTCCACCACCATCATCCTTATAGTGCAATGCTTCCACCCAGCAACTCCTTTAGTTGGAATTTACTTTCTGTGATTCCAGGGTCAGGTTTCAGCAATGAACAGTCCAAACAAAAATAGACACACTCTGGTCCACCAGCAAGGTTCTGATGAAATAAATCAGGGTACAGAAAAAAGGCACTACTCTGTAGCTCTTCACTATATGTGCATGCTCTATAGGACAACCACCCAAGAGTGATTTCAAAAGGAGGGGAAAAGCGCAGAGAACAGGCTGTACAGATAACGTGCTCCCCCCCCCACCCCCACCGCCATGTTTGGGAACAGATAGAAGTATGTCCCTGGGAAACTTCTGAAATAAGATGCTGAGACTGGTCGCTGGCTTCTGGAGCACGGGTCTGGGGTGGAAGACAAACTTCAAAATGTATACACTTTTGGCTTTTTTTTTTTTTTAATTAGCATGTCACACCCCTTGTCTCAGCCACACTACTTCTGGAAACCTCTAGCAAAGCCCATGTACAAATGCCCATTCTGCTTGTTTAGCGCCAAAGCACAACTATGACCATCCCCCATACACTGCCACAGAGCACGCACTGCAGACTCACA
Organism: Odocoileus virginianus; assembly: GCF_023699985.2. Lineage (NCBI taxonomy): Eukaryota > Metazoa > Chordata > Mammalia > Artiodactyla > Cervidae > Odocoileus > Odocoileus virginianus. Next base: position 74,367,041 of record NC_069682.1, read on the forward strand.
CCTTAACTCATTTATCTTTGCAGCCGCATAGACAAGCATCTGTGCTTCCAGCGTGCAAGCGCGGAAACAGGCTCAAGAATAAATGACTCGAGGTGCCACACTGTTCACTAGAAAACCCAAGAGCAGGGCCTCGAGTCTTAAATGCATTTAAAAAGGCACCAAAGTTAGTGGCCTCATTCATTACTCTTTCTGTTAGAACACTTTCTTTTCTTCATTTTACCCCTCTAGGAAAGCTTTTAGAGCATTTTCCCCCTACTCTCCCCCAACCCAGTCCAAAACTTTAATACCACAAACATACTGTCTATCTGTCTATGCACTATGATCCTTTGGAAGACCACAAACCACTGTACCCATAATTTTTTTTTTTGGCCAGGATCCACAGCACACAGGATCTTAGGAACCTATGCCCGCTGCAGTGGAGCGTGAAGTCTTAACAACTGGAACACCACGGAAGTCCCAAATTTACGTTTTTGTCTACCTCTCCCCCCCAAAAAGTCTTCACCCCCATGCAGACAGTATTCTTTCCATTATGAACATTGAGAACACACCTCAGCAGTATTTGCAGAGCCCGTGCCTATGTCATCAACAGAAAGCAGGTATCTTCCTACTATGCTAATGTGGTTGTGTTACTGGAAATTCTGGTTACCTGACTGCTAGATCTTCTTTACTGTGTTCATAAAGAAGCACATATTACTGTATCATGAATGTTTCCAATCACTTTTGCTCAGTGTATCTCAATGCGATTTATTTCCTTGGTATTTCTATGGATTTCAATAATTCTGTGTACTCGTTTCAATAACTCTGTTGGGGGAGGGGAACTGTGGCACAAAAAAGGTTAAGCTCCCTGCCCCAGAAGGACCCAGCAGTTCCCAAGAGTGATTTACAACCCGAATACCAGCTTGCCGGCACTGTATACACAGGCTCGCCTTTCTGCAGCCTCCAAGCAATACTGGCAACATCCCACTTCTTCACACAGCAGGAGCTGTTTGCTGGTGCAGTGAAGTACTTCGACATCCAGACCACCATTGGCAAATACTGACAGCGTATTTGCCCAAGAGTAAGAGGACTCTGTTATGAACAATCGCTGGGTATGCTTAAGTTAACCCTTCCCAAAAGGAAAAAGCAAAGTTCAGAGGGATTACAGCAACTAGATCTTCCATCCTTCCACCCCACCCCCCACTCCCGAATTTTAGGAATGTTATCTCTCAGCATCTAGTTATCCAATAAGTTGGAAGAATGCAGTAAACCCAGCAGGGGGCTTAGATTCAATCACAGCCAAATGGATAGAAAATACTCTTACTATTGTATAGCAAGAAAAGCTCATCTGCCAGAGGCCAATCAAATTCTGAAGCCTATGAAAATGCTTGTATATCTTGAGACAAGCATTATGCCTGAAGCTTATCTTTTTTCCCTCCCATTCCTATATTAAAAGAACTACAAAAATAGATTATCTAAAGTACTTAATATCTCTTACCCCACCCCCACCAGCAGGATAACTGCTTACCAAAAAACAAAAGGAAATTGAGATGTGCTTAAGTACTGAACCAGTTAAAAAAAAAGTGCTTAAAATTAAACCAGTTTAATTTTGCATCTGCATTCAGCAGTGTGAGAAATGCCTTTAACTCAATTTGTAGGTGGCAAATTAGAGCTGTAATTAAGTTTCCATTTAATAAAAAAAAAAAAAACTGTTCCAAACGGTCTTGGATCAAAACTCGAGTTTGCTGAAAAGGAAGAAGTAAAAGAATCAAAGTTTTTTGTGCTAACCTGTGCAAGCTCTGTTTATGCTAGATACATCCCATTCTGCCTCAACTGGAGCTCATCTTTTATCTTTTTTTAGTTCTACCAGTTTATTGCTACCAACCCATCTCCCTCCACCCTCGGTCATGTAACCCCATGGACTGCAGCCCGCCAGGCTCCTCTGTCCATGGACTTTTCCAGGCAAGAATACTGGAGTGGGTTGCCATTTCCTTCTCCATGGAGCTCATCTTTTAAAAGCAAGTTGTAAATTTCATGCAGGCAGTTTTTGCTATCTCCTTCCCCAGAACTCCTTCGAACAAAACCTGACATGGACTCGAAATTTGGGGGGAAAAAATGGATAGCGATGATGGGAGATGCAGTTCTTATCTGGATTTAGAGGCTTCGAAAGATGGTTTAGATGCTTTTTTAAGCAATCAAAAGCACACCGGTGATGGATGATGAAAAGGGACATCTTAAACTCTTTCCATCATTCTTTCCAAAGCAGTAAAGCCCAGAGCACCAAATGCAAACTCTGTTTAATTTCCAAATTGCTTCCTGGACCCCTTATTCTAAGGCCTACAACGGCCCGGCTCCTCCATCTGATAGAATACTGATAGAAAATCCCATCCCATAACCAACTCCTCTAAAACCACAATAAACACAACTTCTTGGATTTAGAGCAAGGCTCAAATCAAACAGGACAAGGAAACTCTGGGCAAGCCATTGCAACCAGGAGCTGTAGTTTAAACTGAGCAAAAACGAAAAGCAAAGGTAATGTACGTGAGGTCTCCAGCCTGGTGTGTACTACAGATAAAACTGCAGAATTATCCCAGTTTGGCAGTTCAACTGTCTTGACACAAATTTTTTTTAATTGTTATTTTGAATAAAATTAATTACCCATCACATTTCCAGCACACAGTGGGCCTTCTATAGTTGAAACTATCTAAATAGGGTGTTTCATCTTCCTAGTACTGAGAAAGACCCAGAAGCTCAGAAATCAAAGCTTACAGCTGAAAGTCTTACAACCAGATTGGAATGCACACCTCACTCTTATACCTTACAAAAATACTTCATTTCATCTAAAAGAAGGAAGATTAACTCTATCCCTCCCTCCCAAGATGGCTCCCTAACATGAGGAAGGCTGAAGGAGCTTGAAGGATCAGCTAGGACCTGAGCAACTTCTTTTTAACGGAACAAAGAGGCGTGGGCAAGCTGTAGCCCTCGTCTTTGGGAAAGCCAGATGCAAACACAGAAACTCGGCCTGCAACATTTACTGAGGCCACTGTCACCAAGATTTCCCTTTCCCTCAATTAAAACAGAAACTCCCAAGTGTCCCCTTCTGACTCTTTACGGCCGATGTAGGTCATTTCAGTTTAGAAACTGAGGCTAGGAGGTTATTTGAAATTGGGGAATCTTAATCGTTGATGGTTGTAATCCAGTTTAGCACAAAGGGCATTTGAACCTCTTTTGAAAAAAATGCTAATTTTCCTGTACAAGGCCCGAGTCCCCTTACCACCTGCAGATTTCTTGGATCTAACTAATGGCCAAACTTCATTTTCCTCCCTCAAAAAGTGCGTTTCTTTTTTAAGTGGTCTCAAATCGGCTGTGCACAATAAGATCAGTCTAAACTGGATGTTTTTAATCATATACATACACACAAACAGGGGCTCAAACACAAAATGTATCCATTAAAACGGACTACTTGGGAATGCACTGCCACTACCTTCTATTTCACGGCGGCAACTGGGGGCTCTGCAAACCCATACTAGGACCGAAGAATTCTTTCCAAGAATTCTAAACACCTGGCAAAGAAAATTCAGCACCGCCAGGGAGAGCACAAGGAACTGACTAGAGTCCCGAGGAGCGCCCAGCCCAGAGCTCTTCAACCCCCGGCCCCAGCGCGTCCCTCCCATCAGGTGGGAGCCGGTACCTGCGAGGGACCCGCCTCTCAGCCGAGCGCGAGGTTCTCAGCTGGGCCTCCAGGGGACGCCCGCGCGCAGCTCAGCGGCCACCGCAACCCCAGAGATCAATAGCAACTCCCCCTCCCCAATTGTGGAGGGAGCGCACGGCCAGGCTCGCGATCCTAACCAGCTCGGGTTAACTGGTGGCCGACTCCAGCTAGCGTTCATTTAAGAACGTCCCCTCGCCCCCCGTAACCAGCTCCCCCTAAAGTGCCAAACCCCACCAAAAGCCTCTCTAAGAGTACGCCCACCCAAAACGAAGCGGGTAGGGGGAAGGGGAGGTCAGAGCAGGACCAGGGGAGGGGTCAGAGCCAGGAGCTCGCCCCTCCTTCTCGGGAGGAAACGGGCGGGCGGCGGGTTAACCCTTTTGTTCCAGGTGGGCCAGGCTACGAAGCCTCTCCGTCCTTTCCCCCCCACCCCCCTCCCAAGGCACAAAGAGAGGCCGCCTTCCTCCGACCTCCGGTGCGTGCTGCCCTGACCATTGGACGCCCCCAAAACCTCAGAGTCGCCCCTTTGGTCAAGCCGATCTCCTTAACTTGCCCTAGAAAAAGATTATTTGGTGGCGGGGGTGGGGGGGGGGGGGGAGTAGGGATTTGGAGCGGGGAGGAGGATAGGGATTTACATTATCTTATAGATTGAAAATGTATTCCATTCCCTCCCCGAAATAAAGGGTACGGTAACCAAAAAGTGGCGACGGCTCTTTCCCTCGCTGTAGTGGGTTGGGGCGACTGGGGTTGCCGCGCGCACCCCCATCACCCGCTGGGAAATTAGAAAACAGGCGGCGAGGGCAGCGAAGCCTCCAACAAGGCCCGAGAGGAGACTGAAGACGCCCCCTCCCCCCACACGTACGCGAAAAACTTATCAGGCGACAATTTGGCGGGCCAGGGCGGAGGGGAGATAGTGGGAAAGCGACTCGCTCCTAAAGCCCCCGAGGTTAAATGATTAGGGAGAGAGGAGTCCGCTCGGCCGCTCCCGACTGGGCTGGGGGTCCCGAACTCCTCCCGACCCCGGAGACGCGCGGCGCGGAAGCGTGGGCCGGGTCAGCCCCCGGGAGCTCGCCCTGGACGCGACCGCCCAGCCCTGGCGCGACCTCTCCCCTCCGGCCCCCGGGGCGCGCTTTGCGGAAAGCGGGCGGGCCAGAAAAGCCACGCGCAACGCTAGGCGGGTGCACCCCAGCGGGGTTGCAGAGCGCGCGCGACCCTCGCGCCCCGGGGCCCGCACCCCTCCCGCCGCCCGCGGTTATTTTTAGGAAGTCGGAAATCAAAGATGGCTGGAGGTCAGGCCCCGAAAGGTTAGGGCGAAGATCGGCAGGCGGCGTAGCCCCGGGAGAAAAGAGGGAAACCAAAAAAAGAAATTTTTGAAACAGAAAAGAAGGCAATCTTGTGCCCTCGTCCTCCACTTCTTCCGGCCCGCAGTCCCCTCCGCAGCGCGGGTGGCCCGCACCCCAGCTCCTGGGGGGTGCGGAGAGGTCGCGCCCCCTCCCCCTCACGGCACGGGAGGGGCGCGTGCAACAGATCGGCCTCCCCCGGGGGGTCTTCCCAGGGTGCGCCCCTTCCCAGCCTCCTAGAAAAGCCCCCAACGGGTGAAGGAATAGAGTGGGGACCCCCGGCGTCTTTTCTTTTAAAAGCGGCGCCAGGGGGGGAGGAGGGGAGCCTAAGTTACAAGTGGGGGGGGTTACTAGTGAGGGAGTGCAGCCAATTAAGAGAGGGGCAGAGGACGCGGAGAAGGGGACCTCTCGGGAATGAGGGGCAGGCAGAGGCTCGGGGTCAATCCTACACTAAGAGCAAGACCTGGGGGTGAAACTTCCACGAGAGAGGAGAAGCGAGAAAAAGTGTAAAATTAACGCGAGCGGGGGTGGGGGTGGGGAACCAGGCTGCCGGTTAGCCCCTGGAACTAAGCCCCCGGATCCAAGTTCCCGAATCTGCGGAGGGAGCCGCGGCCTCGCCAAAGCCCGCGCCTCCGAGGGGCGGGCGGGCGAGCGTCTAGGAAGCTGCCCGCCCGGGGCGTGCGCCCCCCATCCCCACTCACCCGGCGCCCCCGCCGCCGGCGCCGCTGGGGCCGCATCTGCAGACTCGGGGGCCGGCTGCTGCGGCTGCCGCTCGCCCTGATCCTCCTCCGAGTTGATGTGCTGGGGCTTCGCCTGCTTGCGCCTCGACATGGTGCGAGCATCGGGGCGCCTGGAGAGCCGCGGTTATTTGCCCACTCCGCCACAAATTCCTGGAGTTGGGAAATTTACCCCCCTTCGGCCGGAACGCGCATGTCCCAGTAATTATTATTATCAATAATGCATTGCGATTTATCATGAGCCCTGACAGCTGATTGGCCTGGGTCCAAGACCTCAGAGATCATTTAAATAAGCCCTCATTGATCAGGGAGGGGCGAGGCATTCTGGGCTTTGTAGTCCGGCCCTACAAGCGACAAAGGCGTGTTCATCGAGGGAGAGCAACTAATTAGCATTCGGGCTCAGATTGGCTGGGTGCTGGGCGAAATCCGAGGGGGGACCATCCTCGCTTCAGCTATCTGAGTTCTGGGAGAGAAAGAGAAAAATAATTGTGTACTTACTAAAAACTAGGAGTTTCCGTAACAGTTTTGGAACAAGCGTATTTGGTAGTGTGCTCCAAAAATTACTTTTGTAAGGTTGATAACCGCGCAAGCTGGGGAGGAAGGTCTTTCCAGTGAAATATTTTGTCTCAATTTTTACCTCTAACAAAACAATAAACAAACAAAAAACCCTGAGATTTGACCCTTGTCCCCTCCCATCTCCTTTTTCATTGAAATGTTTAAATTGAGTTTTGAGATATCCGAAGAATGGCGGTATATTCAACCTTCCCCCCTCCTCTCAACCCTTAAAGTGGCCTTCAAATTTCCCAAATTTCAGAGTAGCCCCTCGCCATGATTTATTTCCTTTAAATGCTAAATAATAACCTCCAAGATTCATACGCGCAAAGTCTGGTTTTCTGTCACAGTGCAGATCTTGATTTAAAAAAAAAAAAAAAAAACTTCAAAATGACTGGATACTAAATATAGAAAAAGTAGATTAAAAACAAGTAGAGTCAGAGATAATATCAAAACATGGAGAGGTTGTGTTTTTTCCCTCCACAAGCCATAAACGTCTGCTAACATCTTATAACTGAGACAATCCTCTTACCTCTCCCATGATTGAGCAACGGGCATTGTCAGAGAAACTGGGTGTTGCCAAGCTAGCCATTATTGGAATTTTTTTTCTATACCAACTTTACTATCGAAAAGATGTATATAGTTCAAAGTGATTGCATCACCCTGACTTGGAGACGCCTGAAATCTTCTAAAATTGTGTATGTGTGTATACGAATTCCTATAGTAAATTAACATGTATTTTATTCCATTAACTCCCTTGCACGGTATCAATACTCAGTGTTGAGTAAATGATGAAATATTCAGCCTTCGAAGTCTTTGACTCAGTGATTCCCTGATTCCTCTCCGCCTGTCTTAATTTAGCACTGACTCCATTGTAGGGAACTATGCAATTATAAACCCTTCTTCCACATTTGTGCATTGCATTTTCTTGATTAGTTATTCATCAGGTTCCCAGCTTGTAACAGTTTCTTGTAAGCTCATCGGGAATGCAAGCAAAATAGAATGCTAAGCTGATAAATATGTTCACCTGGTTGTTTGGACAACCCAAGGCAGAAAATAAATCAGCTTGATCATCTTTTTCATATTCATGGTCATCAATAAAAACTTACTGAAGGAAGTAAGGTTAACCTCCAGTTTTTGAGTCTTTGTTTGAATACTTGGAATTGTTTTAAGTTCCCTCAACCAGAAAAGAGAGAATTACAGTCAACAGCCCAAGTTGGAAATGTAAGAATTTGGTTTCATAATACATGGAAGCTGTTTAGCATTCTCATACTGAGTAAAAAAGCCAATTAACGCCTGCCTGGCTGACTAATCTGCTTATATTCCCAACACCTTTTCTGTGTAAGGTAGGCCATGTAATTTACCAATGTAAATGCGTGTGCATAGAGGCTTACAGCTAGTGAAATATTAGTGGTTTAAGGAAAAGTTCATTTCACATATAGGTGAATATTGAAAAGAAAGACCCAGTACACTTTTCAAATCTACCTCCTACTGATGAGCTGCAGCCAGGAGCTAGAAACCAGAGGCAAAGTAAGACCTTAGAACAAAGCGGAGCAGGGTGAGTGGTGCAGAAGGCTAGTCTGTAAGCCAAGGTAATTTTTTGATTATTTAATATTCCTTATAAACAACCAAAAGACATGCACGTGTGATGAGAGTCAGGGAAGAGAAGAAAAAAAAAAAAGATCACTGTACAGGGTTAAACTTTGTAATGCCTTTTGTTAGATGACTGGGTTTATGTATAATCAGGTTCTTCTCCCTGTTTGCCCCAGACAGAAATTGTTGGGAAATTGACTTCTTTTACACAAGCAGTCAATGAACACTGAGGCTTTATTGTGTCTAAGGGTATTTGGGATACATAATCCCATTTTTATCGTCATTAAAATCATTTATTATGGAGAAGGAAATGGCAACCCACTCCAGTATTCTTGCCTGGAAAAGTCCATGGACAGAGGAGCCTGGCATGCTGCAGTTCTTGGGGTTACTTGACTGAGCATGTGTGCCCGAGGGTGGAGGGAGATGGGTTGGTAGCAATCAAGTGGTAGAGCCAAAAAAAAAATAAATAAAATCCTTTTTTATTCCCATTTCATCCAATGCCTCCTGGGTACTAACAGATGTATGATGAACGTATAAATTCAGGAACTTTCCAGTTAAAGCTGTCTGTGGAACTCAAACCTTCCAAGTCCACAGAATCCTACCACTGCTGTGTTCTGCAAGGAACTTTCTCCCCTCCTATTCTTTGCCTCTCTTCACCTGCCCATTTCTACTAAGCCCCCAGTCTCAGCTCGAAGTTTTCTTCCTAAAACTGGTTTGTTCTCATCCAAATTAGAACAGTCTTGCGTATTAGTGTAAATCTTTTAGAAGCAAGTTCTTTCCTTTTATAGCATAGTTCAAAGTGTATAATTGTAGATTGAATGGTATATGCGTTTATGATTGCTTTTGCCCAGTGCAGTCTCCACAAGGGCAGACACCTCCACCCCTGTGTCTCTAGCACAGCCATCGTAACAGAACAGGGAAGTCACAGCCAGTGACTTTGGAGAAGGATTTTGGGGGACTGAATATAAAACAGGGTATTAAAAGCCAATTACCACTGATGGAGAAGCTGGTGCTGAAGCTTAAACTCCAATACTTTGACCACCTGATGCGAAGAACTGACTCATTTGAAAAGACCCTGATGCTGGGAAAGATTGAAGGCGGGAGGAGAAGGGGACGACAGAGGACGAGACGGTTGGATGGCATCACGGTCTCAATGGACATGAATTTGAGCAAGCTCCAGGAGTTGGTGATGGACAGGGAGGCCTGGTGTGCTGCGGTCCATGGGGTCGTAAAGAGTCAGACACGACTGAGCGACTGAAATTAACTGAACTGACCACTGATGGAAATGTACAATGTGCAACTGTCATGGTTTCTTAAAAAATCAAAATAGAATTACCATAGGATCCAGCATTTCCACTTTTGGGTATGTGAAAGAACTGAAAGCTGGGACATCAACAGATTGTTCGTGCATATTCATAGTAGCATCATTCACAGGATTAAAAGGTGGACAGAACCCAAGAGTCCATCAGCAAGTAAACGGCTGAACAGACCGTGGTGTCTACGTACAATGAAATATCATTCACCCTTAGAAATGAAAGAAATTCTGACTTGCTACGGCCTGGATGAACCTTGAAGATATTACGCCAAGGGAAATAAACCAGTCCCGAAAGGACAAATACAGTTCTATGAGGTACCTAGAGAAGTCACGTTCATGGAGACAGAAAGTAGAGGGGTGATCACCAGGGGCTGGGTGGAGAGGGAAATGGGGAGTTGTTGTTTAAAGGGTACGGAGTTTCAGTTTTGTAAGATGCAGAGTGTGCTGGAGACTGCACGATAATATAAATGTTCTACTTACCACTGAGGAGTTCACTTAAAGATGGTCAAATGGTAAAAATTTTATGGTATGTATGTTTTACCACAACTGGAAAAAAAGGCAATTACAAACTGATGGCTGCCCAACCACATATATTTATTAAAAATCACTGAAGTGTACACTTATAATGGGTGAATTTTATATGTACAGCATGTCTAAATGAAGCTGTTGTTAAAAAGGTGATCAGGTATTTATGTTACGCTGAATGCTCAGTGATGTCCGACCCTTTACGAGCCCGTGGACTGTAGCCCTTCACGCTCCTTGGTCCGTGGGATTTCCCAAGCAAGAGTACTGGAGTGGGTTGCCACGTCCTCCTCCAGGAGATCTCCCTAACCCAGGGATGGAACCCACGTCTCCTGCATTGTGGGCAGATTCTTTACCACTGAGCCATCTGGACTTCCGTTTAGATATTTGGTTGAAATATAATTGAAAGAGCCGTAATTACCTGCGTGTTTTTTCCTGCGTGGGATTCCCAGCATCTTAGTCTTGAAAAGACAGAAATGGCAAAGCTAGTGTCCATAAATCACAGTCTGCCACTGTGACAGGATTGCCCCATTGGGCCCCTAATTATTTGTACCAGGAAATAGCTAAGCGGACCAATGTGGTAACCACTGCTGCTTTAATTTGGGAAATCTAAGGTTTGGATTCAGGAAGTAAAAAGAGTGGATTTTTTTCTCAACATGGACCAACCTCTTGGAGGCTATGGACTCATCGATTTGATATCTGCCTGCCTCAAATAGAAGGTTTTGTATGTCAGGAAGCAGCAGTTCAAAGCTAGAGATTTAGAAGTTGAGGGAAAATTGCTTCAGAATTCATCTTTGTCATTCACTGGGAGTGCTTTATTATGGGGCCGACTGTCCACTCTTCTGAGCATCCTGGCCCAGAACTCTTTTATTGAGATGATTTATATTTGCAAAATCTGGCTAATTGCAATAATCACCACTTAAATGATGATACTCTCCTGATTCCTGTTTTAATGTCTCTCTGCTTGTTAACATTTTATCAATCCCAAATTGGTATTGAACAATTTCTAGCTCCAATTAGTCTTCCCTGTTAATATATCCTCTAATATATTGAAGCCCACAACTGCATACTCAAAGGAGAAAAAAAAAAAAGTACAGCTACTCCAGCAAGTTCATTAAAGCAGGAATGAATTGTCTAAAACAGGAATTTCTCCCAGTTACTTCAGTTGAAGAGGAAATGGACTAGGAATGAGAAAGTTGAGGCTACTGGGATGTTTTGGTCCCTCAGTCCCTTGATGGGCCCTCTGTGGCCCATGCCTACAGGTCTGGAGGGCAGAGTCTGGGGCACTTACATGCTCTAGAGAAGGCTGACCAGGCCTGACCCTGCTGCTAAACCCAAGGCAGTGGTTCTCAGTCAGGGGCGATTCGACCTCCCCTACCGCCTGGGGACACACTGCAATGAAAAAGCGCTACTGCTCCATAGGAGATAGAGGCCGCAACACAGTAGGCTGAGGCGGGGAGAGCGTGCTAATACCCCACAATAACCCGGGACCGCTGCCCACCTACAACCAAGAGCTACGTGTCGGTAGTGCCAAGCTGAGAAACCAGGTCTATAGGTAATATGATTTTCAAGGCCATATTCAGTTTCAGTTCGGTTGCTCAGTTGTGTCCGACTCTTTGCGACCCCATGGACTGCAACACGCCAGGCCTCCCTGTCCATCACCAACTCCCAGAGTCCACCCAAACCCATGTCCACTGAGTTGGTGATGCCATCCAACCATCTCATCCTCTGTCGTCCCCTTCTCCTCCTGCCCTCAATCTTTCCCAGCATCAGGGTCTTTTCAAATGAGTCAGCTCTTTGCATCAGGTGGCCAAAGTACTGGAGTTTCAGCTTAAACATCAGTCCTTCCAATGAATACCCAGGACTGATCTCCTCTAGGATGGACTGGTTGGCCATATTGCTGCTGCTGCTGCTGCTAAGTCACTTCAGTCGTGTCCAACTCTGTGCAACCCCATAGATGGCAGCCCACCAGGCTCCCCCATCCCTGGGATTCTCCAGGCAAGAGTACTGGAGTGGGTTGCCATTTCCTTCTCCACTTCATGAAAGTGAAGTCGCTCAGTCGTGTCCGACTCTTAGCAACCCCATGGACTGCTGCCTACCAGGCTCCTCTGTCCATGGGATTTTCCAGGCAAGAGGACTGGAGTGGGTTGCCATTGCCTTCTCCTTATTAGCATCTATCTAATCCTTAAAAAAAATAACAATGTTTATTTAAATTTATTGAAAATAAAATAATAATTCTTTAAAAAAGTGAAAGTGTTAGTCACTCAGTCCTGTCTGACTCTTTGCAACCCCAAGGACTGTAGCCCACCAGGCTCCTCTGTCCATGGAATTCTCCAGGCAAGAATATACTGGAGTGGGTTGCCCTGCCCTCCTCCTTCAGGGGATCTTCCCAACCCAAGGATCAAACCTGGATTTCCTGCATTGCAGGCAGGTTCTTTGCCATCTGAGCCACCGGGGAAGCCCCTTCTAATAAAACAAGGTACTAAATCGCAATCACAGTAAATCCTCTTATCTTCTATAGAGAACCAACAAGCCAACTAGTTACCAGTGGGAAGAGGGAAGTGGGGACAATAGAGAGGTAGGAATTAAGAGGTATAAGCTATTATGTATAAATAAGATATAAAGACATATTGTACAACACAGGGAATATAGCCAATATTATATAACTATATAAGGAGTATAACCTTTAAAAATTGTGAATCACTGTACTGTATACCTCTAATTTGTATAATATTGTACATCAACCATTGTTGTTGTTCAGTCACCAAGTTGTGTCTGATGCTTCGTGACCCCATGGGCTGCAGCACGTCAGGCTTCTCTGTCCTTCACTATCTCCCTGAGTGTGCTCAAACTCATGTCCATTGAGTCAGTGATGCCATCCAACCGTCTCATCCTCTGTCGTCCCCTTCTCCTCCTGCCCTCAGTCTTTCCCAGCATCAGGGTCTTTTCCAGTGAGTAGGCTCTTTGCAGCAGGTGGCCAAAGGATTGGAGCTTCAGCTTCAGCATCCAGTCCTTCAATGAACATTCAGGACTGATCTCTTTTAGGATGGACTGGTTGGATCTCCTTGCTGCCCAAGGGACTCTCAAGAGTCCTCTCCAACAGCACAGTTCAAAAGCATCAATTCTTAGGCACTCAGTCTTCTTCATGGTCCAGCTCTCACATCCATACATGACTTCTGAAAATACCATAGCTGTGACGATGTGGACCTTTGTCGGCAAAGTGCTGCCTCTGCTTTTTAATACACTGACTAGGTTTGTCATAGCTTTCCTTCCAAGGAGCCAGTGTCTTTTAATTTCATGGCTGCAGTCACCATCTGCAGTCACCGTCTGCAGTGATTTTGAAGCCCAAGAAAAGAAAATTTGTCATTGTTTCCACTTTTCCCCCTTCTATTTGCCATGAAGTGAAGGGACTGGATGTCATGATCTTCATTTTTTGAATGTTGAGTTTTAAGCCTATACCTCAACTAAAACAGAATCCTCAGCTTCTCCAATACTTTGGCCACCTGATGTGAAGAACTGACTCATTGGAAAAGACCCTGATGCTGGGAAAGATTGAAGGCGGGAGGAGAAGGGGACAACAGAGGATGAGATGGTTGGATGGCATCACCGACTCAATGGACATGAGTTTGAGTAAACTCCGGGTGTCGGTGATGGACAGGGAGGCCTGGCGTGCTGCAGTCCATGGGGTCACAAAGAGTCGGACACAACTGAGTGACTGAACTGAACTGAACTGACCATTGATGGAAATGTACAATGTGCAACTGTCGTGGAAAATAGTATGATGGTTTCTTAAAAAAATCAAAATAGGATTACCATAGGATCTAGCATGTCCTCTTTTGGGTATATAGCTGAAAGAGTCGGATACGACTGAACACCCATGCATCCCGTCTTTTCTCTCAGATTGTACAGGGAACCTTGTTAACCCCCCCCCCCCAATTGAATCAAACCCATGCATCCCCACCTTTTCTCTCAGGTTGTACAGGCTTATATTCCCTCATTCCCTTGTTGGGATGATTTGAGTAATTTTTCTGCTGCTTCTACAGATGAGAGAAAGATAATATTTGAGTGAATTTTCTTCTGATCTTTCTTTCATGAATATCATAACTTTTACAGAGTTGAGATCTATTTGAAAATACATTTTGGGGGGGGGAAGAAAGAAAAAAAAACATTTTGCAGTTCTATTTTACTTGAATGGGATAGTATCAGCCTTTTCTACCTTGCTAACAACAAATCTTTGTTTTATCATGTAATTTTTTCACTCTATGGATGAACCTTTAATCCACTTAACCAATCCCTGTTATATATTGAGTTGTCTTTATTATAGAGAATATGAGAGAGAACATCCTGTTGATTTGGCTCTGTGCAAATTTGGGCTTTCTTTTCCTAAGACCACACATCCTGAGTTTTTCTGCAATAAGTGTTGGTGCTTCTCAAATTCACAACCCATCAAAAGCTTCTGAAAAGACTCTTATTCCTTTGTGGGTTCTTGTGCAAGACATGAGCCCGGGTAACATGAGTGGTCAAGCTAAAAGGGTAAAACCATAAACATGCTTATCGGGACATTCAGATATTTCGTAACTGGACAGGAGAAATGTATAGATTTTCAAAAGTAAGTTGAAGGTTCAATTGATTGAACAATTTTTCTGCTAAAAAGCACTTTCCACTGCATTTCCCTTGCTAGTAATTCTGATTCATTCTTTAAACTTTTCTGTATTGGCCCCCACAACCTTTCCTAAAAGTTTTCTCTTGCTTTTTCTTCTTTCTTTTTTGTGATTACCTTCCAGACACACACCCTGCTTCCCTCGCTCCCAAAAAATACCTATTCTGAACTTGTCTTCAAAAAAACAACACTGAGGAGGCACCTCTGTCAATTTGCCACAAGCGTTCTTTATTATAACAAAGCTTTAAGAGCTACAAGCCCAGCACTGGAAAGTTTACTGTCATAAATATCTATCTGTCATTGCAATATAAATTATAATTGAAAATAAACTTGTCAGAGAACTCTGCCCAAGACACAAAAAGTGAGTGGGTTAGAGCGAGGCGATTAAGAATGTTAATTGGCACAGAGAGAAAAGCAAAGGGCAGTCATTGTTAGGATAACTGGTCTATAAACACCTAAATGGATTTTGTGAAGGGGAAGAAAGGAAGGATCATCTTTTGACCATGAAAGGGAATATAAAATGCCCCGTCTTTGTTTTAATGTGTGGAGAGATTTTGACTTCTTTTCTCAGCTCCAACTTCCAAATAAACAAATGACTTGGCTCTGGTCTTGTTACAAAGATTGAGAAGAGGCGCTGAAACGGAGGGAAAGAGGGCAAAGTGGAGAGAGCAGAAAAGAGCAGAAAGAAGCAAAGGTTGAAGATGAAAAAGAAGAGGGGGAAGGAGGGAGGGGTGATACATGTGGAGGAAGAAACAGACACCAAAATGAAGGAACTCCAAGGAAACAGAAGAAGAGCTGCGGACAGTTGTTGCTTTGTCTTGTTTCTGAGCTTTTTGCTGGGGCTGTGCCACGCAACTTTCAGGATCTTAGTGCCCCAACCATGAATGGAACCCAGGACCCAGCCGTGAAGTTGTTGCATCCTAACCCCCGGATCACCAGGGAATGTCCTGAAAGTTCATTTCTTAACCCAGGCAGCGTGGACGCGCCGGGGTGTGCGTCCTGCCTTTGCCATCATCCTCCAGCCTCTCTCAGTCTCTCCAAAACTGGTTTCCTTTGCCAGCAAATGCAGAGACTAATCTCCACTTTGCCTCAAAATTAGAAATGATGGTAGTAAAGCCTCTGGCTTATACTGGTGTTCAGGAAGCACGTATCGTTATCATGCACACTTTTTCAGGCTATAGTAGCAAGATTAATCTAAGGTTTCTGATAATATTAAGTAGACCCACAACATACATGATAGCCTGGGGGCCAGAGTTATTTGATTTACTTGGCTCTCTTGTTCATTCAATGCAGAATTATTCTGTGCCCTAGGTGCCAGGCCTCGGGCTGGGTGCTGAGAATCTTAGGATGAAAAAACTCACGGGTCTAAAATGGGCAAAAAGGGAATCCTCTGGCCGTCCAGGGCTTAGGGCTCTGGGTTTCACTGCAGACGACCCTGGTTCAATCGCTGGCAGGGGACTAATATCTCACAAGTTGTGCGAGGCAATCAAAAAAAAAAAAAAAAAAAGACACCTCCCCACCACAAACCTAATGTGAACACTATTGGGTCATGCAAAGAGAAATGGAAGTCGAGGGTACACGGACTCTGCCTAGAATGGGACTGGGATGGGACGATGGGATGCAGCTGTGAAAGGCATAAGTTACCTTGCAGACTTGTCACTCCATGACAGAAGGCACCCTGATCACTTCTCTGAGTAAACAAATACCTTTAATACGTGTCAGCTAGAAGCGAATACCATGAAGACAGTGAAAAAACATAAAGGGATAGAGAACGTCAGAGGATGCTTTTTTGGCAGAGGAATGAGGAAAGGCCTCACTGATAAGGAGACATGTGAGCGGAGACATGAAGGAAGTGACAGCCGAGCTGGTATCTGCGGGAAGGGCATTCCAGGTAACAGACAGTGCAAGGGCCCTGGGGCAGGAATGTGTTTGCCCTGTTTGGAGAAATTTAAAGAGGCCACTGGGGCAGGACTGGGGTGCATGAGAGGTGATGGGGGCAAGCACATTTATGGCCTTAGAGGTCATGACCCTAGTTTTTGGGGTTTTATTTTACAATTTAAAAAATTGTGGAAAATACACATAAAATGTAGCATCTTAAATTCCATTAAATTAAAAATAATGCAGGTCAGTAGTACTAAATGCATTCTCATTGTTGTGCAGCCATCACCATGATTCACCTCCATCACTCTTTTCATTCAGCAAAATTGAAACTCTGTACCCGTTAGTCACTAACTCCCCAATTCTCTCTCATCTCAGGGCCTGGCAACCACCATTCTACTTTCTGTCTGAATACTCTGGGTACTTCATGCAAGAGGAATCATACAGTGTTTACCTTTTTGTGACTGGCTTATTTCATTTAACATCATATCCTCAGGTATATCTATGGTGTGGCCAGTATTGTAATTTTTCATTTTTAAGGGAATAATATTCTTTTGTATGTATATACCACATTTAACTTATAGATTCATCCATCATAAACACTTGGGTTGCTTCTGCCTTCTAGCTATTGTGAATCATGTTGCTATGAATATGAATATACAAGTATCTTTTCATAGACCTGGCTTTTAATTCTTTGGGGTATATATATGCAGAAGTAGAATTGCTGCCTCATATGGTAATTCAGCTTTTGGGTTTAATTTTTTTCTTTCCGTTTTTATTGGAGTATAGTTGATTTTCAATGTTGTGTTAGTTTCAGGGGTGCAGCAAAGTGATTTACTTATGACTCAGATGGTAAAGAATCTGCATGCAATGCAGGAAGGTCCAGGTTCAATTCCTGGGTCAGGAAAATTCCCTGGAGAGGGGAAGAGCAACCCACTCCAGTATTCTTGCCTGGAGAACTCTATGGGCAGAGGAGCCTGGTGGGCTAAGGTCCACGGGGTTACAAAGAGCTGGACACAACTGAGCAATTAGCACATACATGTATCTATAGCTTTTCAGATTCTTTTCCCCTACAGGTGATTACAGAGTATTGACTAGAGTTCCCTATGCTATACAGCAGGTGAATGCTGATTGTCTATTTTATATAGTAGTGTGTATAATCCTCTTTTTCATGGTTTAAGAAGCTGCCATACTATTTTCAGCAACAGTTGCACCACTTTACATTGCCACTGACAGTATTCAACAGTTGCAATTTCTCTGCATACTCACTCAGTTCATTTCCGTCACTCAGTCGAGTCCAACTCTTTGTGACCCCATGGACTGCAGCACACCAGGCCTCCCTGTCCATCACCAACTCCAGGAGTTTACTCAAACTCGTGTCCATTGAGTCAGTGATGCCATCCAACCATCTCTTTCATCCTCTGTCGTCCCCGTCTCCTCCTGCCCTCAATCTTTCCCAGCATCAGAGTCTTTTCCAATGAGTCAGTTCTTCCCATCAGGTGGCCAAAGTATTGGAGTTTCAGTTTCAACATCAGTCCTTCCAATGAATATTCAGGACTGATTTGCTTTGGAATGGAAATCATACTCACTAACTCTTGTTATTTTCTGGTTTTTGTTAGTAACTATTTAATGGGTGTGAGGTAGTTTCTCATTGTGGTTTTGATTTACATTTCTCTAACAATTAGTGTGTTAAGTATATTTTCCCAGGTTTCTATGTATTATGTACCTATCCAAAATAAAAGCTGCTGTTACCTCTTTTTTCCCTTCCTCCCATTTATTTTATTAAAAAAAAAAATCCCCCTTCATTTATATTAAATGTCATATCACAGTGACACCGTATCAAATAGATACCCAAATAACTGTCAGGACATTTCAAAGACATAAAAAATTATTCAAGAGTGGGTAACTACGTAGGATGTTTAAGAAAATCTTAATTGCCCTGCACCAAAAACACAGAAGACTAAATTTTTAAATAAGTTTCATCTTAATATGGCTTCTCTGGTGGCTCAGATGATGAGGAACCTGCGATGCAGGAGACCCGGGTTCAACCCCTGGGTCAGGAAGATTCCCTGGAAGAGGACATGGCAACCCACTCCAGTCTTCTTGCCTGGAGAATCCCATGGACAGAGGAGCCCGGTAGGCTACAGTCCATGGGGTCACAAAGAGTCAGGCAGGACTGAATGACTAACACTTTCACTTTCATCTTAATATGACTGCTAAGAGCAGTGAAACAGCCTTCTGTTTTTAAAAAGAACATTGCTTTTTGTCTAGTGAGACAAAAAACCTGCTGGAAGGTTTTGAGCAGAGGAATGAGGTGACTTTCGTTGGGTTTTAGAAGAACTGTGAATGGGATGATGCGCTCGAGGGGGCGGGGCGGTGGAGACTCTGGCAGTGGGCTCCAGGAGAGATGCCTGGACAGGAATCCATGGGACCTGCAGACGGACTGGATGAGTGGATACGGGCAGAGAAGACGGGGCCGAGGATGGCTCCTGGATGGTTTACCCAAACGCCTGGAAGGAAACAAGTGCCACGTCGTGTCCAGAGCAGGAAGGCTGGGGAGTCAGTGCGGGGCTGGGGTCGTCGCCCCTCAGCTGGGACTTGTTATGCTGGAGATGACAGTTGCAGAGAGTAGCCCACACCCGCTGCAACTAGAGAGAAGCTGGTGCAGCAGTGAAGACCCAGCACCAAAAAACAAACAAAAGACAACGCATTTATATAGTTAAAAAATCAAGGGCCCTATGGGGTAATTTCTGTTACTATCATCCTCATTTTCCAGGGGAGCAGACTGAGGCGCAGAAAGGTAAATGACTTACCCAAGGTCTCACGGGGCTAGGGCCGACCTTCAGACCTGAGCAACTTTCTGAGGGCCACGTAAGGCGTCAGCCAACAACAGCCCAAAGTCCAAGTCCAGCCTGCCTTTGGTTGGCAGGACCCGTGCGTAAACAAGGGACTTTACAGAGAAATGGCACCCCACTCCAGGACTCTTGCCTGGAAAACCCCGTGGACAGAGGAGCCTGGTAGGCCACAGTCCATGGGGCTGCAAAGAGTCGACGCGACTGAGCGACTTCACTTTCTCTCTTTCTTACAGAGAAAACTTCACTATCTCTTTCAGGATAAAAAACATGACTTTGAATTCCAATCAAGCAATGTTATCCTCCAAAAGAATTCCATTCTTTTCATTCATAGACTTACACTGAAAAAAATTATAATCAAGTATTGTTATTATATTTTGAAGTTCATTAACTGAAAATTTGTTTTCTCCCTTACATAAGTATCTACATAATATCCCCAGTTTGGGGACCCCTCTGGCCGTCCAGTGGTTAAGACTCTGTGTTCCCAGTGCAGGCAGCCCAGGTTCAATCCCTGCTTGGGGAACTAGGTTCTGCATGCCACAACTAAAACCTGGCAAGCCAAGTAAATAAACAATAAGGCTGCTACAAATATCCAGGTACAGGTTTAAAACAAAAATCCTCAGTTCTGTCTCTTGGTCCGCAAAACCAAAACTGTTTCTATCCGATCCTTTGCAGAAAACATTTGCCAAATTCTGTGTTCTATTCAACTGTCTCTTAGTGGAGGAAACACTCAACATGTCGAGTTGGAATCGGGATGTTGTAATTATCACTGGCACTTAGTTCTTAGGACTTAAAACAACCTGGCTATGAGTCATCTCATGGGTGACATCATCCAAAATGTTAGCTCGTAAATGCATGAGTGAATGAATGAATGAGTGGTTGGGTGGAGAGGCTGGAGGTGGGGTGGGGGTGGACGGTGATAGTGTCTTTCACCAAGACAGACAGCATATCAAGATGGGGAGGGTCAGAAGCAGTGAGTTTAGTTTCAGAAACTTTGTTGGAGATGAGAGTTGATTAGGTCAGCATAAACCCAGGGAAATGCTAACTCAACCTAAGCAAACCCACCATTGTCCTCCGGTATCTGACCTCTGACAGAAAATTCCATAGCTATGCAGAAAGCCCTGTATACCTCTGGGATATTTTTATAGGGAGTATAAAAGAACTGGGTGTGGTTGGAGAGGGAGGGGAAGATTCTGGAAGGCTAGTCTTTTGAGAAGAATTTATCAGGAAAGACCAGTATTTATCGGGTTCCAACTAAATTAAAGACAACATGCTGGGGCCCTTATGGAACTATCCTCACAATTCCGAGAGAGAGAGAGAGAGAGAGAGAGAGAGAGAGGTATTATTATTCCCATTTTGCAGATGCAGAAACTGAGGATGGGAATAGCTGTGACCCAGGGCACCCACCACAGAAGCAGCCAATCCAGGCTTTCTATCGGCTCCTCTGACTGCCAGTCACCCATTTGTTTTTTATTTTTTAATTTTTAAACTAACTAATTAGTTTATTTTGGGGGGGCTGTGTTGTAATTTGCTGGGGGCTTCACTGCTGTGCAGAGGCTTCTCCTGGCAGTGGCTTCTCTTGTTCCAGAGCGTGGGCTCAGTACTTGGGGCGTGGGAGCTCAGTTGCCCCATGGCACGTGGAATCTTCCCTGATCAGGGGTCGAACCCACGCATTGGCAGTTGGACTCCTTACCTCTGGACCACCCAAGAAGTCCCACCCATTTGCTTCTTGCTACCACCGTGGGGCAGGCAAGGTGCTAGGCCCCAGGATTCAGTAAAGAAGAGCCCACCTCTCCGAGCCCAGTGAGGAAGACAATAGACAGGCAGCAGATACACAGGTTAATACGTGCCGTGAAGGGTGCAGATGATTAGAGAGTGACCGGAGGTGGAGGCCACCTGAGTTCATGGGTTCATGAGTCCAGAGCTGATGATACGCGGAGGAAGAATGCTTCACAAACAGCCAGGGCCCTGAGGCTGGAATGAGCTTGGACAAGTTGAAGATCAGAAATGAGGCTGATGGACAGTGCCCAGCAGAAGAGGCACCCGCGCCTCCTCAAAGGAAGTGCCCCCCAGGCGGAACGAACTTCGCGTCAAGGTTTGGAGCAAGGCTGAAGCTGGCTGGGACCAGTCCCAATTGGTCTTTTTTATTACTTGTAATCATTTCTTCATTGCCATTTCCCCCCCTCTTCTTTTCCTTTCTGTAAGTGGGGTTTTTTTGCCCTGAGGTCTCACTGTTGATAGAACAATAATCTAGGTCGAAATTGTTCATCTGGGGGGGAGGTGGAACTGAATATTGCTACATAGTTGTCAAGACTTTGAACACCATCACTTGTGGAAATGAAGCCCTTCCTGAAATCAAGGGCTCAGAATGTCCCCTCTGTTGTCTGAAGTCGGGTCCTTGGACGGCTGAGCCTCCTGACTGCGTATCCTAGATGGGATGCCTTTTCCCGGGGAGAAGCTCTCCTGAGGTTCTCCAAGGGTGTGTCTGCCCCTCCCACTCACCGCCCTTCATAGAAACGCTCCATCAGGCTTTCTTAAACGTCGCATTCTTGCCGGCTTGGGGGGTGGATAGTGCCTTGCAGGGGGCTGTCCTGGGCATCATGGAATGTTGAACCGCATCCCCGGCCTCTACCTAGACGCCAGTAACACCCCCTGCCTTCAGAATGGCCGCCAAACATGTCTCCAGACATCGCACAATGTCCACAGGAGAGGGGGCAGAATGGCCCCTGGCTGAGCGCCCTGCTCTAGGTGGCCCGTGAGGACCCTGAGACGAGAAGGAGCGCCGGGCACGTCAGTCCTGCTGCCCGGGGCCACTGCTCCCCTCCCCACGTGCAACCCGCGCCTCCGAAGCCACGGTCATGCCAGGGGACCTGACCCCAGTTCTTCAGGGGATTCAAGGAGGTCCTGTACCTGCCACCAAACATGTCCTGAGAGCTCTAGAGGGGGACTCCCCTGTGGTCCAGTGGCTAAGACTCTGCGCTCCCAATGCAGGGGGCCCTGGGTTTGATCCCTGGTCAGGGAACTAGATCGTGCCCGCCCCAACTAACACCCAGTGCAGCCAAAATAAATAAATATTTAAAAAATTTAAGAGCACTACAGGAATTATGATAAATGTCATTGCCACAAATAGAAACTATTTTAATAAACATCTCTAAGATATTGATCCAAAAAAATAAATAAATAGATAGATAGATAAAATATCGATCCAAGACATCAGTATTTTGGACTGGACTCTCCTTCGTGTGGGACAGATTGTTCTTTTTGTTGTTCAGTCGCTAAGTTGTGTCTGACTCTTTATGAACCCCGTGCATGGTAGCCTGCCAGGCTCCTCTGTCCATGGAAGTCTCCAGGCAAGAATACTGGAGTGGGTTGACATTTCCTTCTCCAGGGGATCTTCCCAACCCCGGGACTGAACCCACATCTCCTGCATTGGCAGGCGGGTTCTTGACCACTGGGCCACCAGGGAAGCCCATGTGGGTCAGATTACGTGCTCTGTATTTCATCCTTCTCTTTCTGGCACGACCACTTTAGAGTTGCTCAGTAGCTGTTTCCTGAACATCGACCATGTGCCAAGCCCGGAGACTCACCCCTGCCGTGGGTGTTGGCATCCAGGTCAACCCCGCAGTGACAGGCGCCCCCATGACCTGCTATCTTTATTTTCCCTGCTCTGTTGTCTTCACAGCAGAAAATCTTCATACCTGACACTGTATTCTTAACATAACTGGTTTTGTCCACTAGAAAAAAGCAGGGAGTTGGGGCTGTTTCTTTCACTTCTGAATCCCAGCCTTTAGAATAGAGTTTGGCTCACAGCAGGAAATCCCATGGAATTCTTTTTTTTGCTTAAGATTTTTTTGATGAGAACCATTTTAAAAGTCTTTACTGAATTTGTTATGATATTGTTTCTGTTTTATGTTTTCCTTTGCGGCCATGGGGCCGGGTGGGGGTTGGTGGTTTTAGCTCTCCAACCAGGGATTGAACCTTCAACGCCTGCATTGAAAGGCAAACGCTTAACCACTGGAGCATGAGGCAAGTCCCCCATGGGATTAGGCTTTTTTTTTTTTTTTTTGGAGAAATCTCTCTCAGCAGTAAAGAATCTGCCTGTAATGCAGGAGACCTGGGTTCGATCCCTGGGTCGGGAAGCTTCCCTAGAGAAGGAAATGGCTACCCGCTCCAGTATCCTTGCCTGGGAAACGCCGTGGACAGAGGACCCCGGCGGGCCCCAGTCCAGGGGGAGAGTCGGACACGACTGAGTGGCTCCATAGCAGCAGTGAACGCTGCCCCTGCAAAGGGGGGTCTGGGTTGGAGACGGAAAGTGGGGAGACGCTGGTGATCAGGTGGATTAGGAGGTACAGAGACTGATCATCCTGGGGAGAGAGGATTCAGCAAGAACTGACAAGGTCCCTGGGGCTCTCCACGGTGCTTTGGGGTTGTGGTCCTAGGAAGGAGGTGGAGCCTCCTCAGGTGCAAGGAAGACATCCTTCAACAGCAGGAGGGAAGCCGAAGACCTTCCGAAGATGCACAGTGGAATCCCTCCAGGATGGGTCTCCACATCTTCTCTGGCCTCATCTCTCCTCTCCTTCATCAGCCTCTTACTCTGCTCTGCCGCCTGCCCCTTGCCTCTTTCTTTCTTTTTTCCTCTTTTTCTATCTTTTTGGCTCCAAAGCTTGCTGAATCTTAGTTCCCCGACCAGAGATCAAACCCACGTGCCCTGCGGTGGAAGCACGGAGTCTTAGCCACTGGACCGCCAGGGAAGTTCCTCCTTTTTTTCAAATCCTCCAACTAGGGTTCTCTGCTTTGCTTTTGCCTCTACCTGGGACACATACAGAGAGCCACGGGGCAGTCCTTCACTGGCTGGTCTCTGCGGCCCGTCCCCTTTTCAGAACCCCCGCGTGGGTATCAGCACCTCCTGCCATGCAGGTCCTGTTGTCAGAAGCATCCTGTCCTTGTCCTGCATGGGCTTCTCAGCACAATCCAGCCGTGTGCCACGCATTTCACCTGTGTTTATTCATCATCTGTTTCCTCTTGATGCCTTAGTCTCACAGCTGAAGCCCCACTTCCTGGTAGAGCGGGGGGCAGAGAAGACACGCCCCGGAATGGATGTAGGGATAAGTGGATTTATATCTTGAGCTGGGGCAAGTTGGGGCTGTCCCCTTCTGATGGAGTCCCCTTCCTGCACGATGAAAGGAATGAGATCGTGACTTGTGGTGTTGGGGTGTGGGGTAGCAGGGAGCCAGTCAGAGATCTGAGTTCTTGTGAGACTAGGTAGGGAGAAAGTGGAGAGTTAGATTAACTGGAGTTGTGCATCTGGGCTTTAGGCTTCCCTGGTAGCTCAGTGGTAAAGCATCCGCCTGCCAATGCGGGAGACACGGGGTTCATCCCTGGGGTTGGGAAGATCCCCTGGAGAAGGAGACGGCAACCCACCCCAGTATTCTTGCCTGGAGAATCCCATGAACAGAGGAGCCTGGTGGGCTACAGTCCATGGGGTCACAAAGAGACACGACTGAGTGACGAAAATCTCACTTTCAAACAAGAAAGGAAGGTGCAGAGGGTGGGGGGAGGGGGGAGGGTACCTACTATTCTCCCTGTTTTACAGATGAGAAAACAAAGTTACTGAAAAGTAAAATGACCTTCTGAAGTTCCAACTGCTGGAACCCTGTCTGCATTGGAACCCAGATCTGCTACATTCCATAGCCAGACTCATCAGTGTGGCTTTAAGGCATGATTTCAAGACAGTTGCCTAAAATGATTCTGGCTTTTGAGCTGGAAAATCAAAGGGAAGCATCCCCAGGTGGGGTTTTAGGTGTGTTCTAAGGTGGGACAAAGACAAAAATCTCTTTTTGGATTTCAGGTCTCTGAGATCTCTTTTGTTATGTTTATATTTCAATATCCTTCAGATTATTTCTGTCTCCTCCCCACTCTATTTTTTAAATTCCTTTAGTGTTTTGCTTGAGGTCTATAGGGTGTGGCTGAAAAAAATTTAAACTGGAGGCATGGAAGCTTCTTGCTCAATTCATCAGGTGACTTAATATCACCAGTTATTATGATAATAGTTTCCCTTTATATGTGTAAATGAAGCTCTTTTTGAAGGCAGCAATTTTTAACCTGAAGTCCAAGGTCTGGGGCTGGGACCGTGAAGCCTCTGCCGTGATATATTACACTTTGTGCACACCAGCATATTCTGCCAGAGGAAGAAGTCAATATTCTCATCAAGTTTTCATGACCGCCTCACTTGCAGCCTCCAAGTCTCCACCAGCTTCTTTTCAGACCTTCTCCCTACGACAGGGCCTTTGCATCTCCCTATCTGGAATACTGTCTTCCCTGAAATCTTGTTGATGACTCAAACTTGATTTTGTAAAGCAATTATCCTTCAATTAAAAAATAAATTAATTAATGAACAAAGCAAACCTTGAGCCCTAACTCAGGCATCTTGTATTCAGTCCTGTCTCCTGTACTTCCTTGGCTAATTCGGGTTCTGGCCATCTCACCCATGGCCACTGGACAGCTGTATTTTTGTTGTTGTTCAGCAGCAGAGTCATGTCCAGCTCTTTGCGACCCCGTGGACTGCCGCTCACCAGGCTCCTCTGTCCTCCACTAACTCCCAAAGTTTGCTCAAATTCATGTCCATTGAGTCAGTGATGCCATTTAACCATCTCATCTTCTACTGCCCCCTTCTCCTTTTGCCTTTAATCTTTCCCAGCGTCAGGATCTTTTCCGGTGAGTCGGCTCTTTGTATCAGGTGCCCAACGAACTGGGGTTTCAGCTCCAGCATCAATCCTTCCAATGAATATTTAGAGTTGATTTCCTTCAGGATTGACTGGTCTGATCTCCTTGCAGTCCAAGGGACTCTCAAGAGTCTTCTCCAGCACCATAGGTCAGAAGCATCAATTCTTCGGTGCTCAGTCTTCTTTATGGCCCAGCTCTCACATCTGTACATGACTACTGGAAAAGCCATAGCTTTGACTAGGTGGACCTTTGTTGGCAAAATGACGTCTCTGCTTTTTAATAGACTACCTAGGTTTTTCATAGCTTTCTTTCCAGGGAGCGCTAGATACCTTTCTACTAGCATTTATCACGGCTAAAACTTGGCTTATTTGTGAGTTTATCTGACCAAGATCTGTCTCCTCTAAAGGTGCCACCTGAGTGTTCCCAGTGCCTGGTATAATGCCAGGCGCCTAGCAGGTGCCCCACACTGCGGCCCTCAGGCATTCTCCTGTATCAGAACCATGGCTCAGCCTGACCCCCATTCTGAAGACGAAGGTTTGAAATATACCACCTGGACGCATTTATCATGCACCCAAACCCATGCGGTCCACACACGTTACCACCCTATTTTCCTGGGAAGACCGTTCGATTATTTAGATGATACTGCATAACACGTTTGGACCCTAGAGAGTGTCATACTGAGTGAAGTAAGTTAGACAGAGAAGAAGTATCTGATGGAATCCTTCATATATGGAATCAAAAAAGAAATGATACAAATGGATTTATTTACAAAACAGAAAGAGATTCACAGACTTAGACGACGAATTTACGATTGCCGGGGGGGAAGGGAAATTGAGGGACTTTGGTAAGGTCATGTACACACTGCTGTATTTAAAATGGATAATCAGCAAGGACCTATTGTATAGCGCATGGCCTCTTTTCAGTGTTATGTGGCAGCCTGGATGGAAGGGGAGTTTGGTGGAGAATAAACACATGCATGTGTATGACCGAGTCCCTTTACTGTTCATCTTAAACTATCACAGTGTTGTTAATTGGCTAAACTCCAATACAAAATAAAAAGTTTTAAGTTTGGAGAAAAAAAAAAAAGATGATACTGCATAAATGTTAAGAGTGTCCTCTAGAATCAGACCGCCTGGATTTGACTCCTGGCCCTATTTGCCAGCTATGTGGCCCCGGTTAAGTTGATTCAGCTCCCTCTGGGTCTCACTTACCCATCTGTAAAATGGGGATAGTAATATATACATTATACATCCATCACAAGGCTGAAGGCCATCAAGTACGCATACTGTGAACTCAAGTGAGCTACTCTTTCCACATACCAGGTTTTGTGCTAAGCTCTTACTGACTTTTACTCTGAGTCCCTAGAGATTATCAGCCCAAGTTCAGGTGCATGCATCTTTTTTCAAGTCTCAGAAAGCTCAGATTGGAGATTAGAGGCACAATGCCTGAACACAGTGCAAGAATCTCTCTTCACCAATATATCTCCAACTGACTGAATTCCGTTTTTCAAAAAGCAGCAATTATTTGCAAAGGATGGATGGCAGGAAATGAATGAAGGACTAGGTACAGTCTCAAGACTCAGTGACAGCTTGGCCATACTGGGGGCTGAGCAGGTTGGGGGATGAATCTATTGGCTTCCACGTCAGATGCTCAGAGGGTCATGAGATGTGCCTTTGGTCCTGATGTCAGCTAAAAGTGGATCTGTGGCAGGATTTGTCTGTCAAGCACATTTGCTGAAACATCTTGGCTTCATTACATTTATGAGTTTTAAAAGCATGTAAAATATTTTATATGGTCCTTGCAAAAGGGGAGCAACATAAATAACCAGCAGGGAAAGGATGACTTTGGAGAGATGGGGTCTCCAACGGCAGCTCTGCGGACGTCCCGAGAGTGCAGAATATTCTGTTTTTTCTCCTTCCTGCCCTGTGCCTAGGAGCCTGGCCTTCAGGGCCTGCAGTCCCTGTGACATCTGGGCTTTTGTGGGTTTCAGCCCATAGGAAGCAGGTGCTGGAGATGGGCAGTCAGGAGAGTGTGGCTGGGGTGCTGACCCCTTGGCCGGCCACTCCTGAAGGCACAGCTCCTGGGGGGCGGCCCTTTCCCACAGCTCTGGCCAGGTCCTGCTAACTGCTCCCTCCTGTTGCCTTTTCCAGCCTGGAGGAGGCAAGGGCCCCCTGCTGTTAGTAGCCCCAGGGTGATTCCCCTACCCCTACAGGCTTCTCTGTACCTGCCTGCACCTTTGTAAACACCTACTTCATGAAACTCTCCTCGGTGACCCTGCTGGAGTGAGCCTTCTGATTATTTTTTTAATATTTATTTAATTTATTTATTTGGCTGCTCCGGGTCTTAGTTGCGGCGCGTAGGATCTGTGATCCCCGTCGTGGCCGGCAGGATCTTTAGTTGTAGCATGCAAACTGTTCGCTGCTGCAGGTGGGATATAGTTCCTTGCCCAGGGATAAAACCCGGGTCCCCTGCATTGGGAGCGAGGAGATTTGGCCCCTGGACCACCAGGGGAGTTCCAAGCCTTCTAATTTTTGCTGGGACCCTAAAATGTACTGACATTAATATTGGATTAAGGTTAGAAATCGAACTCAGAGGAGCTTGAAGTTTCATGTTGTGGTCCCAGTGAGAAGAAAATCCGCCCTGTAGAGGGAGGTCAAGCTCAGGACTGTAGCCCGAACCCCCAAATATCTGATATCTTTCAGGTGCCTCTTAAATGGCAACCCACTCCAGTATTCTTGCCTAGAGAATTCCATGCACAGAGGAGCCTGGTGGGCTGCTGTCCATGGGGTCGCACAGAGTCAGACACGACTGAAGCGACTTGGCATGCACTCATGCATTGGAGGAGAAAATGGCAACCCACTCCAGTGTTCTTGCCTGGAGAATCCCAGGGACAGAGGGGCCTGGTGGGCTGCCGTCTATGGGGTTGCAGAGTCGGACACGACTGAAGCGACTTAGCAGCAGCAGCAGGTGCCTTTTACCTACTAGAGGTGCAAGCTATGCATGATCTCAACTGCCCAGAAAACATCCATGTTAACAGAGAAGACAGACAATTCAATAAAAAGATCGTAGTACAGGAGGAACATGGCTTAGCGTGGTCCTAGTACTGGCATTAGAGTTTGCTAGGGCCGCTGTCACCAGCTGAGTGGCTTACACAGCAGAAAAGTATCATATCACAGATACGGGGGCTGGAAGTTCAAGATCAAGGTGCCAGCAGGGTTGGTTCTCCCGAGAACTGAGAGGGAAGGTCTGTCCTGACATCTCTCCTTGGCTTGTAGAGGTGGGCCTTCACAGCGTCTTCCCTCATTTCTGTCTCAGCGTCTACATTTCCCAGAAAAGCTGTCAGCCATCCTGGATCAGGGCCACTCGGATGCCCTCATTTTGATTGATTACCTCTCTAAAGACCCCGTGTCTACACAGGGCCACATTCTGGGGTCCTGGGAAGGAGGCTGGCAACGGATGCTTTTTGAAGAGACACAGCTCCACCCGTCACCAAGTCCGACACTGGCAAGTTCAAATCCTGTCTGGGTCGCCCGGAACAAGTTATTTAAACTATGAGATAGCTGAAATAACTATTTCCATTTCATCAGCTAAAAAATGGGGATAATGTTGCAATCACTTTGCAGGATGCCCACTAGCGTGTTATGAAGTAAAGAGTGGGAGAATGCTCCAAAAGGGCCTGGTGCATGAGCAATGTCTTTTATTGTTGGCGTCCAGTCGCTCAGTCGTGTCCGACTCTTTGCAACCCCATGGACTGCAGCACACCAGGCTTTCCAGGCCTTCACTATCTCCTTCAGTCTGCCCAAATGCATGTCCATTGAGTCGGTGATGCCATCGAACCATCTCATCCTCTGTTGCCCTCTTCTCCTTTTGCTTTCAGTCTTTCCCAGCCCAGTCTTGAGCAAACTTCGGGAGGCAGCGGGGACAGGGCAGCTTGGCCCACCACAGTCCATGGGGTCGCAAAGAGTTGGACACGACTGAGTGACTGAACAACATCCAGGGGTTAGGACTCTGCGCTCGCGTTGCAGGGGACCCGGGTTTGATCCCTAATCAGGTGACTAGGATCCTACAAGCTGGAGGATGCAGCCAAAACAAAAATGAATCACGTGATGTGATATCACTTACATGTGGAATCTAAAAGAAATGGTACAAACGAACTTATTTACAAGACAGAAATAGAGTCACAGTTATAGAAAGCAAACTGTGGCTATCAAGGTGGGGGGGGGATAACTTGAGAGACTGGAATTGATAGATGCACGCTACCATATGTAACATAAGTAACTATTAAGAACCTGCTGCACAGCACAAGGAGCTCTACTGAATACTCTGTAACACCTGTATGGGAACAGAACTTAAAAAACTGGATATACGTAGACCTGATTCACAGCATTGTAATTGCCAAGGTATGTCCAACTCTCTGTGACCCCGTGGACTGCAGCCCACCAGGCTCCTCTGTCCACGGGCTTCCCCAGGCAAGAAGACTGGGGTGGGTTGCCGATTCCTCCTCCAGGGGATCTTCCTGATCCAGGGATAGAACCTGTGTCTCTTGCGTTGGCAGGCAGGTTCTTACCACTGAGCCACCTGGGAAGCTTCTGTAAACCAACTGTACGCCAATAAAAATGAGTTTAAAAAAAAAAAGAAAAACATGGGTCACATTATGCCTTTTCCTTCTCAAAACTCTCGATTTCCCACTAAAATTGGTGCGCACCGTAATTCCGTGCTCCGCCTTCCCAGGCCCTGATGAACTGGCCTCTGTCTGCCTCTCCCACGCGACTTCGTACAGCTCTCCGCCCCGATCGCCACGTTCCCGCCACGCGGGCCTTCTTGCTCTTCCTCTAGAATAAGAGGTAGAACCAGCTCCAGGCTCCTCACGCTTGCTGTCCCCGTCACCTGGAATGCCCTTTCTGGGACACAGGCCTTCCTCCCCACTCCATCCTGCTTTCCGCTCAGATATGACGTCTTCAGGAGGTCTTCCTTGGCCATCCTTTTCTCGATGATGTTGGCTCGTCTGTTCCCCCAACGTAATTGCCTCATTTTATAGTATCGTCCTCAATAGCCCTTATCACCCTCAGGAGTTAACCACACGCATGTGCTTGCCTGTTTATGGTCTGCCTCTATCATCAGCATGTAGTTTCTCTAACTGCCGAGAACTCCCTTGCTCACGGCTGAATCTCCAGAGTCTAGAACAGTGCCTGGCACATAATAGACAGTGAACCCATGTGGGGGTGGGGAGGGGAAGCCAATAGATGCCCCTTTCTTCTCCCTCTTCCTCCCCCGGCCCCAACAGAATCATTGGCAGGGGGAAGAACCAGCTGTCAGGATTCTTGCTTTGGAGAGACGGCCAGGGGCTGGGGAGGCCGTGACGGGCCGAGAAGCAAGCTTTAGGCTCCTTGGAACTCAGTATCCCGCGATGGGACGCGTGGGTGGGCTGGGGTAACAGACCCGCTGCGGGGGCAGGCGGGAGCTCTGCGAGGTGTTTAAGCCTGTCAATAAAAAAAGTGACCGCTGCTT
Source organism: Odocoileus virginianus (assembly GCF_023699985.2). Classification (NCBI taxonomy): domain Eukaryota; kingdom Metazoa; phylum Chordata; class Mammalia; order Artiodactyla; family Cervidae; genus Odocoileus; species Odocoileus virginianus. The sequence goes on from NC_069682.1 coordinate 74,398,406, forward strand.
TCTATCTGCAGCTACTCAAGGGAAATAAAGCCGTTTGCTTATAAAGAATTTCCATAAACATTTCTGAGGCTGTGTATTAGGGGTAATCTTGGGATGTGCATTAAACTAAACAGGGTAGTATAAACACAGGAACAGGCTGAAAGAGGGAGAATAAATGGCCCAGGTTTGCCCTGGCCCAATGGCCTCCGGCAGAAACCCAGAGACTTCGCTCCTTTATTTAAAGAAGGGGGGGTGCAGAGGGAGCCACAGGCAGCCCTTGCCACCAGCAGATTCTTGAACAATCTCTGGAATTAGGCATATTTTTTTCTTTCTCCCAATGATCAGTGCTTTGAATTCCTGAAGTCATCTGTGTCAAAACACGTAGAGGTGGCAAAAAAAAAAAAAACCAGAAGGGGAGGCACCGTCAGGAGCGCGTTCTGTGCCAGGCTAGTTCTGGAAGCTGTGTGTGCACAATCTCATTTCCGTTTCCCCGTACCACTCCCGGGAAGGTCATGGTGGTGTCTCCATTTCACAGATGAGGAAACTGAGGCACAGACATGTGATGACCCACTGAAGGTCACAAAACTAACCGGAGCTGGGTCGAGTCTGAGCTCTTCCAAGGACGGTCCTACTGAAGGAAAAAACGCATCCTCGTGCCGTTGTCTACATTTTGTCACTGAGCCTGTGAATTTATTCTGAGGAATCCAGGGCACACAGTGGAATGGATCATGTGCTCTGTTCAGGCTTCCATCGTTGGTCCGTGCAAGAAGATGCTTCTGAAATTATTTACCTAGGCACTCCCCTGGTGGTTCAGAGGCTAAGACTCTGAGCTCCCAACACAGAGGGACCAGGTTTGACCCCTGATCAGGGAACTAGTTCCCACATGCCACAACTAAAGATCTGCACGCCACAGTTAAGACCTGGTACAGCCAAATAAATGAGTAAATAAAATAAATATTTTTTAAAAAAATGAAGGGCTTCCCTGGTGGCTAAGCCAGTAAAGAATCTGCCTGCAATGCAGGAGACCTGGGTTGGATCCCTGGGTCAGGAAGATCCCTAGGAGAAGGAAGCGGCACCCATTCCAGTATTCTTGCCTGGAGAATCCCATGGACAGAAGAGTTTACATGCTGTCTTGCTTCTTGCTTTTTCATTTAACAAGATATTTTGGAGTTTATTATGTAGCCTCACCTATAGAACTACATCATTCTTTTTTAAAAATATTTTATTTATTTTGACTTCATAAGGTCTTAGCTGTGGCATGCAGGCTTCTCTCCAATTGTGGCACGGGTTCAGCTGCCCCACGGCACATGGGATCTTAGTTCTCTGACCAGGATCTAACCCACGTCCCCTGCATTGGAAGGCAGATGTTTAACCACCGGAGCACCAGGGAAGTCCCTACACCATTCTTTTTGATGATTGTATAGTATTTCACCAAATGAATGGACCACGATTAACGTGGTCAGAACCCTTATCCTATACCTAAGTATTTAGGCTGTTTCTAGTATTTTGTGATTATAAGCAATTCTCTGGCTTAGCGGGTGGGTGCAGTGTGTGTATAATTTTGTACACATGGATGTGTGTATATAATTTCATACATGTGCAAGGATATTCATTAGATCAGTATACAAAGTAGAATACCGGCACCCCCACAAATTATTTTACAATTTTCCCCTTCATCTCCATCTTCAATTCTATTTCTTTCTTTGTCATGTATAGCCACCCTTGTGTATTTAAAATGAGTCCCACCAATCCACTTTCTACATCTTCTCTTTATCTTGTTGTTTATCTTTAAATATACACATATGTGCCTATGAACATACACAATATTATTTTGCACATGCTGAATTGCCGAAAAATTGATGCTTTTGAACTATGGTGTTGGAGAAGACTCTTGAGAGTCCCTTGGACTGCAAGGAGATCCAACCAGTCCATCCTAAAGGAGATCAGTCCTGGGTGTTCATTGGAAGGACTGATGCTGAAGTTGAAACTCCAATACTTTGGCCAACTCATGAGAAGAGTTGACTCATTGGAAAAGACCCTGATCCTGGGAGGGACTGGGGGCAGGAGAAGGGGACGGCAGAGGATGAGATGGCTGGATGGCATCACCGACTCGATGGGCGTGAGTTTGAGTAAACTCCGGGAGTTTGTGATGGACAGGGAGGCCTGGCGTGCTTCGATTCATGGGGTCGCAAAGAACTGGACACGACTGAGCGACTGAACTGAACTGAACTGAATTTATATAAATAATGTTTTGCAACTTGTTACAAAGATTTCTTTGTACCTTTCACCACTTTTCAGTTAATGTTAATATCTTACAATTAATGTTCATATCTTACATATTAACAATGTTTAATATGCAATGATCAAAACTAGGAAATTAACATTGACATATTACCATTAACATTGGCGCAACACTATTAACTAAACTACAGCCTTTTTTGTAGCTGGTGATGGACAGGGAAGCCTGGCGTGCTGCAGTCCATGGGGTCGCAAAGAGTTGGACACGACTGAGCTACTGAACTGACAGACTTTTTCCAATTTTCAAGTTTTCCCGCTGATTTTTTTTCCTGTTTCAGGACCCCATATGGGAGCTTTGAGTTCCTCGGTCTTTCCTTGTATTTCATGACGTGACACTTTTAGAGAATTCTCATCGGTTATTTTGTTAAATGTCCCTTCGTTTGAGATTATGTGATGTTTTCTTCGGACTAGGAAGAGGTTATGCATTTTTGCAAAGACACTAAAGAAGTTACGTGTCTTATTACTGAGGGCTGTGTGTTGTCAATATGTCTTAGGGTTAGTGATGTTGACTTTGATCCCTGGGTTGAGGTGTTACCTTTATAATTTTCAGATCTACTGATGATGCTAAGTGTGATGCCTTCCTCAGGACTGCTGCAGAGAATTCGTCCTTTGTCACATTGCACTTATTTTTCATGATACGCTGAAAATCTCATTCCTTGGGAAATAAAAACTTTGGCCAGGTTGATTGAAGAAGGGTTAAAGAAAGTGTGTTTTACTCATGAAATACTATGCAGCTGTCAGAAAATAAAACCAATTAAAAAAGAGCTAAGACTAGAGATAACGATTGGGGGAAAATTCCCAAGACATGTTATGTTTAAGAACTAAGTTTCAGAAAAACTAATATTTTCAATACATTTGCAAAAACATTCTTGAATTATTGGAAGGCATTTGTGTGCAAATGCCAAAAGGTCTAGAAGAAGAGTCACTTATTTACAATAACCCGTGACTTCCCTGGGGGCACAGTGGACAGGACCCCGCCCGCCAATGCTGGGGACACAGGTTCGAGTCCAAGTCCAGGAAGACTCCACGTGCCGCAAACACTGAAGCCCCTGCAGCCTAGAGCCGGTGCCACTGCAGGGAGAAGCCACGCACCGCCGGACAGGCAGCCTGCGAGCAGCGGCGCAGACCCCGCACAGCCAAAGACAAACCAGCACACACGCAGCGGCCGAGCCGCGGGAGGAACTGAGGTTTCCCCAACGGATGGACGGGTGAGGAGGGTGTGGGACATGCACGTATCACACACACACGCAGCGGCCGAGCTACATCAGGAACTGAGGCTTCCCCAGCGGATGGACGGGTGAGGAGGGTGTGGGACATGCACGTATATAAATACACACACACACAAATAAGCACACACACGCATAGGAGAATACGAGCAGGAAAGGAATGAGATTTTGCCACGTGCAATAACACGGGTGGCTGGGAGAGGGGGAATGGGGTTCCGCTCGGGGAAGTCAGTCAACCAGAGGAAGACAAATACTGCGCATCTTCATTTATATGTGGAACCTAAGCTGTTTTTTAAAATGAATGGCTGTAACAAAACAGAAACAGACTCACAGATACTGAGAACAAATGAGTGGTTCCCAGTGTGGAAACGGGTGGGGGTGAGATGGGGCAAGGGCATTCAGAGGTACAAACTAGTAGGTATAAAGACGAATAAGATATAAGGGTGTTATGGATAGCACAAAAAATATAGCTAACATTTTATAATAGCTTGAAATGGAGTATAGTCTATAAAAATATCAAATCACTATGTTGTATACCTGAAACTGATATAAAAAATATATATTTCCAATAAAAGGAAAGAACCACAAACTATTAACAGTGGTAAGTGAAAAACTCCAGCGTGTAAGAACTTGCACTGGGAATACATGCAGAGTTTTTATCCTATACTCCTTATATACATCATACCTTTATATACAGTATAATATGGTCCTTTCAAAGAATGAGGAGGCTCCTAGAGCACATATGAAATGAGCTTCAAGATAATTTGATTGAAAGGGAAAAAGCAAACAGTGGGGGGGGGGGGAGTGTGCATAGTAGGTTAACATGTGTAAAACGAAGTAAGCCAGAAAGATAAAGACCATTACCGTATACTAACACATATATATGGAATTTAGAAAGATGGTAACGAGAACCCTATATGCAAAACAGAAAAAGAGACTCAGATGTACAGAACAGACTTGTGGACTCTGGGAGAAGGTGAGGGTGGGATGTTTCAAGAGAACAGCATCGAAACATGTATATTATCTAGGGTGAAACAGATCACCAGCCCAGGTTGGGTGCATGAGACAAGTGCTCGGGCCTGGTGCACTGGGAAGACCCAGACGGATGGGGAGGAGAGGAAGGTGGGAGGGGGGACCGGGATGGGGAACACATGTAAATCCATGGCTAATTCATTTCAATGTATGACAAAAACTACTGTAATGATGTAAAGTAATTAGCCTCCAACTAATAAAAATAAATGGAAAAAAAAAAAAGTAACAGAGGGAAATAAGAATCCGTATTTGTATTCACATAGAGAGATTTGGCCAAGATCAGTGACAAATGCCGGGGGCTGGCTCTGGGTGGAGGAGGAACAGGACTTGAGGGAATCTTTCCATCATGCCCATTCTTCTCCGGTTTTAGATCTTGTGACTGTATTATCTATTCAACAGTTTGAGTTACTTTAAAAAAAAAAAAAAATCTTCAGGGGAATTCCAAGATCTCACAAGCTCTCACAATTCTAAGATCTCACAAGCTGTGTGGCACAATGAAAATAAAAAAGCTTCCATGGAGACATAAATTTTAAGGTTTTTTTTTCTTTTAATGTGATGCAAAAAAATTTTACCATAAACAATCGGAAATGAAGGAAAGCAGTCAGGAAGGCAGAGGCAATATGTCCCAACGTTTTATAACAGCACAACCTTGCTTCTGATGTAAAGGTTAATTGTGGAACTAAATTAGCTGGCAAGCAGGTTGGAGCAGCATGAAAACACTGGTGAAGTCAGCCCTCACACTGCCTTATCTACACGAAAATTATCTTCATCAGCGGAGGTCAAGCCACTCTCTGCCTCTCTTCTCCCGCTGGCCTACATGCCCCAGCTCACAGTCCTGGCACATTAAAACCAGACAGAGCCCGTGCACACGCTCCGGCAAGGCCTGAAGAGGACAGAGACGTGGGGCGCCAGCAAGGCTGAATATCAGTTTTATCACGGATGTTTTGATGATCGTCGTATCTGTTTCCTGGGAGGCAAAGATCAGAGAAACTCATCAAGTAGCCGGAGGCTGCTCAAATCTGAGGTCAAAACACCTGGGAGAAGTCAACTCCGAGATCTGGTTGCTTCCACATACCTGGATTCATTCATCCAACAAGTATTTATTGAGCACCCATCATATGCCAGGCCGGGGTGGGGACCAGGATGAGGGGTCCCCTCAAGGAGGGGGCCTGGGGCATCCAAGGTGAGGGGTTGCTCTTGCTCTGTCCTCATCCTGACCCATGCCAGGCGCTGCACCAGGAACTGAGGCTATAGCGGAGAACAGAACACATAAGTAGAGAGGAAAAAAAGCTGGACACACGACCAGGCCTTCATATTTTAAGGCTGGATATTGTGGGTTTCCCTGGTGATTCACACAGTAAAGAATCTGCCTGCAATGCGGGAGACCCGGGTTCGATCCCTGGGTCGGGAAGTTCACTTGGAGAAGGGAACGGCTACCCACTCCAGCCTTCTTGCCTAGAGAATCCCAGGACAGAGAGGCCTGGTGGGCTACAGTCCATGGGGTCACAAAAGAGCTGGACACGACTGAGCGACTAAGACTTTTTCACCTTCAGTACGGTGGTCAGCTGTTTCTGTCAGAAGTTCCGCCCACCCCTCACCCTGGAGTTACCAAGTGACCTCGTGTGAAGTCCTGCCTTCGCTGGCTTTTCACTCTGCTTCTCCGGCGTCCCCCTGTGGCTCAGGAGTGGCTCTGACGGTGGACACCCCGCTTCCCGGGTGCTTACGAAGGTCTGGCGCTCCAGGGGCACAGACCACGCGAACCCACCCACCCCGTCCCTCACTACGTGGGACCCCGATTGTTACCAGGTTTCCGGACTGAGGTCACAGCTGCTGCGTACCCTGGGAGAGGTGGCCGAGGGAGGGAGACTGGCCAAGACGAGGGCTGACTCTCGTGTGGATCCGAATAGCCCCCCGAGGGTGCCCATCACAGCTCCACGCTGTAACAAAGATGGGCTGAATCTGGGGCCTCCCTGGTGGCCCAGAGTTCACTCTCTGGTCCGGGAAGATCCCATGTGCTACAGGGCAGCTGGCCCAGTGGGCCACACCTGCTGAAGCCTGCTGGCTGTGACTACCGAAGCCCATGCGCCTGCAGCCCGCGCTCGTCAACAGGAGAAACCGCTGCAACGAGAAACCCTGGCGCTGAGCTCGAGAGGAGCCCCCGCTCTCTGCAACCAGAGACAGCCCGTGCAGCAGCCCGGCTCAGCCAAGAATTCTGAACATTCCTTCTTTAAAAAAGGGTTGGATTGGCTGAGTATGGTTGGCTATTACTTCTGAGGTGTGAGCTGGAGGTCAAGATACTGCCCTGAAATGCAGGCAGGGGCTGTTCTTTCTCCATCAAGTGCTAATCCTGGCAAAACTCTGGCACCTCCGGTAAGCCCCGAGATGCCGCTGCTCCCCGTCATCCTCCCTTTCGGTCCAGCAGCAGGGGAACGCAGAAGCTTCGCTTTCTAGTCCTTTCCTCCTTCCCCCACCGGCCTGCCCCTGTTCATCGCCTCCTCGCTCAGCATCTTCACCGAATCCGTCTCGCTACAGGGCCCAGAGCAATCACAACTCGCATCACGGGCCCCGAGGCCCCCTTCCTCCTTTCCTTCGAAACACAAAAGTATCCCGCGACCACGCATTGCCTGCCAAGCCCTGTGGTTCCTACCGAGGCCCACCAAGAAAGAGACGCGGACACAGCTCCCATCCTCATCGAGCCCAGGGCCTACTGGACGGAGGCAGACTTCAGTCCAGTAATCCCCTCAAATACGTGGAGAGATACCGTTACACGCTGGGTTAACTGGTATGAAGGAGAGGTGCAGGGTGCTACTGGGGGAGTGGGTTAGTCCAAGGGGGCTTCCCGGAGGAAGGAACGTTTGAGCTGAAACTTGTAGGAGGAGGTTACGGGGTGAAGGGGGCAGAGGAGCGTTCCAGGCAGAGGGAACGGCGTGGTCTCTGGGAGGCTGGGATAGGAGCCCGCAGGGCTGGAGGATGCTGAGCAGGGAGCAGGGCCCAGTGATGAGACGGAGGGGACGGCGGAGCCCTGCCGGGAAGGCTCTGAGGTCAGACCACAAGGACGGGGCACAACTGTGGGCCTCACACAGGGCGATCACGGGGTTCAGTGTGAGCTTAGTCCAACCAGCCCGGCTGTGGCCGGAGAACCCACTGGAGGGAGTAAGAGTGGATGAGAAGAGCAGTGAGGAGGTCCTGCCGGTCTGTTGCTGAGACGGGGCTGGGGTCAATGGAGGTGCAGACAGCTGGGCCCCCCGTAGCCTGGGGATCTGGCGATGGAACTCAGCAGAGGTGAGCAGGGGAGTGAGAGACCCCTGCCTCGGGCTCAGGCAGCCAGAGCAACTGTTGGTCCTGCAGCGACCTTCCAGTGACCTTCCCAAAGTCGCACCATCCGCCCTCCCGTGCACACGCAAGACGTGACGGAGGAGTCTGTCTGTTGAAGAGAGACTCTGTGGTCCTCTTTGGTTTCCTCTATGCTGATTAAAATGCCCAGTGGAGCACAGACTCTGAAAAAACCACATCTAAGAGACACATGTGCCCTAATGTTCACTGAAGCACTGTTTGCAATAGCCAGGACATGGAAGCAACCTAGGTGTCCATTGAAGGATGAATGGATAAAGCTGTGGCACATATATTCAATGGAATTTACTCAGCCATAAAAGGGAACGTATTTGAGTCAGTTCTATTGAGGTGGATAAACCTAGATCCTGTTACACAGAGTGAAGTCAGAAAAGAAAGAGAAAAACATATCATATGTTAACGCATGTCTACGGAATCTAGAGAAATGGTACTGATGAACCTATTTGCAGGGCAGGAACAGAGACGCAGACAGAGAGACCAGACCTGTGGACACAATGGGGAAGGAGAAGGTGGGAAGAATTCAGACGGTAGCACTGAAACATATACATTACCATAGGTAACACAGCCAGCCAATGGGAATTTGTTGTAACACAGGGAGCTCAATTCGGTGCCATGCGACAGCCGAGACCGGGAGGATGGGGTGGGAGGTGGGAGCGAAGCTGGTGAGGCAGGGGACGGGTGTATGCCTACAGCTGATTCATGCTGGTGTAAGAAGCCAAGACAGCGTTGCAAAGCAATTATCCTCCCATTAAAATAAATACATTAGAAATGAATAAATGAAACTGGTTTCACTCACTGGTGCTCAGAAACTAGCATCTCCTCTCCTCTCAAAAGACATGCTATCAGGACCAGCAAACAAGAACGAACCGATCGGAAACAATTCTCATGTCATTTGAGGCTCATTTTCATCAGCCAATGAAAACTGCGTCTATTACCACCACTGATGCTTGGAATTCAACGAAATCAATTTGGGAAGGTCTCTGAGGCTTCCCAAGTTGAGAAATCAAATGAAGTGGTTTTTCTTTCATAAAAGTTGATGGTATCAATATGTATACACAGTTCAGTACGTTGGCAAGACCTCATCCATATTGTCTTTCCAAATGACCTGGTCAGGGAAAAATGTGAGTTGCAGAGCAATAAGTAGGTATAGTCTCATTTTTGTTAAAACAAATCAAAACCAAAAAGATACCCAGACTCAGCAGTGTTGGTCACATCTGGGAGCTTGTTTGGATATGGAGATGCTCGGCTCTCACCCCAGACGCAGAGTCAGATCCTCCACGTAACGAAATCCACAGGTGAGACTTCCGCACGGAAAAGTTTAACAGGCACTGCTGTAAGCTTCTCTATTTATGTAGCCACACATAAACACCTGTCTCTGTATTTTTCTTTATCCAGCTATCTCTGTCGGCATCTACCTGGATATACTAGAAACACGTACATGAGTAGAAATGTAAATACATAGATGGGACTGGAATTACATGCATGAACTCACAGTGGTCAATATTGAGAAGGAGAATGTGGTGGTGAAGGTTAGGGGGTTGAGAATTCAAGGGAAACTTTCACATTTTACAATGCAGCCTTCTGGACTGTTTGTTTAAGCTACAGGGAGAACCTGTTAATGTCTTATTTGGGGGACCTAAATGTAAATACTAAGGTAGTGTAAAACAGAAGGCATGAAAACCTAGTCCTGTAAATAACATGAACATCTCAAATCTTTCCTGTCCGCCCATGGGCTAATGACAAACTCTCTGACCCACCATTTCCACTTGGAGGAAATTCCCTGCAGAATTGCTCACACATGTGTGAAATGACGTCCCACTAAGATCAGCCAAGGGAGCTCTGTTTGTAATAGCAAAAGATCAAAGGCCACCTAACCGCCCGTCCACTGGGAACGGTTAAATAGGTTAAGGTGCTCTTACAGTGGAACAGTATGCAGCCGTAGAAAAGATTGATGAGTTAGCTGTGTATTGACATGGAACAGTGGCCAAGATCAATGGGTCACCCACGGGAGAGAGCGCCAAGCGATCTGTAAGGCATGTCAGTGCTGTGTGAGAAAGGAGGGAAGAGGAAGACGCATTTGCACGTATTTCACTTGCCGAGGCGCGCACACACCTCCGAGTGTTGTCCTGCAGAAGGTCACCGAGAAGGGACTCACCCCGAGCAGGCAAGCAGCTGACTGCGGCCCGGTGATAAGGCCGAGATGGCTCCTGTTCGCCCCACGCTGCGCTTTTTGAACCACTGCAGGCATTAACTCGTCAAAACTTCACCGAAACAAGAACAAAACAAAACAAACTGACGCCTCTAGGGTTCGCTTTATTCCTCTGAGAATCCTTATTCCTGGGAACTCCATCTGGGGAACTCATTGTGACTCTAACAACCAGGGGCTTGGTTTCCCATGAAAAGAAGGCTGCTTTTCACGGGAGGAAAGGGACAGTCCCCATCCCGGGGGACACGCACATCCTCGGATGCCCCTCTACGGCCGTTTCATCCTTTGCTGCTCTCATTTCATGTGACTCAGCCTTTTTTCCTAAAGGTCCCACGAGTTTTCTTTAAAGAGAGTACCCCAAATAAAAACCTCTGTCATTTTCCTCCTAAACCATCTCATTTAAAAAACAAAACAAAACAATAAGGCTCTTATTCTAGGATTAAAGTGATGAATAGGACAGACCTGGTTTCCTCTTTCCTCCACCCTCACCCCCAAACCATGGAAACAAAACGAAATAAACCCCAAAGTGAACAGAAGCAACAGACAAGGAAAACCTGTCAAAACCAGGACATTTCGTGTCCTTTGCAGCTGCAGATCCAGCACCCAGGGGAAAATTCTATTAAAAAATACAGTTTTCCAAAAAGTGGCACGTGCTTGTTACAAAAACACCTCAATCATTTTCAGAGCAGAGAAGCCAAACATACCTCCTTGTTTCACTAGCATTTTCCTTATCTTTCTCATGCTTTCCTGAGAGCTGAATGATGCTTGAGAAAAAGAAGAAAACAAGACAGAAAATAATGCTTGGTTAGGTAAATATAATCAGCTAAGGAAAGCCTCCTAGAAGAGTATAATTCACTGAGTCCCAGTTTATAGAGGGAAACCCCCAAACAAAGGACTTTTGTGAAGGGATCAGCCTGAAGCCCACCATAACTTAGCATACAATGGGACAGCTTAATAAAAGAGCCTTCCAAGTTCCACTGTGGTTATCTAGGCGCACCCAAGGCGGGGTGGGGGTGGGGGGCTGTTGAGAGAGAGACAGAGAGACAGAAAGAGAGAGGAATAAACATTTGGAATGTTCCCAACTATCTTCCTAGTTAGCATTCATGAATGCATGAAAGGTTTCTTATCAGCCTGAGTTCCACACATTTTTCAAAATAAAAAGCTACGGCAATTTTCTTTTGGATCTGTTAATGGATCCAGAAAGGTCCAGGGCATTTGTAAATTCATGTAAATGCTTTTTCAATGAATGTTAGTGTTTCAGTGAATGTCTCGTTGTTTATGTGAAATGATCAGATATATACATATATATATCAACAACAGGGAATGTAATATAATGGTATTTATTGGTATGTATATCATACATGTAATTTTTGAAGTGTCCAAAAATTAAATGTGCAGTTATGGATTTTGTTAAGAAGAGAATATTTTGCTCTTGGGATTGAAAGACCCCTAAAAACTAAGTTTAGGTCAGTGGCAGGCACCGGTTAGCATGATGAGACACTTTGTAGTCACTTATGAATTTTGTATTTTCTTTAGCTGGTGCAAAGCTCCTTGGGTCCCTCAACCTAGGGCCCCAGCAGCCTATAAAAATCCCCCTGAAAACTTAGGCAAAGCAGCCCTTGGTTCTCTGTTGGACCTGACCCCACCTCCTGTCCAGTTGCATTTGCTGTTCATCTTAAGGCACATTTCTGATTTCTCCTTCAGCCCTTGTAGCCTCAGGAGGTGAGGGTGAGGCTCAGAGAGGGTGGGGGTTTGGGGCCAGGTGTGGTGATTAATCTGCAAGGATTTCTTAATCTTCCACTGTATGCAAATACTCCATGCGATAGAAAGAAATATAAAACAAAATCTCTTTAGGAGATTACAAATGAATACTATGTTAGCAGGCTGTATAAGAAGATTCTTGACCTAGGCATACAAGAAAAATGCAAATATAAATTACTCTGAGATATCTTTTTTTCCCATTCATAAGATTAGCAGATATGCTAATACTGTCTTTGCAGAACGTGGGGCCACAGGCTCTCAAACATGGCCTTGGTGGGGGAAGCTGGGAGTTATCATTGGTTCAGCCTCTTTGGTGGGTACTGGGAAACATTTGCGGAAATAAAAGCTATATATATCCTTTGACCTAGTAATTATTCTGCTGGAAATTTATCCTACAGACCCTCTACTGAACACATGACAAATGATGTATGTTCAAGGAAATACATGGCAACATTGTAGGTAAAAGCTAAATAATGGAACAACCAAAATGTCCATTAGAGGAAGCTGTCAAAATAAGTTATGGTCATCTATAATATGGCATTGTGTTCCTGCAGCTGGAGGCAGCTGTGTTTGGACTGATATGGAATATTCAATGCACGGTGGAGTGAAATGAAAAAATGAGCTGCCAAAACGGGTTTTGGATGCTACCAATTCAGTTGAGTGAAGAAAAAATATCAGGCTGAACCAAGTGGAAGTGCCAACAAGAGACCATTTTTGACCTATAAACACAAATAAGATTCAATGCTAAATGCATTTTAAAATATATTTATATATATTATATGCTATCAATTTAAATACATATAAATTTATATATTTTATGTAAGTTTTAAAAAATATTTATGTTTTATGTATTTGGTTGTGCTGGGTCCTAGTTGTAGCATGTGGGATCTAGTTCCCTGACCAGGGATTAAACCCTGGCCCCCTGAATGGAGTCAGCCACTGGACCACCAGGGAAGTCACTATGCAAGCTTTTTCAACAAACTTTTAGCTTTGAGATATGCATTGATTCGCATGCAGTTGCAGGACATAGTGCAGAAAAGCAAGGTACTATTTCAGGTACTCTGGGAACTGAGTACCCAGTTTCCAGAATAGTAACATTTTGCAGTGTTAGTTGCTCGGTCATATGGGACTCTTTGTGACCCCGTGGACTGTAGCCCGCCAGGCTCCTCTGACCATGGAATTCTCCAGGCAAGAGCACTGGAGTGGGCTGCCATTCCCTTCTCCAGGGGGTCTTCCCGACCCAGGGATTGAACCCAGGTCTCCTGCATTGCAGGCAGATTCTTCACTGTCTGAGCTACAGGGAAGATCCAGTAACATCTTACCACACTCTAATATCACAGCCAGGATGTTGACACTGATACAGTTAAGACACAGAACATCTCCATCTGTTCAGACAAGGGGTCCTTATACTGTCCTTTTACAGCCACTCCCACCTGCTTTTCTTCTGCCCCGACCCCTTCCGTAACCCCGGGAAACTACTGATCTGTTCCATATTGCTCTAGTTTTTTATTTTATTTTTTTTTATTTATTTATTTTTTGCTATAGTTTTTAAAAAAACCTTTATGACTTATTTATTTGGCTGTGCCGGGTCTTAGTGGTAGCATGGGGCAACTTTAGCTGAAGCGTGTGTGATGTAGTTTCCTGACCAGGGATCAAACCCGGGCCCCCTGCATTGGGAGTATGGAGTTTTAGCCCCTGGACCACCAGGGAAGTCTCTATATTGCTATAGTTTTGTCACTTCAAGGATGCTAAGTAAATGGAAGTATGTAACCTTTCGAGATTGGCTTTCTCCATGCATAGAATTCTCTGCAGGTTCATCCAGGTTGTTGACTGTATCAAGAGCTTGTTCCTTTTCAGTGCTGGACCCTACTCCTTGGAATGGAGAACTCCAGATTTTAACCGTTTACCTGTTGAGGAACATCTGTGTCGTTTCCAGTCTGGCCTATAGTGAATAAAGCAGCTATAAACATGTACAGATTTTTGTATGAACATAAATTTTCATTTCTTTGGATAAATGTGAGTAAAGCATTGCTGGGACATAGGTGTGTGTGTGCACGCTCAGTTGTGTCTGACTCTGTGACCCATGGACTGTATCCAGCCGGGCTCCTCTGTCTATGGAATCTCCCAGGCAAGAACAGTGGAGCGGGTTGCCATTTCCTCCTCCAGGGGATTTTCAAGACCCAGGAATCGAACCCTCATCTCTTGCGTTTCCTACATCGGCAGGCAGATTCTTTACCACGAGCGCCACCTGGGAAGCCTGGGGGTGGTTGCATTTTCATTTTGTCTTCTTATAATAAATATTTATTTATCTAGTTGGGTATTTTTTGTCTGCACCAGGTCTTAGTTGTGGCCTGTGGGGTGTAGTTTCCCGACCACAGACTGAACCCGTGCCCCCTGCATTGGGAGCACAGAGTTGAAGTCTTAGCCACTGGGCCAACTAGAAAGTCCCTCCATTTTATTAGCAGGCAACAGAGTTTGGGATTTCTTTCTTTTTTTTTTTTAATTTATTTATTTTAATTGGAGGCAAATTACTCTACAATATTGTGGTTGTTTCTGCCATACACTGACATGAATCAGCCATGGGTGTACATGTGTTCCCCATCCTGAACCCCCCTCCCACCTCCCTCCCCATCCCATCGCTCAGCATCATCCCAGTGCCCCAGCCCTGAACACGCTGTCTCATGCATCAGACCTGGACTGGCGACCTATTTCACATATGATAATATACATGTTTTAATGCTATTCTCTCAAATCATCCCACCCTCGCCTTCTTCCACAGAGTCCAAAAGTCTGTTCTTTACATCTGTGTCTCTTTTGCTGTCTAGCATACAGGGTCATCTTTCTAAATTCCATATATATGCGTTAGTATACTGTATTGGTGTTTTTCTTTCTGACTTACTTCACTCTGTATAATAGGCTCCAGTTTCATCCACCTCATTAGAACTGATTCAAATGAATTCTTTTTAATGGCTGAGTAATATTGCATTGTGTATATGTACCACAGCTTTCTTATCCATTCGTCTCCCGATGGACATCTAGGTTGCTTCCATGTCCTGGCTGTTATAAACAGTGCTGTGATGAACACTGGGGTGCACGTGTCTCTTTCAGATCTGGTTTCCTCGGTGTGTATGCCCAGTAGCAGGATTGCTGGGTCATATGGCAGTTCTATTTCCAGTTTTTTAAGGAATCTCCACACGGTTCTCCACAGTGGCTGTACTAGTTTGCATTCCCACCAACAGTGTAAGAGGGTTTTCTCCGCATCCTCTCCAGCATTTATTGCTTGTAGACTTTGGA
The DNA here is from genome assembly GCF_023699985.2 of Odocoileus virginianus. Taxonomy (NCBI): domain Eukaryota; kingdom Metazoa; phylum Chordata; class Mammalia; order Artiodactyla; family Cervidae; genus Odocoileus; species Odocoileus virginianus. The sequence continues at coordinate 74,413,553 of NC_069682.1, forward strand.
CAGCAGCCATTCTGACCCGTGTGAGATGGTACCTCATTGTGGTTTTGATTTGCATTTCTCTGATAATGAGTGATGTTGAGCATCTTTTCATGTGTTTGTTAGCCATCTGTTTGTCTTCTTTGGAGAACTGTCTGTCTAGTTCTTTGCCCAATTTTTTGATTGGGTCATTTATTTTTCTGGAATTGAGCTGCAGGAGCTGCTTATATACTTTTGAGATTAATTCTTTGTCAGTTGCTTCGTTTGCTATTATTTTCTCCCATTCATAAGGCTGTCTTTTCACCTTGCTTATGGTTTCCTTCATTGTGCAAAAGTTTTTAAGTTTAATTAGGTCCCATTTGTTTATTTTTGCTTTTATTTCCATTACTCTTTGAGGTGGGTCATAAAGGATCCTGCTGTGATTTATGTCAGAGTGTTTTGCCTATGTTCTCCTCTAGGAGTTTTATAGTTCCCGGTCTTACATTTAGATCTTTAATTCATTTTGAGTTTATTTTTGTGTATGGTGTTAGAAAGTGTTCTAGTTTCATTCTTTTACAAGTGGTTGACCAGGTTTCCCAGCACCACTTGTTAAATAGATTGTCTTTTCTCCATTGTATATCCTTGCCTCCTTTGTTGAAGATAAGGTGTCCATAGGTACGTGGATTTATCTCTGAGCTTTCTATTCTGTTCCACTGATCTATATTTCTGGCTTTGTGCCAGTACCATACTGTCTTGATGACTGTGGCTTTGTAGTAGAGCCTGAAGTCAGACAGGTTGATTCCTCTAGTTCCATTCTTCTTTCTCAAGATTGCTTTGGTTATTCGAGGTTTTTTGTATTTCCATACAAATCGTGAAGTTATTTGCTCCAGTTCTCTGAAAACTACCGCTGGTGGCTTGATAGGGATTCTGAACCCTAGAGCACAGGAGGAGGTGTTCTTCAACCTTTTCAGGCTCCAGAGATGCTTCTGGAAATCACGCCTGAAGAGTATCCACAAGATTTAGTGTTTGTGCTAAGACAACTGGCTATCAGTATCTGAACAAATGGACCTTTCCTTCACACCATACATAAAAATTAACTCAAAATGGAGCAGGGACCTAAACACAGACGTTAAAACCCCAACAATTGTAACATGATGTTGGATTTGGCGATGGATTCTTACATATGACACAAAAAGCATGAGTAACTAAAGAAAGTATAGATAAATTGGACCTCACCGAAATGAAGGTCTTGGGCTCCAAAACCACTGCAGGTGGTGACTGCAGCCATGAAATTAAAAGACACTTGCTCCTTGGAAGAAAAGCTATGACCAAACTAGACAGCATATTAAAAAGCAGAGACATCACTTTGCAAACAAAGGTCTGTATAGTCAGAGCTGTGGTTTTTCCAGTGGTCATGTGTGGATGTGAGAGTTGGACCATAAAGAAGGCTGAGCGCCGAAGAGTTGATGTTTTCAAACTGTGGTGTGGAGAAGACTCTTGAGAGTCCCTTGGACTGCAAGGAGATCCAACCAGTCCATCCTAAAGGAGATCAGTCCTGAACATTCACTGGAAGGACTGATACTGAAACTGAAATTCCAGTACTTTGGCCACCTGATGCGAAGAGCTGACTCACTGGAAAAGACCTTGATGCTGGGAAAGATTGAGGGCAGGAGGAGAAGGGGATGACAGAAGATGAGGTGGTTGGATGGCATCACTGACTCAATGGACATGGATTTGAGCAATTTCTGGGAGACAGTGGAGGACAGAGGAGCCTGGTGTGCTGCAGTCCGTGCACAGAGTTGCAGAGTCAGACACAACTTCTTGACCAAATAGCAACAACAAAGCTAAAAATATCTGTGCATCAAAGGACATCATCAAGAAAAAGACAGCTCACTGAATGGGAAAAAATAATTGCAAATCACGTCTCTGATGTAAAATATATATAAAAAACTCTTGCAATTCAACAGCAGAAAAAAAAAACAGCCCAATCAAAATAGGGGCCAAGGACTTTTTCAAAGAAGTTAGGCAAATGGCCAGCTAGCACATGAACAAAGGTGCAGCATCATTAGTCAGTAGGGAAATGGAAATCAAAACCACAATGGGATACCACTTCATACCCAGAAGGAGAGCAGTCAGCAAAAAAAAACACAGGGACCTCCCTGGCGGTACGGTGGTTAAGACTTTGCCTTTCAGAGCCAGTGTGAGGGTTCGATTCCTGGTGGGGGGAGCTGAGATCTCACATGCCTTGCAGCCAAAAAAACCAAACATAAAACAGAAGTAATATTATACAAATTCAATAAAGACTTTAAAAATGGTCCACAGCAAAAATATCCTTTAAAAAAACATAAAAAATGGAAAATAATAAGGGTTGACAAGGTTGTGGAAAAAATTGAAACCCTCACCCTGAAAATCAGTCACTCTGAAAATCGGTTTGGTGGCTTCCTGAAAGGCTAAACACAGAATTACTGTATGATCCAGCAGTCTCTAAGTGCAATACTCAAAAGAATTGAAAACAGGAGCTCAAACACATGGGCACCGCAGCACCACAGGCAAGAGCAGTAAATAACCCAGATGTTCATTGAGTAAGGAATGGACAAACAAGATGGGCTACAAATACGGTGGAATATTAGTCAGCCGTCAAAAAGGAATGGCGTGCTGATACATGCTACCACATGGATGAACCTCAAAAACATTATGGTAAGTGAAAGAAGTCAGATATAAAAGGCCCCATGTTACAGGATTCCCTGACGTGAAATATCCAGAATGGGTAAATCCACGAGGATTGGCAGCTGACAGGGTTGGCAGGAGGGGGAAACGCAGAGCGCTGCTTAATGGACACAGGATTTTCTTCTCAAGTGACGAAAACGTTCTATACTTGACCAAGGTGCTGGTTGCACAATAATGCAAAGGTAGTAAATGTCCCTGGATCGTTCCCTTTAAAATAATTTTATGTCTACAAATTCCACATCAATTTTTAATTTTATTTATTTGTATTTGGCCACGTCGTGTGGCATGTGGGATCTTAGTTCCCTGACCAGGGATCAAACCCGTGCCCCCTGCAGTGGAAGCATGGAGTGTTAACCACTGGATCACCAGGGAAGTCCCTCAGTTTTTAAAATTATCACTTGATTCCAGGGGTTTGGAGACCAGCTGCTCCTCACCGTGGATTTTTACTGTCGCCAGGGGAGGGACGTAAAAGAGAACAGCCAAACGGGTGTACCTCCTTTAGAAAAGATTGTAATTTATTTGATGCTAATCTCTGAAGTCTCTTGGCTTCCCATGTCACAAAGCCCTGGACGTAGCACCCGAAGAAGCCCCTTAAATTCCCTGAGCTTCTGTCTCGTGGAGGCAGCCCCACTCCACTGGCAGCTGTGGGGTTTGGGAGGGGGTAACGAAAGCAGGGTGGACTGTTGGTCCTTTTCCTCATATTCCACAGGCGATCAGGGTAGAGACACAGCCGCAAGCAGAGGGAGCATCAGCCCAGACCTTCGGAGGCACCTGTCCATTTCACCCAGGTAGTCAATGGGGTGAAACCATCCAGTTGGTCTTTGCCATGGATTTCCCTGGTGGTCCAGTGGGTAAGATTCTGTGCAGGGGACACGGGTTCAATCCAGTCAGAGAACTAAAATCCCACAGGCTGCACAGTGTGGCAAAAAAACCCCAAAAAACCACCCAAATGACAAATTGGCCTTTGCCAACAAACAAGAGGTTTTCAGGTTCAGGGACTGTCCACCCACCTCAGCGTGGGCAGATACCGCTATGGCACCCACTCCATTCCAGGTGCCCACCCTCACAAAGGCTTCCGGGACGGATCGAACCCTCACCCTGATGACAACAGGGTACCGGATAAGAAGCTCTTTAGATGTGACAGAGAACACATTTTAACAGCCCCAAGAGAGGTGGAATTATCACAGAGTGGTGTAAAAGGAGCAAAATTATTTTGGATAAACCATGAAGGAATTTTATTACCCAGTGATGTGATAAATCAACTTCTCTGTAAATGCAATAAAACAATTGTTTAGTCTGCATGATTCATACCACAAACCTTAGGATTCTGGGTTTTGATCTTATTGCCGCAATAAACTGTCTAGACAGCAATTAACAATCTGTTTTTCCTTCAGATGTTTGGAGTGCCAGCAAGGCGGGAATCGGCACTTAGAAATACAGGGGCTTCTTCCTGACTCCTATTAATTATCAGGTTGGGATGAGTGGGAAAAGCCCCAAATTGTCGGAATGAGCCTCTAGACGTGCCCTCTCTCTTGAGTGCCAGGTACCACTACCTGAGGCTGATTTCTAGTTGGCAGGAAATCTAAATATTCAGTTTTGTTTTGTTTTTTTTGCTTATTATTTTATTGTCACTTTAGAAAGAGGTTGTTAGAGTTAAAAGTCAGCAGCACGAAAAGTCTAAGCTAGACACCTCAGATCCTTTGAGAGACAGGAGACAGACTCAATTTTAACAGTGACAATCTGTAATCTATTGAGGGTTTCCCAAGGGGCAGGTGACCCCCACACTATTTAAGTCAGCTTTCACAATTAGTCCTATGAGGGGTGCAACTGAGGGTATCAAAACTCTGAAGGGGAAGTAAACTTTACTCAGGGTGTCAAGAGGCTGGGATGCAATGAGCACTGTTTGGTCCTGAGCCCTTTCCCTTCCCACTGGGTCACACTGTCCAAACGGAAGGAGAAGAAATACACTCGATTCTAAAAAATGACTAAGTTTAAAGTCCCATGAACACAGGGCTTTCACTGGTGGCTCTGTATCACATACACAGCTTTCAAATTACCGATGAATGAATGTCCCCTCTGCTGGTAGGTGGGGATGTAGGCTGGCGCGTTAATGGTGAGAGAGGAAGAACTGGAAACTCCCCAGATGTCAACCAACAGGGACGTATTAAGGCGTGGGAAATATCCAAGCTACAGCTAGAAGAAGGTCATATTCTGCAGGACTGAAAGAGAAAGAGACAGGCTTATGGAGACTTGGGGAGCTTTACCCACATTACTAAGCGACTCCGAGCAAGTTGCAAGACGAAACACAAAACACAAAACACAAAACACAAAACAGAAAACAAGGCAGAGCGTTCTCTCCAGATGCGTCGCTGTGGCCGCACCCCGACAACGCCTCAGAAACCTCACTCCGGACGGACGGCTGAGGCGTCTAACGGGGGAGGCGCGGAGGAGAAGCTAGGGCTGGCAGGTCCTCAAAGGGGACTTCAGGCTTATCTGGAGTATTTTAGCTGTTTTGCAAAGAGAATATGTTCATGTATTATTACTGGTGAACTTAAAAATTAATTAAAGAAAAGGAGACAGTCCACTTATAGAAGAACAGCTAGATAAATTGTAATCCAAGTGTTAGTTGCTCAGTCGTGTCTGACACTTTGGGACCCCATGACCTGGAGCCCACCAGGCTCCTCTGTTCATGGGATTTCCCAGGCAAGAGTACTGGAGTGGGTTGCCATTCCCTTCTCCAGGGCATCTTCCTGACCCAGGGATTGAACCCGGGTCTCCTACATAGGAGGCAGTTTCTTTACCATCTGAGCCACCAAGGAAACCTAAAAAAATTGTTTTAACTCAAGCAACCCATGAATTACAATGTACCATGAAAAATAGTGAGGCAGGTCCACGGTCCTTCTGCAGAAATCCTTGCAAGACTCGCTATCAAGCAAAGAGCCTTTACATGGAATGACTGAATTCACATAAAAAGAAATTCCAGAAGGACACTAGACAAAGCTGTTATTTCTAGGGAGAGTAACGGCCTATGGGGCACTAAAGATAAATTTTGATTTATTTTTATCTTTGTATTTGAAATAATTTTATTCTAAAATAAAGCTGAATTATCTTTGTAGCTTTAATTTTGTAATGAATAGTAGAAGCAAAAAGTTTAAAAAAAAAACCAATAAGAGCTAACATGGAATGGAGTCCCCAGTGGCCAGACACTGTGATAATGTTATCCAGCCACTCTATAGCATATAACGTGAGTCACGTCTGCTTTTACAGAAGAGGAAACTGAGGCACAAAGGTGAAATCAGTAGTCTAAAAGGCCACCTCGTGTCGGAATGAGGCACCTAGGCTGCCTGATTCGGAGCCCTGATCACCCCTTGCCCCCAACGCTGCCTTTTGGCACAGTGGGGACCACGTCCTGTCCTGGCCAAGGGTGAGTGCAAATCTTAACCAGCAGAGTCTGGGGAGAGGGCTTCACATTCACAGTCATTCAGTTCAGCTACTCACTGGAGCCGCAGGATTTCGAGGTTGAGAGAGCCCAGGCAAGCTCTGTGGTCAAAACTGGGACAACCAGCTGCAGAATCAGTTTCTTCCTAGACTCTCAGACCACTGTTCCATCCATGGGTTTTCTAACCCTTTTATGGTCAAAGGCCCCCAGATTTCTAAGTTGGAACCTTCTTAAACACCTACACTAATTTTTTGTTGTTGTTCCAATCTCCATTTGGTTTGCAAAGCAGTGGGAGGAAAGCGTTCCGGTTTGCTGCTGAAGAGGTAGCGCTGAAGACACCCGTTTGTTCTTGTTTAGTTTCTGTATGTCCTTTAAGAGAAGTCTGTGCTGTGAGCCGTGCCGAGTCGCTCAGCCGTGTCCGACTCTTTGAGACCCCATGGACTCTGTCCGTGAAGATTCTCTACTACAGAAGGTTGCCATGATCTCCTCCAGGGGATCTGCCCAACCCAGGGATCAAACCCAGATCTCCCGCACTTCAGGCGGATTCTTTACTGCCTGAGCCACCAGGGAAACCCAAGAATACTGGAGTGGGTAGCCTATTCCTTCTCCAGGGGAAACTTCCCGACCCAGCAATTGATCGGGGTCTCCTGCATTGTAGGTAGATTCTTTGCCAGCTGAGCTACCCAGCAAGCCCTTAAGGAAAGTCTGAATGCAGACACATCATTCATTTATCCATCTATGTATTCAACATCAGGATATAACGGTTCAGTATGCTCACTCAGGAGTCAGGCAGAATTATGTCATTTTGGGTTTGTGACAGCTCTCTTGAAGCTATTTTTCATATATTGAAAATGGTGGAGAAGATGAAATTAATCTGTATAAATTTCTTGGCACATAATAAGGGCTTAAAAAATGTTCACCATTATTATCTATCATCCATCCATCTATTCATTCGCTCAGTCACCATCTATCCATCCATCCTTCTCCCTCCCTCCTTCCTTCCTTCGTCATTCCCTTCTTTTCTTCTTTCTGTGTTTCCACTCATTCCAAACTTCCTCCTTTCCCTTTCTTCCTACCTTGCTTCCTTTCCTCCTTCCTTCCATATACTTATCTCCCCATCCATCCATCCATCCATCCACCCATCATCCACTCCTTCATGCCTCCCTTGCCTGGTGCTCTATGCCAGATCGTTGAGATTACAAAAACAAAGAAGACATAACCCCTGACTCCGTGGAGATCCCAGTTTAGATGAAAAGACACAATTAGGCCTCTGGCTGTAGGGAGTATTTGATCCTGAAGGGAACAGAGAAAGAAAACCTGGGAAACTGTTTAACTTCCGTCCCAGCTCTGGGGGTTGTTTAGGAAGATATGTGATACCCACTCGTCTCCCGAGACTCCTGACGGCTCAGAGTGCAGAGGATGAACAGGGCTTGATCAACACAGTTGGTGAGAGTGCGGCGCTGCGGCTTCTGCAAAAGGCCCTCACCACACAAACAAACAGCGTAATTTGGGTTCAAGGGTGACAGGCTATCACATTCTTCAAAAGTAAAAGGCTCCTCTGGGTTTCTTCCATATCTTTCCCCTGCTTCCTTCCACAAACTCCCTCCCCTCCATTCTGCACCAGACACCATACACATCGAGGAGATACCACCCAGGCCACGCTGGGGACAGTTGCCTTATTTATAGAGAAAACAGAACTCCTTAGATTAACAAGATCTGTAAAGAAGAGCTCTCCTAAAAAGGATTCCAGGTTTCTTTTCTGAGGGCTGAAGAGCAGGGCTGGGGGCTACAGTGAGTCTCCAGAGAAACTACTCTTAAATTTCCCTCCTGGTGACGATTTGATGATGGCAAGGAAGCATTTCAAGGGCCTCTCCATGGCTCAGTGGTAAAGAATCTGCCTGCCAATTCGGGAGATGCAGGAGACGCAGGTTCAGTCCCTGGCCCCAGAAGATCCCCTGGAGAAGGAAATGGCAACCCACTGGAGTATTCCTGTCTGGAAAATTCCAAGGACAGAGGAGCCTGGCGGGCTACAGTTCATGGGATCACAAAGAGTTGGACACGACTGAGTGATTGGGCACAAAGGCTTTCTGTAACTCTTTCCTGCTTTAATCTTTTTTCATTAGCATTGATCCTTATAAAAGTTGCCATGTATTTTACTGGGAAGTAAATTTTAAATCTACTTATCTTTCTAAACAGAACGTTAAGTATCACGAGGGCCAAAGTTTTTCTGTACTAGTCACCATCCCCCGTGTTAGAAACATTATAGTGCTCAGTAAGTATTTGCTTGATAGACAAATTCTGATTGTGCAGATGAGAAAACTGATGTTCACAGAGGTTAAAAAGTCTGCCCAAAGTCACACAGTGGATTTGAATGCAGGCAGCCAGACTTCAGAATCCAGCACCTGCCTTTTATACTGCCCCTCTGTGCTAATGCTTGGGTTCATGTACCTGAAAACTCCAGGTATGAAGACTAGGCGCATGAAAGTTCCTCAAAAGTTAAACCAAACTTTAAGCCAAACTTAGCACACGATCTAGCAATTTGACCTCCAGGTATTTATCCAAACCAATCAAAACCAGCATCTTGAAGAGATCTGCATTCCTATGTTCATTGCAGGATTATTCACAATAATCAAGGTGCAAGGACTTCCCTGATGGCCTGGTGGTTAAGATTCCATGCTTCCACTACAGTGGGGGGTGGGTTTGATTCCTGGTCTGAGAACTAAGATCCTGTATGCCGTGGTGTCGAGAAGAAACTAACCAACCAAAGAAACAAACAGGATGTGGAAGCAACCCAAATGTCCATCAAGGGAGGAACGACTACAGAGAAGGTGATAACGATGTACAAGGGAATATTATTCAGCCTTGAAAAGGAAGGAAAGCCTGGCATAAAACATCCAATGGGGGGATAAAAAATATCCCATGAACAAACCATGAGGACATGCTAAGTGACGTAAAGCCAGTCACAGAAGGACAAAGACTGCAAGGTCTCACGTCCAGAGCAGTCAGTCATAGAAGCAGGAAGTGGAGTGCGGCTGCCCGAGGCCGAGGAGAGGGGCTGGATGGGGAGCCGCTGGTCAATGGACGCATGGCTTCAGTTACACAAGATGAAAGCCTAGAGATCTGCTCGACAACGTTGTGTGGCTCCCATCAGAGGACTTCGGAATCACTCAGGATACTTCTAAAAATCCTTATGCCTGAGCCTCACCCCAGACATATTACATCAGAGTCCCTGGGGTGGGGCCTAGGCGTCAGTATTTTTGAAGCTCCCCAGTTGATTTCAGACGTGCAGCCAAAGTTGACACCCACTGCCTAGTGAACTTAGCTGTCCCTATGGCCTTAGACGCTCCCATGACCTCAGAAGCCCCTTAAAAGGGGTGTCCCCGGTGGCTCCGAGGGTAAAGGATCTGCCTGCAAAGCAAGAGACATAGGAGACCTGAGTTCGATCCCTGGGTCAGGAAGCTCCCTGGAGAAGGAAATGGCAACCACTCCAGTATTCGGGACTGAACAATCCCATGGACTGAGGAGCCTGGCAGGTTACAGCCCATGGGGTCGAAAAGAGTCAGACACGCCTGAGCGATTAAGCTCTCGTGTGTACCTGCGCGCGCGCGCACACACACACACACACACACACACACACACACACACAGAGGTTTAAACAGGCAGATGAATCCAGTTGTAACCATTTCAAGTTCCAAGTTGACTATCCTTATCCTCAAACATCACCACTGAACGCCAAATGGACGTCTCATCTCACAAGAGTCAAGTGAGCTGTTCCCTCCAGACCTTCTCCTCCCCAGTAGTCTCCACTGCAGTGACTGACATCACCAGTCACCCCTCGTTTCAGGGTAAAAGCTGAACATCTTTCTTTATTCTTTGTCTTGCAACTCCTCTCCAATCTGCTAAGGATTCCTGCTGGCTGTATCTCAAAATATATCCCCATCCTGGGACTTCCCTGGTGGCTAGTGGCGAGGATTCTGGGCGTTCACTCTCTGGCCTGGGTTCAGTCTCTGGTCTGAGAACAGAGATCCCACAGGCTTCGAGGTAAAATATATCCTTTACTGAGTGTGTGTGTGTTGGTCGCTCTGTCATGTCCGACTCTTTACGACCCCACGGAATGTAGCCCACCAGGCTTCTCTGTCCATGGGATTTCCCAGGCAAGAAACCCGGAGGGGGTTGCCATTCCCTTCTCCAGGGGCTCTCCCCGACCCACAGACTGAACCCACATCTCCTACATCGCAGGCGGATTCCTTACCTTCTGAACCACTAGGGAAGCCCATATATGTGTATCTCCCCATTCTAATCCCTCCTCACCACTTCTGCAGCTAGCCTTCTAAGAGACCCCTTCTAAGATCCACTTCTAAGTGGATCCACTTCCTCTTCTGAACCTTTCCAGTCTGGTCTCTCCCAGCAGTCAGAGTGAAATCTATTAAAAACGAAACTCAGTATGAAAAAATGCTCAGCATCATTTAGTCACTGGAGAAATGCAAATTAAACCACAATGAGCTATCAGTACAGACCCATGAGAATGGATAAAGTAAAAAGACAGACCACAAGGAATGCGTTTGTGTCCGTGTTAATGAGGTGGATGAACCTGGAGTCTATTATACAGAGTGAAGTATGTCAGAAAGAGAAAAACACATGTCGTGTATTAAGGCATATGTATGGCCACCTCATGCGAAGAGCTGACTCACTGGAAAAGACCCTGATGCTGGGAGGGATTGGGGGCAGGAGGAGAAGGGGATGACAGAGGATGAGATGGCTGGATGGCATCACCGACCTGATGGGCATGAGTTTGAGTAAATTCCGGGAGTTGGTGATGGACAGGGAGGTCTGATGTGCTGGGATTCACGGGGTCGCAAAGAGTCGGACACGACTGAGCGACTGCACTGAACCGCACTGAACTGATGGGCTCTGGAAAGATGGTTCCGTCGAACCTGGTGGCAGCGCAGCAGGGAGATGCGGGCGTAGAGCGCAGACTTCCGGCCCGGGCGGGGACGGGGCGGGGCCAGGAGAGGGCGGGACGAGGGAGAGAGAGCGGCCGGAAACGCACGCAGCTCCACGTGTGACGCAGACAGCCGGCGCCGTGTGGCTCGGGGAGGCCAGACTGGGGCTCTGCCACAACCTGGGGGCGTGGGATGGGGGCACGGAGGCCCAAGAGGGCGGGGACGCATGTATACCTGCGGCTGATTCATGTGTGGAAGAGACCAACACGGCACTGCAAAGCCATTATCCTTCAATTAAAAATAAATAAGCTAAAAAACGAGTGATCACACCCAGTACTGGATTGTATGTGTGGCGTCTGCAAACCTCACAGATCGCTGGTGGGATAAATACTGTGCAGAACTGTTTGGAAGTTCTCTAACCAGCAATTTCATTCCTAGGTAATGAAAACCTATGTCTACACAAACACCGTATAAGAATGTTCATAATAGCCTTATGCTCAATAGATCTAAAATGGAAACAGCCCAAAAGTCCATCTCCAGGAGAATGGATAAACAAACTCTGGTATATTCGTCTAATTGAATACCACCAGGGAAGTCCAGAATGTGTTTTAAATGCTCCAAATGTGTGGGGTTTCTGTAGTCATCATTTTGTTATTGATTTCTAACATTTTAGTCAGAGGACATGGAATGAAAGATAAAGTTGAAACTGGGTGAAGTGTGCTTTATTTTTGTAGTGAAGAACACAAAATGATATCATTTCTTTCTGTAAGTATGGTTACTGTTTAGACGCTAAGTCGTGTCTAACCCTTTAGCGAACCCATGGACTGTAGACCACTGGGCTCCTCTGTCCATGGGATTTTCCAGACAAGAACACTGGAGTGGGTTGTCATGCGCTCCTCCAGGGGATCTTCCTGACGCAGGGATGGAACCCTTGTCTCCCGCATTGGCAGGGAGATTGTTTACCACTAGTGCCGCCTGGGAAACCCTTCATAATTATTTAGGTAAAATTATAAAAACATCCAGGAAAGAGAGGAACTCCAACTTCAGGGTGAGGTTTTCCCTTGAGGGAAGGACAGAGGGAAATGAGCTCATGAAAGGTGGGTGGGAGGATAACTCTACCTGTTATGATTTTAAAATTGTACAGAAATTGATTCATTAGAAAAGATCCTGATGCTGGGAAAGACTGAAGGCAGGAGGAGAAGGGGACAACAGAGGACGAGATGGTTGGATGGCATCACTGACTCAATGGATATGAGCTTTAGTAAGCTCTGGGAGATGGTGAAGGACAGGGAAGCCTCGTGTGCTGCAGTCCATGGGGTTGCAAAGAGTTGGACATGACTGAGCAGCTGAACAAAATAGAAATTGTATGAAAAGATACTTGAAACTAATTTGATAGAGATCCACAATATTCCCAGTGGAACCTGGGGCAGCCCCTGTAATCAAACACAGTGCTGTATTGGCAATGAAATGTCTGTATTCCAAATGAGGTAAAATGTTAGGATAATAGATAGCCTCACATCAGTTGTTGGTTTTCAGGGCTTTCTATATTCTGTGAGTGCAGGTAAAGAGTCATGGACTTGTAGGTATTAGTGTTGATTAAATAGGGATGGAGTAACATGTCTATCTGTTATATTATTTATTTGCATTTCCCTGAACATTTGAAATAGTCCCAAATATGCAATTATTAAAACGTTTTTTAAAAAGATTAGAAGGGCTCTTCTCAAATGGCTTTCCTCCAGCTTTTTTGTTATTCTTGTTCAGCTGCTAAGTCGTGCCCATCTCTTTGCAACCCCATGGACTGCAGCACGCCAGGCTCCTCTGTCCTCCACTCTCTCCCAGAGTTTGGTCAAATTCACGTCTGTTGAGTCAGTGATGCTATCTAATCTGTCCTCTGCTTTCTCTCCTCCTTCTGCCTTCAATCCTTCCAAGCATCAGGGGCTTTTCCAATGAGTTGGCTCTTTGTATTAGGTGGCCAAAGTATTGGGGCTTCAGCTTCAGCATCAGTTCTTCCAATAAATATTCAGAATGGATTTTCTTTAGTATTGATTGATCTCCTTGGTGTCCAAGGGACTCTTAAAAGTCTTCTCCAGTGGCACAGTTTGAAAACATCAATTCTTCAGCGCTCAGCCTTCCATCCCTGGTCAGGGAACTAGATCCCACATGCTACAACTAAGACCCAGTGTAGCCAAGTAAACAAATAAAAAGAGGGTAACAGTGCTGTTGAGGGCATGGGCTTAAGGGCTATCAAGAACACTTACATGTTGGTGAGTGGGAGAGTCACTGTTTTAAGGGAATATCAATTTCTTAGGGCTGCCTTGACAACCACAAATTTGGTGGTTTAAAACAGAGATGATTTTCTCACAGTTCTGGAGGCAAGACATCTGCAATCATTGTGTCACTGGGGCCAGGCTCCCTCTGAAGGCTCTAGAGCTTCTGGTGACTCCTGGAAGCCTTGGCTGTTCGGAAGCTTGTAGCTGCATCAGGCTGATCTCTGCCTCTGTCTTCACACAGCAACTTCCTTGAGTCTCTGCTCCTGTCTCCTTTCTTATAAGGATACCAAATCTAGGTTAAGGGCCCAAGCTACTTTATTGCGTGTGTGTGTGTGTGTGTGTGTGTGTGCGCGCTCGTGCACATGCGCTCACTTGCCCAGTCTTGTCTGACTCTTTGTGACCCCACGGACTGTAGCCCGCCAGGCTCCTCTGTCCATGGGATTTCCCAGGCAGGAATACGGGCGTGGGTTGCCATTTCCTTCTCCACAGCACCTTCCTGACCCTCGTCTCCTGCATTGGCAGCTGGATTCTTCACCACCAAGCCACCTGGGAAGCCCCACTTTTAGTATGACCTCATCTTACTTAATTACATCTTCCACGACTCATGGAAATAACCAAACAAGGCCAACTTCTGAGGTTCTGGGAAGGAAACAAATTTTAGGAGCACCATGTTCAGTTTAGTACAGAAGACAATTTAGATGTGGATCCCATTTCCGCTGGCAGCCCCTCTCCCGGGTATATATCCAGAAGGACTATTACCACAAGGACGCAGCATGGCCGGTGTCAAGCATGCATTGTAACCCTGTGCTCCTAACGATGAACTGGAAACCAGTGAACTTTCCGTTATGGATAGATAGAGCCAAACAACGCTTCACTCACACTCAGAAAATCTATGAAGCAGGTGAAGAGAATGAGGGATATTCCAAGTACTAACAGTGGCAGTGTTTTCAAGTGAGAAGGGAAAGTTAGGGGAAAATATGTACAGTTTGGTCCAGTCTACGCATTTTTGAACACACAAAAATAAAGAAAAATATTTTTATATGGTGTCAGTGTACAGGAAAATCTGTACGGCTACACACTACGGTACTGATTCTCTCTCAGAAGAGAGGGAGAAAAAGAAGAGAGAGAAGAAGGAGGGCTGTGACACCAACTTCCTGGGTTGTTTTTTGTATAGTTTTGACATTTTTTAATATTTATGTTTGCAACAGAAATGTTTTCATTTGCTTATTAAAATTAAAATAAAAACTAAGCAACATGTAGATCAGCATGTGTCATTGACCCAAGTTTTGAAAAAATATAGAAATTATTTTCCATAAACACACATACTTTTAAAAATACATAGAGAAAACAGCCTGGAATAATTCACCCAGAGTGATGGTGAGAAGAGGGCCTCTGAACTGAGGGGTGTGGGCAAGCACATGAAGAAAGTAGAGGTGGTATAAGTTTGGTTCATTTTTCATTTTATAGACTTTTTAAATTGTTTGGGTATTTTCTTCAATCTTTAAGATGCATTCATTCTGCAACTCAACATTTTAGTAACATTTTAGCAAACATTTTTCTGGGGTTTAATTCATTCTAAGTGTCCAGATTTTCTGTTGACCATCACAGGAATGAGAAGCAAAGCGCCAGTGACCTGCTTCCTGCCTGACCCCGAGCTGGGGTGTAACACTGACATGAGCAGCGGATCTAACAGTACAAAAGCACAGGAGCACTGCCCTGGTGGAATTGTTGAAATCCCCTCCATGCTTTTAGGATCTGAAAAGGAAACGATAAGCGCAGCCTTTGAGATGATATTTGTTTTTGGAAGTTTATCCCCTGAAAACTGCCTTGCCCAATATGGTAAACCACCAGCTACACATGGCTCTTTAAGAGTAAATTAATTAAGGTAAAATAATGTTAAGAATTCAGTTTCTCAGTCACATGAGCACCACTTCCAAGGCCCAAGAATTACTTTGGTTACTGGCTGCCATGTTGCATGGTGTTTCCATCGATGTGGGAGGTTCTATTGGATAGTACCGCTTAAAAGCAGAACGATACATAAACATTTTTGTTTACCACACTTGACAGGATTTCCACTGTGGAAAGGCATCCTTGTGTCTTAATTACCCAGAGACATCCAAGGGAAGGTGGTTTGGCGGATAACTTCCCCTGAAGCCCCCACTTCTGAGAGCAGGTCACGTGTGATTCTGGGCTGTTTGTCCCATGGACCTGCCACCCTCGTCCCCCCTGCATCCTTCCGCTCGTTTAAAACATCCCAGTGGAGCCTATGAAGTATTCCCATGCTCTGGCCAAACTGGTTTACAAAACCACGATTTGAGGAGTCCAGTCTTGCAGGAGGCCGGCCCCTGCCTTTGTGTGGCCGTAACAAGGTTATTTATGGAGGAGGGAGACGACTCTCTGAGAAGATGAAAGGTTTGATGGCAAAGGAAAGCAGAAGCTCGGAGGAGCAGGTTTCTCCTATAGCAAAGACTCTCCAGATAAGATAAATCACTCGGGACCATTAAACCTTCAAGAAGAGTGCTCGTAAACCTCTCCTTGAAACTCACAAAGCATGTTCCCTCTCGGAGGAGCCCACGTGGTGAGGGGCTCACCGCCTTTCCCAGAGTACCCACTAGTCCCCGATTTACCTTGCTGGGCCCTCGGTCCGGTCCAGAAAACCACTTTTGAAGTCATTTCTCAGGGTGGGCAACTGTCCCTAGCTTGCCAGGTACTGCAGAACTGCTGGGACTACATTTGGGAAAGTCACAGGTAGACCCAGGTGGCTTGGTCATCCTACTTTCTCTGTACCTTGATGACAAGCCTGGGACTCAGTTCAGCAGCAGAATTTTTTTGTTTCATATTGAGCTGCCATTTCCTGGGTTCTACTGTTGATCAGGCACTGAGGGCTCTTTATTTGCTTTTTCTCCTTTAATCCTCAGAACCAGTTGGGGGTGGTAGCATTATTATTCTCAAGTGACAGGTGAAGAAGCTGAGACTCAGAAAGTGGAAGTGACTTGCCCAAGGTCACACTGAAAGTGTCCATGCCTCCACGGCTCATGCTCCAAAGTGATCTATTTACCTTCCCTTCTTTTTCTTACTTGGCCTCCCGCACAAATGGAGAGGGCTTCCCTGGTGGCCCATAGAAAAGAATCTGCCTGCAATGCAGAAGCAGCCGCAGGAGACATGGGTTCGATCCCTGGGTTGGGAAGATCCCCTGGAGGAGGAAATGGCAACCCACTCCAGTAGTCTTGCCTGGAGAGTCCCAAGGATGGAGGAATCTGGCGGGCTACAGTCCATGGGGTCACAAAGAGTCAGACACGATTGAAGCGACTCAGCACGCATGTATGCACAAATGGGGATCTCTGGGCTTTCTAGAAACTTTCTACCAACAAGGATCTGGAAGCAAGCTCACCACCCTCATGAACCAGGAGGGGAGGAGTAGGCCCCGAGAGGGTCAGACTTGTGGCTGAACTGCATCTGCGTGTTCAAAAGCCAAGTCTAATTCTCTGTAACTGTCTGGACCTTTTCATCAGGAAAGGCCAAGTGCCAAAGATGGTCAGTAAATCACTCGCAGATGGGCCCTGGCCGTGGCTGGGTGGACCCCATCCTGCTCGCCTTACCACCGGGGCGCCCTCGAGACAGCAGGAGCAGAGGATTCCCGCCACATTCTGCAGGGATCGGAGCCCAGAGCACCTGCAAATAACGGGAAAGTCTGAGGCTAACGAGGTGCCAGGCTGGGCTTGATTTCATTCCTCTCCCATGCCTCCGCTGTCTGTGAAACAGATAAGGTTGTTCTTCCAGCTCAGGGCTGAGGAAACTGAAGCGATGTTGTGCCCAGGGGACACGTGGCGATGTCTGGAGACACGTGTGTTGTCACAACCTTGCGGGGAGGGGAGTGGGGGGGTGCACTACCGATATCTGGTGGGTAGAGATCAGGGACATTCTAAATGTTCGGCAATGCACAAGACAACCCCCTTCTCCCCAGTTAAGGATTATCCACTGCGGGGCCCCTCGGTGGTCCAGTGATTAAGAATTCACCTGTCAATGCAGGGGACACAGGTGCGATCCCTGGTCGGGGAAGATCCCATGTGCCACAGAGCAGCCAAGCCTGTGTGTCACAGCTACTGAAGCCTGCACACCCTAGAGCTCCGCGCTCTGCAGCAAGAGGAGGCCCCGCAATGAGGAACCCGTGCCCCGGAACTAGAGAGGAGCCCCCGTGATGAGGAGACCCCGTGATGAGAAGCCCATGCCTGAGAACTAGAGAGGAGCCCCTGCTTACCCCGACTAGAGAGAGCCTGCCCAGCAACAAAGACCCAGCACAGCCAGAAAAATAAAATATAAACTAAGAAAAGGTCCCTGGTTCCTGAGGGGTCTTCTCGCCCCAGAGCTTGAGGGATTCACCTGGAGTCCCAGGCCTCACCAGGGGCGCAGGAGCTGTTAGCTCCTTCTTGGCCTCACCTTCTACCTCGGAGAACAATCAAAGGCCAGCTCAGGAGGGGACAGACTTTGTGCTTGTGTGATGCTGGAACAGGGCTAGGCACAAAAAAGGGTGCCCAGGAAATACCTGTTGCATGATGAATGGATGGATACGAAGTACTGTTCATGGAGGGCTTTCTGCCTGCCAGGCTTCACGCCCAGCAGGCTGCCAGCACCATCTCATTCCTTCCCTCCCAGAACCGGTCTCAGAGGCAGGCACTGCGGGCTCCAGGCTTAGGTTACGGAGCCGGGAGAAGGGCTCCCAGGCCAGGGTCACCCAGCTGGACGGCAGCGGAGTCCATCTCCAGCTCTGGAAACAAGAACAGCCTCGGGGCTTAGTCACTGTTCTCAGTGTCCTGGGATTTATGCATACATCACTCCTTGCAGCACTGAGTTTTTTTTTTTTTTTTTAATTAGTTTTGGCCCTAGTAGGTGCCACAGACCATATAATAAGTAGAAGAACTCTGGGGACAGCTGAAGAAAAGGCCCCATTGGCAAAGCCCTGCTGTGATCAGAAAGAAAAAGTTGGAGATGATCCCTCACAGTGGGAGATGAAGCCTTAAGGGCTTTGTGGCCCCGCTGGCCTTGTCGTTCTCGGGAGACTGAAGGCGCCGGGGCCCAAGAGTGAGACGCTTTCCCACCCCGGGCCCAGCCTTGACTTCCCGGATTCCTGTCAACAAGGGCGTTTTAACGAGTCTCCCCGAGATGTGAGCGTGCCATTGTACCTCCACTTTATGACATCTTGTTATATTTCAGAGGAGAGGATTCTGAATAAAAATGAGCCAGGCTTTTAGGGCTCCTTTTTATTATTAGCATTTGGTAAAAAAGCAACCTTAATGAGGTGTTAAGAGTCATCCTGTAGCCTATTGTGCAAGAGGCCTGGGAGCATAAACTCCTGCAAAGCCACAGGGCGATTTATGACCTTAATACCACCCCTTCCTGGCGGAGCTTCCGAGGGCGCATCTTTAGTTCTGGGCCGAGGGCGCATCTTTAGTTCTGGGGCGCTTCCGACAATTCACACGCCCTAGCTGCTTCAGCAGCGAGCTGAATTAAACCTGATTAAACGTCGGCAAGGATTCTCCGCCAGGCTGCTCACTGGGGAGGAAGTCGGCCGGGTCCACCGGCATGGAGGCAATTTTCCACTGGGTTTGGACAGGAGGCTCCGAGGACCTGACTGCTCCTGTTTCTCTGCTCACTGGTGAGGAATGGGACAGCGATGCTTGGAAAGGCAGCAGAAGCAAGAACAGCTTTTGCTCCTCAACAGGGAGAGGAGTGCCTTGGCAAATAAATACAGTGGAATTGCACTAACCAGTCAACGTTCTTCCTGAAAGAGGCTTCATTTAAGGCTGAGGGCTTTTATTCCCCGCCCCCCCTAACCCAAAAGGTACGCTACCTGTCAGGGATGAAACACAAGGCAACCTCTGGGATGCACAGAGATACCCAGATACCGCAGGTTTAACCTTGGAGTCTATAGCTTGTGCAAAAAAGGAAACGATTTAACCCTTTATATCCTTCTCATGTGAATATATATATGTGTATATATATTAAAGAAAAACCTGTATTCCACCATGTATATTGACCCTTCCTAACTTTATGCAGTTAAAACTGAGAATTGGTCAATAACATTGTATTAAATACTTCAAAAGTACAAAGAGGGACTCCCCTGGCAGCCCAGTGGTTAAGACTCCACACTTCCGGTGTGAGGGGTGCAGGTTCAACCCCCTAGCCGAGGAATTAAGATCCCACATGCTGCACAGAACCAAAGAACAAAACGAAAAACCGAAAAAAAGTGCCGAGATACTAGATCTGAGACGTTTCTCACCGCACACAAAAAAGATAAGTATGTGATGTGACAGAGAGATTCGCTCAGGCTGTGATGGTAATCACATTACAGTATATAAATGTATCAGATCAGCACGTTGTACACCTTAAACTTATACAGTGCTATATGTCAGTGACAGCTCAATTAAAAAATCTCATAATTGAATTTTTTTCATAGCTATTAAATTATAATATCAGCATTTCACACAATCTCTATTGGATTTTCATAGTTCCTTTTGATGAACTACAATTAATATTTAACTTGGAAACATATATCTACATTTCACTTGAGTGAAATATAAAGTGTGTGACTTATTTTGTCATGCAGGATTTTATGGTGTTTCCAGAGCCTGACGGAACACCCCATGGACTGTAGCCCACCAGACTCCCCTGTCCAGGGAATTCTCCGGGCAAGAATACTGGTGTGTGGGTAGCCATGCCCTTCTCTAGGGGATCTTCCCCACACAGGGAGTGAACGCAGGTCTCCTGCATGGGCACCATCTGAGCCACCAGGGAAGCCCAGTTAATTCATACATGAAGTCTATATATTTGCTCCCTTGATCCTCTAGGAAAATAATATCCCTACGGAAGTATTACGGGAGGAAAAACCCTACAACATTTGGCTCTGGAAGGCTACAGTGAAAATCTCGAAGTGACACTTAGCGATACTATGGTCCTGGGACCGTCCCATCACTCACTGCCACTGAACCGGAATTTTCTTCTCTTGGCTGTGTCATTCAGTTTGCAGGATCTCAATGCTCAGACCAGGGGCTGAACCCATGCCCTCAGCCTGAAAGCATGGAATCCTAACTGCTGGACGACCAGGAAACTCCCCCTCCCAAACATTTTAATTAGTAAAGTGAAAGCAATAATAACTATGTCGACAGTTGTTATGTTACTAATCTCTATTTTCACTGCGGTTTACGCTTAGGTGATGGGACTTTGCTGGTGGTTCACACAGTAAAGAATCTGCCTGCAATGCAGGAAACTGGGGTTCAACCCTGGGTCAGGAAGATCCCCTGGAGAAGGGCATGGCTACCCACTCCAGTATTCTTGCCTGGAGAACCCCATGGACAGAGGAGCCTGGTGGGCTACAGTCCACGGAGTTGCAAGGAGTCCGACAAGCCGGGGCCTGGTTCAGGGAGGCGTGGCCAAGGCGTCACAGGCTTTTGAGAAGAAAAAGGCACTGCGAATTACCTAATTAGAGAACCCAGTTTCAGAATGATGAGTCTGAGCGCCCACCTTAGGTGACAGAGTAGGAAAGAGATTTCAGAAGAGAAAGATCCCCAGCGGTCCCGCGTCTCACCGTGGTGCTGTGGTTAAATACTCAGACTTGGGGTCCAGAAGCCTGGGGTCAATTCTGAGCGCCATTACTCACTAGCTATGTGACCCTGGGGAAGGGACACAGATTCTCCTTGGGTTCTGCACCTACAAAATGGGCTGGATGAGAATAATCACAGAAGGACTAAAACATGTAAAATGCTCAAGATAGCGTCTACTACATGGTGACTGACACACAGATAAAATCATTATTCTAGCCACCACTAATGAAATCATACCATTCCTGGTTGATGAGTTGAGCATATAAAGAAATCCATTATCAACTCCGTCTCTTGGTTAACAGCTAAGAGCGGATTAGCTGGTATAAGATATCTTTGTAAACCACTAGTCTGATCGTTTTACTGCTTGATTAACTCTTTGCCATAAAATATTTGCAGATCGTATATCTGGTAAGGGACAAATATGTGGAATATGTAAAGAATTCTTGCAACTTAACAATTTTATTGTTTTTAAGACAAATAACCCAATGAAAAATGGGCAAAAAGATGCAATATACATTTCTCCAAAGAAGATATGTAAATGGCCAATAAGCTTATAAAAAGATACTGAGCATCATTAGTCATCAGGGAAGTACAAGTCAAAATTACAATGAGATACTATTCCACACCCTCTAGGGTAACCACAACTTAAAAAATGGACAGTGAAAGTGTTGACAAGGATACAGAGGAACTGGAACACTCATACGCTGCTGGTAGGAATGTAAATGTTGCTGACACTTTGGAAAGCTGTTCAGAAGTTCCTCAAAATATTAGACACAGAATTTCCATTGATCTAGAAATTTTCCTTTTAGGCATGTAGTCGAGAGATTTGAAAACATGTGCTTATACAAAAACTTGTACACAAATATTTACAGCAGCACTATTCATAATAGCCAAAAAGTGGAAAAATCCAAATATCTACTTATTGAAAAATAAAGTATGGTATAGCCATGTGATGGAATATTATTCAGTCATAAAAAGGAAATATAAATGAAATGGAATAGAGAGTTCAGAAATAAACCCATGCATATAGCCAAATGATCTTCAAAAATAGTGCAAAGATAATACCATGAGGAAAGGACTGTCTTCAACAAATGATGCCAGGGAAACTGTATATCCACACACAAAAGAATCAAGATAAACCCTTATCTTACTCCATATACAACAGTTAACTCAAAAGAGAATAAAAATATAAACATAAGGCCTGAAACTATAAAACTCCCAGAAGAAATCATAGCGGGAAAGCTTCATGACATTGAAATGGGCAACAATTTATTGGATATGACACCAAAAACAGATAACAAAGCAAAACATAGATAAACGGGACTACATCAAGCTTAAAAACTTCTGCACAGCAAAGGAGACCATCAACAGAATGCAGAGGCAACCGGCAAAATATTTGCAAACCATATATTGGAAAAGGGTTAATATCTAGAATATATAAAGAACCCTGCAACTGAATAATAACACCAACCGTTAAAAAATGGGCAAAGGACTTGAATAGACATTTCTCCAAAGAAGATACACAAATGGTCAACAAGTGCATGAAAAGCTGCTGAACAAGCATCAGGAAAATGCACATCAAAACCACAAGAAGGGACCCCGCTGGTGGTCCAGGGGCTAAGACTGCAGCACAGGGAGCCCAGGTTCTACCCCTGATCAGGGCGCTGGATCCCACACGTGCAGCTGAAATAAATATTAAAAAACAAACATAAAAGTACAAGGAGATACACTTCACACTCATTAGGATGGATACCATATTAAAAAAATAACAAGTGTGGGCAAGAATGTGGAGAATTTGAGACCCTCACACACTGTCGGTGTGATTGTAAGATGGTGCCACCATGGAAAACAGTGTAGAAAGAAAGAAAGGAAGACAGTGCTAAGTCATATCTGACTTTTTATGACCCCATGGACTGTAGCCTGCTAGGCTCCTCTGTCCAGGCAAGAACACTGGAGTGGACTGGCAGTTTCTTCTCCAGGGGATCTTCCCAACCCAGGAATTGAACCCAGGTCTACAGCATTGCAGGCAGATTCTTCACCGACTGAGCTACGCGGGAAGCCCATATAGAGATTCCTCAAAAAATTAAAAATAGAACTACCATATGACCCAGTTATCCCACTTCTGGGTGTATCCTGAAGAACTGAAACAGGATCTAAAACAGACACTTGTACAACCATGTTCATTTTCATAATATTCACAATAGCTAGGATGTGAAGTCAGCCTAAATGTCCACCAACAGATGAATGGATGAATAAAATGTGGCATACATATATAATACAGCAGAATATTATTTAGCCTTAAAAAAGGAAAATCTTGTCATATGCTACAATGTGGATAAACCTAGAGAACATTATACCAAGTGAAATAAATCAGTCATAGAAGACAATTACTACATAATCCCATTTATATAAAGTATCTAAAGTCAAATCCGTAGAAATAAAGGGCAGAAGGATGGTGGCCAGGGATAGGGTTACCAGGAGCTGGGAGGAGGGGAAAACCCGGAGATCAGCTGTACAAGGATGGGTCTATAGTTAGCAACACCATAACATACACTTAAAAATTGTTATGAGGATAAATTAAAAACAACAACAGCAACCAAGAAAACTGATCGAAACAAACAAAGTGGTATGAAGTACTGATTCACGCCGCAACCTGGGTGGACCTTGAAAATATGTTTTGCCGAGTGAAAGGAGCCAGACACAAAGGACCACGGCTCCGTGTGACTTCACTCCCGTGATCCACAGAGACAGAATTAGACGAGCAGATGCCAGGGGCTGGAAGGTGGAAGGAGGGGTGGAGGGGAGTGACTGCGGATGGGGCCTGACTTCGGGCGAGCTTATCTAACGTGTATTTCCCTGTAGGGCACACACAGCCTCCTGCATTTAGGAACTGTCGCCAGAACTTCAGTCCTGCGCTTAGGGACCATTTGAAACAAAGAAAGGATGGAAGAAATACGGCAATAAATGGACAGAGAAAAGACTGTGTTTCCAGGGTGAGAGCTGAACCCGGCAGGCAGAGGGCTGTCCGGCCCGCTCTGCGCCTGTCTGCAAGAGACTGGGCAAGAGCCGAGAGTGCTGACGTGGGGTTACAGATGCACTTCAGCCGGGAGGCTGAAACACGCACCTCTGCAGAGATGAGGACTGACTGTCTTTGGAGGACTACCCTGGTGGGAGTGTAGTCAGGAGAGGCAGCCGCCTCATTCTGATGGTCAAGCTTTCAGGGCTGTTAGTGGAGACATGTGAGCTGAAATTTCTCACGTATGTGCAGCTGAGAGACTCCTAGCTGACTCTGCCTCATATTTCACCAGAAATTATGAAGCATTGGCAGTGTTTTTCCTAGCACCCGGAAACAAGAGATTTCACACAGCCAAGACGAGCTATAATTTATTACCTAGAGTTCTCCGTGGCTGGGAGATTTCAATCAAGAGATGAGGAATGCGGAGGTCCGTCTCCCTCAGAACAGGAAAGCACATCTTGTTATTATTTCCCTACCTCTAGTTTGTAAGGCCTGGCTTTTTAAAAACTGACACTGGTAATATTTTGGTTCCAGGGTGCTCTGGAAGATCCACATGAGTTGCTACAGTTCATATAACAGCAGGCCCAGATATCCTCTGGCTGCTTGGGTTCTAATCCTAACTCTCTCACATCCTAGATAGGCACTGTTGAACAAGTTAGCATGCCTCAGTTTTCCTCATCTATAAAATGGGATAATAGGATAATATTGTGAGACTTAGAAGAGTTCCCAGCAAGGAGGAAATGTCATAGACATTCAAGAAATGCTGGCTCTTAAGAAAAGCAGCTAACAGTCATCAAGCCTTTGTTCCATTCCATTGCGCGCCGTGTCAAGCAAATCACATTGCAATTTAAATTTTTTAAAACTGTATCTATTTATTTATTTGGCTGCACAGCATGTGGGTTCTATAGTTCCCCGACCAGGGATCGAACTCGTGCCTCCTGAATTGGATGCTCTTGTCTTAACCACTCGGTTGTTGGGGAAATCCTGGCAATTTTAATTTAAATATCACTTGGAGAGCTATCTCTAGAACATGTGATCTGAAAGACAACCTCCCCCAACCTGCTTTTTCTATTGCAGAGAGACCTGATCATAAGTTTCAATTACTCTATGCAAAGTTATATTTTCTCTCTCCTCATCACTAGACTGAAAGCTCCATCGAGACAGGGACTGCATTCCTCTTGTTCATCTTGTATCCTCAGCACAGTGCCAGACACAAAGCAGATGCTCAACAAATCCATACTGACGGAGGAAGGGAATGATAGTCAATCACGTCTGAGCACTGGGGTTGGGGCAGGGATGGTCCGAGTTAGAGTACCACATCTAACACAATAGCTAATAGCCACACACAGCTACTTAAATTTAACTTCAAAGTGATTACACTTAAATAAATTTAAAAACTCAGCTCCTCAGGCACACTAGCAAATTTTAAGTTCTCAGCATGGACAACTGCCTCACAGCTAAGAGATGGTCCAGATATAGAATAATTCCATCATCATAGAAAGTTCTGCTGGCAGAGCTGGTTCAGATCAGTGATTCTCCACTGAGGCTGACGGTCCGCCCGGGGGTGCCTGGCCGTATCTGGAGACGTTTTGGGTGGCCACGACTTGGGAGATGCACCTAGCGTCTAGTGGGGTAGAAGCCAGGCATGTTGCCAGCGCCCCACTGTGCAGGGAGTGGCCCCCACCAAGGGTCACCTGGCCCAGGTGCCAAAAGTGCTGCAGTGGACACACACGGCTTCCAGGGAGGCTCTTGGATGACAGTTTTCTGTTTGACCAGAATGCTAAGTGTCCTAGGATTTGGATGGTTTAATTTGTAATTAAAAGCCTGGGGAGTACTTTTGGGTGTATGTGGCATGAAGTGTAGTTTCCTGGCTTAAATTCCTGGAATTCCTCACTACATCTTTGAATAGGATATTAAAATCCAGAAATCATCATTCAGCTGTGTTGTCAGATGTACACATTTGCCTGTGCAAGTAGCAAGACCTGTCAAATTTGATCCACATCATTCAGACCAGAAGCGTTTTCCAAGGACAGATTGTTCTAGATCAAGGGTCTGTAAACTACAGTCCCTGGACCAAATCCGCCCATGAGGTGAGAATGCTTTTTACATTTTGAGATGGTAGATTAACCACCAAAATAATACTGCTTTTATGACATGTAGGAATTACAGAGATTCCAATTTCGGTGTCCAATTTAAGTTTTATTGGAACCCGGCTGACACTATCATATACATTAAGCGATGCTTGTGGCTATTTTCATTTCACATACATCGGTGGGCAGGCTCATGCAGAAACTGTAAAAGTCACAAAGCTATAAACACTCACTCTCTGTCCCTTTACAGAAAAAGTTTGCTCATCCCTGCTCTGGATACTAAACATCTTGGTGAATTTTTTTTTTCCTTTTTTCTTGCCTGCTTCTACTTTCTTTTCTCCCCCCATCCCCCGATCATAATTATCCTGATAATTTGCAGGTGGAGACTCAGACCAAATGACCAAATGGGTTTTCTTTGGGAAGCAGAGTGCAGGAGGGGATTAACAGGAATGCAGGGGCGTTCATGTGAAAGATTCCTCTTAGATGAATTTAGGGAACAAAGACCCCCGTGGCCAGTGATTTCTGTGGGTAGGAAAGTAGGAGAGAGTCTGGGTGCTTTTGTCAGCTCCGCAGCACAAATCACAGTTACTGAACACCGCCGTTCGCAGTAGTGCGCTTTTAATGCTTAACTCCGTGACCTCACAAAAATAATTGCTGGGGAGCAAATTTACTTAGCTCTCTGCCTTTATTTGCTGACCGAGGGGTTTGGTCTGATGGTTATATTGTTTATGGAAATGCTGGAGGGGGTAGGGTGTGGGGAGGAGAAAGAATACAATTTGGTCAGAGAAGTTGGATGGATTGAAAGGACTGAGAGGATTTCGTCTTTGCTTTATAATTGGAGTCAGGATTTCCCTTCAAGTCACTCCCGGCAGACTCAGATTCTCCCTGGGCTTCTCGGCCCACAAGTCCTGTTAAGCTCTTTGTCACCAGGTTAGCATCTGGCTTTTAAAATCCTTGTCATTTTTATGATTATAATGACTGTTACAACTTGTCGGTGAATGGGTCTTTCCAAATGCTGAGAATGTCTTTAGTCAGAAAGGGAAAAAAAAAAAAACCCCACAAAAAACAGGTTGATTAAAAATGATTAGTATATTTTGGGAGCAGTGGGGATATCTTTTTTTTTTTTTAATCTATGAGAATGTTCACATTAGGAGGCATTGCCACTGGCTCTCATCAGCTTGGAATTTTACTTTTAGAAACTAAAGGTGGCATCTTGAAAGAAAATCTTAAGAAACATATTTTGTCCTACACCTTCCATTTTAGAAAAGAGATGGATGATCCTGTGATTACAGTGAATAACATTCAGTAATCTGGAGGGTGACTCCAAAAACATTGGGAGATTCTCCAGCCCTTTTGTAAAATTTGTAAAATCAAAACCTATATTGGCTGCAACTGATCAGGAAAAAAAAAAAAAGTTAGTGTACCAAAAGCAAAAGTTAGCAACCATGACTTTAGGAGGCTAGAGCCAGTTTGTTAACCCCCTCGGAAGGCAATATTGAAAGTGGCTTCCTCAGGAAAATACTTAACCACCCAATCAGTCAAACCATCTGATAACTGCTTATCTACTCTAATGCGATTGGGAGTCCGTTTGATGCCCCTTTGCATTCCAATCACAAAGCTCATCTTAGGTAAGCACCTTGAGGAGGGAAAAAAGGAAAATTCATGAGTCTCTTGCTTCTGCATTCATGGAATTTTCTTTTCACAATAGAAGGAAGCATGTTAAGCTGGGTGGGGGCAGGGTAGGGGTACCGAGGTGAAAATCTCGGAAAGAGAGGAGCATGGTGTTCAATTTCGGTGAAGCACTTTACTCCGGCTAAATAGTTGAGAAGCAATCCAGAGAAGATTATTTTATGATGTGTGAAAGCTTTGAAATTCATGTTTTCAATGTCCATTAAGAAAATTGTGTTGGAAGGTAGCTTCCAGCCTCTAGAGCAAAATAAGATAGCGAAAAAAGTCACAAAATGAAATGGCTACTTTCTTCTCCATTTTTAGCTACCCAGGAACACAGGAAAAATTAAACATGCGCATTAATGAAGATTTCCAGTGTTTGTGAGGAGCATGGCTTGCATATCTGTGCTCCCTACATTCACAGTCCTTTTTAGAATCCTCTACCCCGGAAGTCTTCTATAAAACGGGAGAGCAGCAGAGCGCCTCCCTGAGAGTAAAAAGTTAATACGTGAGAACTGCCTGGCATGCGGTAGGTACTCAGAACAATCTTGGCTGTTATTCTTATTAGGTTATTGTTAATGGCAACTGTTCCCTTATTCTGCCATCCCATTGACAGTAATCAGGCAATATCCATCACATTTTTAACCAATATCTGCTTTGACCCAGCATTTCAATTTATAGACATTTATCTCACAAATTCCCAGTCTGTATGTCAAACAATTCACATTTTTGTTTGTCTTGAGTTCCATAGTATGTGCTTGTATTTTACTTTCAATTCTGTGTTATTAAGATTTAGCATTATGTCATT
This sequence comes from Odocoileus virginianus, assembly GCF_023699985.2. NCBI lineage: Eukaryota > Metazoa > Chordata > Mammalia > Artiodactyla > Cervidae > Odocoileus > Odocoileus virginianus. The sequence goes on from NC_069682.1 coordinate 74,442,067, forward strand.
TGGTGGATTGACCCCATTTTCATTTCGAAATGTCCCATTTATCATCACTTTTTTTTTGTTTGTTTTGGCGGGGTGGGGTGCTATACTATTTGGCTTAGTTCCCCAACCAGGTATTGAACCCATGTCTCCTGCATCAGCAGGTGGATTCTTACCCCCTGGACCACGAGAGAAGTCCTATTTTTAGCTTTTTTAAGGAACGAGCATTCTGTTCTCCATAGTGGCTGCACCAGTTTGCATTCCCACCGACAGTGTAGGAGGGTTCCCTTTTCTTCACGCTCCTTCCAACATTTGCTATTCGCAGACTCTGTGATGAAGGCCGTTCTGAGTATCTTTGACTTGCATTTCTCTAATAATCAGCGGTGTAGAGCATCTTTCCATGTGCCTGATGGCCACCTGGGTCTTCTTGGGAGAAGTGTTCTGCACTGCTGACTGTGCCTTTAGGCAAAATCCAGCAACGATGAGGCTCACTGATGTGTCTCCTTCTCAGACAACCTGTCATGATCTTCCTATCAGCCAGGATGTGAAAAGGTAGACTTTGAATATTCAGTGCAGTTTTGTTTTTTAATTATATAATAAACGAGGATAGATCTAGTCTCTGTTACCCCATCATGACCAGAAGGGGAAATCTGTATATATACAATCTATTTGAATATCCTCAAATAGCGAGTGGCTTGAGAAGCACTGTGTTATAATAGTGGATTCATCAACATTTCATGAATGGCGGCGCTTTATGCTCCTTGTATGTCTGGCTTTCATGGTGCAGTGTTAGTTTCTTACAGGCAGTCGCTAAATGGATATTGTCCGGCCAGAATGTTTTTTGGGTGTCATAGACCATTCTGCCTGGAAAAGAGTTTGGGACTTTCAACCTACCCATTTCAGGTAGGAATGGACTGGATGGAAAAATTGATAACTAAGGTGGGGCCACTTCTTTTTTCCTAAAAAGACACTTGTTTACTTACTTGGCTGCGTCAGCTCCCAGCTGGGCCGTGGGCTCTTCTGTCGCGTGTGAGGGCGCTCCAGATGTGGTGTCTGGGCCCCAGCAGTCTCCTCGCCGGGCTTAGACGCTCTGTGGCATGTGGACTCTTGGTTCCCCGACCCGGGACTGATCCCACGTCCCCTGCAGTTCAAGGTGGATCCTTAATCACTGGACCACCAGGGAAGTTCCGTGACCATTTCTTTATCTGGCTTTTGACCCCTTAAACATTCAGGGCTTCCTACCATAGAGGAATGACAGGTTATATCAGACTTACTAACTGATGGCATGGCATACAAATGCAGACTGCATTTTCTTTACAAATTAAGGGATTTTTTTTTGAGGGCAGTTTTATGACCATACGTGTTTTTCGCTTTCCATACTGGCTTCCAAACCAAATTTCCACGTAAGATGCAACTCGACAACTGTGCTGCTATAATTTGTGGGCAGTAAAATTACCCAAAGCTACGGCCACTTCTCTTTTCTACCCTAAGCAGACACGCAGGGCAGTGCAGTGCAAGTCGCTCAGTCATGTCCAACTCTTTCTTTGAGACCCCATGGACTACACAGTCTGTGAAATTCTCCAGGCCAGAATACTGGAGTGGGTATCCTCTCCCTTCCCCAGGGGATCCTCCCAACGCCGGGATCGAACCCAGGTCTCCCGCACTCTGGGCAGATTCGTTAGCAGCTGAGCCACCAGGGCAGCCACATGCAGACTGGGAATGGATCGTCTGCCAGACAAATTAGTCAACAGGAATGTCTGTTCTCAGCCTCAGCTCCTAGAGGACAGAGATTTTACTTTAAAAACTGAAACTTTGAATCAAGTTTTATAACTTTTTTTAAGTTTTATGACTCTTGACTGAGCATGCTCACTTCTGAGGTTTCATTCTGCAGAGTCAGGCGCAAGTGAGGCTTGTTTCATGTTTGGAGATGTATTTTGCGGTGTTGCTGCAACTGTGAAAAACTGGAAACAAACTCAACGTCTATTAGTAGAAATGAAATACAGTGATGTATATATATGCAAAGAAAAACGATGAGGTAAAAAATAGAATGAAGTAGAGAGTCTATAGAGGAACATAGAAAGTTATCTAGAGCAGCGTTAATAGGACTTTCTGTGATGATAGAAATGTTCTCTGTCTGCCCTGTATAGTAGGCACTTGCCACATGTAGCCCTTGAAATGTGGCAATTGTAACTGAAGAAATGAAGGTTTAATTTTATTTGATTATGTATTTATTTAAGCTTGAATACCCACATAATGTACAGATGTGAGAGTTGGACCATCAAGAAAGACTGAACACTGAAGAACTGATGTCTTCAAATTGTGGTGCTGGGGAAGACTCTTGGCAGTCCCTTGGACTGCAAAGAGATCAAACTGGTCAATCTTGAAGGAAATCAACCCTGAATATTCATTGGAAGGACTGATGCTGAAGCTGAAGCTCCAATACTTTGGCAATCTGATGCAGAGTTGACTTACTGAATAAAGACCCTGATGCTGGGAAAGACTGAAGGCAAAAGGAGAAGGGGGTGGCAGAGGATGAGATGGTTAGATGGCATCACTGACTCAATGGACATGAGTTTGAGCAAACTCCAGCAGATAGTGAAGGACAGGAAAGCCTGGTGTGCTGCAGTCCACGGCTGGACATGATTTAGTGATTGAACCACACGGCGCCCACATGAGGCTCATAGTACTGTACTGAGCAGCACATGCCTAGAATGTATTGTTCTATAATGTGTTGCTTAGAGAAAAAGCTGGCGGAAAAATAGTAAGAAGAGGATAATTCCCTTAAAAGGTAATCAATAACATATGTTAATTTATCCATTAAAAGAAGTCTGATGGAAAATATACTAAACTTGTAATAGTGGCTTTCTCTGAGACATGTTGTAGACTTTCACTTTAGTATTGTATATTCATACCATATTTGAACTTTCAAGTCATGAAAAGAATTTATTTTGAATTTAAAAAATAAGTAAATCCCATAAAATAAAACCAAATTCTGAAATTTCAAATCACATTGACTTGAATGAACAGGTAACATGGTTGGAGGACAAATCTGAGAGAATCTGAGGAATTATTAGAATCTCACTACCCTGAGGAAGAGGATGGGGCTGGCAACTGTGAAGACACTTCAGGAGGGGCTGGCAGGCTGCCCTGGGGCTCTTGGGAGACAGATTTAGCAACAGTTTTTATGCCTAATGAGAAGGAGAGCAGAACTCCAACCTCTGCCTTCCAGCGGGTTGGAAGCCTCGGGACAGCCCGCCTCCTCACCCCAGTGCTCATCACAACGGCTGGCATAGGCTTGCTGTGCAACAGACATCACTACAAGGACGAGAATGACCCAAACCCAGCACGGCCAGGAATTCAGATCCAGACTAAAACCTCGCCTTTGTTGATACCGATATGCAACCAGGCTGTTTTGTTTGTTTGTTTTTTAAAGAACACTCTAAATAAAGGAAGGAGGCCAATACCTTTTTTCCCCTTATACCTGCCAACCCCTTTCCCTCCCGAAGTCTGATATCTCTGGACCGACATCGTGAGGATGGGACACAAAACGCTGAGGGAGGGACAGAAATCTGTTCCACTTTCAGGATGATGAAATCAAGTAGATTGATTCTATTTGGCTTAGAGTTGGAGGTGAGGCCAACAAGGTCCTCAAGGCACTTGGGGGCTTCCCCGGGGGCTCCGTGGTAAAGAATCTACCTGCCAATGCAGGAGACGGGGGTTTGATCTCTAGGTCGGGAAGATCGCCTGGAGGAGGAAATGGCAACCCACTCCAGTATTCTTCCCAGGTGAAGATCGAGGATTGGGGTCGCAAAAGAGTTGGGCACAGCTTAGCAACTAAACAACAACAAAGGCACTTGATTTGGGAAATTTTCCTTAACGTTAACAGTAAATTTATTCTCCATGCTAACTCTGGCATAGGAGTCCCAGGGAGGCTCTGATTGGCTCAGTGTGATCGCTTATTCATCTCTGAACCAATCAAGGAGGCAGTGTTAGTAGCCAGAGTGGAATAGAGATCTCTGATTGGCTGATCTATGAGCAGGGGCAGGGTGGAATACACAGGATCTGCAGGATCCGATGGAGTGCAGAGAAACTTTCCTGAAGGAGGCAGGGTGGTCAAGGAAGGACAGTCTTGCTGGGATGATGAGAGCAATCTACGGGACAACTGCAGGGCCACCGTTCTCACAGGATCACACAGACACACATATCCTTCTTCCTTGCCTGAACTGTCCATAATGTTGCCTCTGCTACCGAGTGTTAATGTAGTAAAACAGACTTACCCAGCCCTGAGAGAGGCATCTCAACATCCAAGGGGCTGCCTCTGTCTCCGTTTCAGCATCTCTGGGTGATGTGCCTTCCTCTGCTTCAGTATGAATGTGACTTCTTGGCAGGTGCCAGCCTATGGTCAAATGATAAATTTTCCTTCAAATCACCTACTCCAATTACGCATCTCCTCACAGTGTACAAAGGTTGGGTGTACACACATGGAGGCCCAGCCGCACAAGAGTCCAGTCATTCTACAGCTGTTTACTGAGCACCCTTCACGTGACAGACCCTCCTATCTTTAGTTCTTTTCTTAATTTTAAAAATGTATTCATTTTGTGCCGCACTGGGTCTTAGCGGCGGCCCTCAGGATCTTTGTTGCTGGATGCTGGCTTCTCTAGTTGTGACGCATGGGCTTAGTTGCCCCCTGGCATGCGGGATCTTAATTCCTAGGCCACGGATTGAACCTGGGCCCCTGCAGTGGAAGCACCGAGTATTAACTACTGGACCATCAGGGAAGTTCCTGAGTGCATCTCTTTTTAAGGTGAAAGACAACTTTCCCGAAGCCCCTGGCAGGTTCTACTCTCGAGTCTGCTGGACTGGAATGACCCCAAGCCTGTAATTGTGGCCATCACCCGCCAGGACACACAGGTCACCTGGGAACTGTGCCTGGCTCTGCAGAGGGAACCTCCATGGGGATGAGGGAACCTCCATGGGGATGGGGCCGCCTGGAAAGAAGTGGGCCTGGCAGTGGGGGCACAGGCCTCAGTTTCCTCGTGTGCATAAGAAGCGAGTTAAATAAGACCAAGTGCTTCCAATTGTTCTTGTTCAGTCACTCAGTTGTGTCTGACTCTTTTCAACCCCAAGGACTGCAGCATGCCAGTCTTCCCTGTCCTATTGCCTGAAGTTCGCTCAGGTTCAAGTCCATCGAGTTGGTGATGCCATCCAACCATCTCATCCTCTGTCGTCCCCTTCTCCTCCCGCCTTCAGTCTTTCTCAGCATCAGGGTCTTTTCTAAGGAGTCAGTTCTTCGCATCAGGTGGTCAAAGTACTGGAGCTTCAGCTTCAGCATCAGTCCTCCCAATAAATATTCAGGGTTGATTTCCTTTAGGATGGACTTGTTTGATCTCCTTGCTTTCCAATGGACTCTCACGAGTCTTCTCCAGCACCACAAGTCGAAAGCATCAGTTCTTTGGCGCTCAGCCTTCTTGATGGTCCAACTCTCACATCCGTACATGACTACTGGAAAAACCACAGCTGTGACCATGTGGATTTTTGTTGGCAAAGTGATTTCTCTGCTTCTTAATACACTGTCTAGGTTTGTCATAACTTTCCTAGTGTTTCCAAAATTGAGGCCTTTAAGCACCCTCCTTGACTTATCTGTGAATCACACAATTATTTACTTAACATCTTCCTTTAAGTCTTCTTGATATTGACTCACTTTTTTACATTCAACCTCATCCCGGCAAATGTTGTTTGTAAAATGCTCTTACTGGCTTGTTACATTTTTTTTTTTTCTAAAAGCCATTAAAATATACACATAATTTTTGAAATAAAAAGTGTCTCTTGGCATAACACCTAAAATATCTCATGTGTACCATCTGTGGGATGAATACCATCACTTAGGAAATATAGATTCTAGGGTTCCTTTCAGATGATTGTTTTCTCCTGTGACTTTTTTTTTGGCTGTGCTGCAGTTTGTGGGATTTTAGCTCCCCAACCAGGGATAGAACCCAGGTCCTCAGCAGTGAGACTGCAGATTCCTAACCACTGGATCAAAGGACATGAGTTTGAGCAAGCTCCGGGAGATGGGGAAGGACAGGGAAGCCTGGCGTGCTGCAGGCCACAGAGTCACAAAAGTCAAACGTAACTGAGCGATTGAACAACACAACCACTGAACCACCAGGGAATTCCCTTGTGACTTATTATTAATGGCAAAAACAGAAAAACAGCTAAACACCTAAAACACCACAAAACAAAAGTGCTGTGGGGAGGTCGATGAGATGAGAACGAAACAAGATTTTTTTAAAAAAATCTTTTTGCTAAAAAGCCACTAAAAATGCAAAGTGGTATCCTGGATTAGATTCTGGAGCAGAAACAGGGTAACAGTCAGTGGAAAAACTGATGAAATCATAATAAAATCTGGAGTTTGGTTAATGGTATTTTATCAATGTTAATTTCTCAGTTTTGACAAGGGTACCATGATATGTGGGCCTCCCCTGATGGCTCAGAGAGTAAAGAATCTGCCTGCATGCAGGAGACACAGAAGATATGGGTTCAATTCCTGGGTTGGGAAGATCCCCTGGAGGAGGGCAAGGTACCCCACTCCAGTATTCTTGGCCTGGGAAATCCCAGAGCCTGGCGGGCTGAGTCCAAAGGGAACACGACTGAGTGACCAACAAAAACCATGATGTTAGGTGTTAAAATCAGGGGGGCTGAGGTAAAGAGACGGAGAAGGCAATGGCACCCCACTCCAGTACTCTTGCATGGAGAATCCCAGGGATGAGGAGCCTGGTGGGCTGCCGTCTATGGGGTCACTAAGAGTTGGGCACAACTGAGCGACTTCACTTTCACTTTTCACTTTCATGCATTGGAGAAGGAAATGGCAACCCACTCCAGTGTTCTTGCCTGGAGAATCCCAGGGACGGGAGCCTGGTGGGCTGCCGTCTATGGGGTCGCACAGAGTCGGACATGACTGAAGCGACTTAGCAGCAGCAGCAGGTAAAGAGAACATGTAAGAGCTCTCAATGTCATCTTCATAATTTTTCTGTAAAGTTAAAATGATCCCCAAATGAGATATTTACTTGAAAAGGACAAGTCCAGCAGTTGGAACAATCTCATCTCTCTGCTTTTAACTTTCTATTGCTGCCATCAACAGCAGCCGTTAAAGTGACGACATTAATTGCCATAAAAAGCAGGAGTAAATGGTAAGATTAGATGGTCCCTAAACAGAAGATACATCCATGTGCTGAGTTGATCAGTCTTTTGTGACCCCATGGACTGTACCCCGCCAGGCTCCTCTGTCCATGGGATTCTCCAGGAAAGAACACTGGAGTGGGTCGCCACGCCCTCCTCCAGGGGATCTTCCCAGCCTAGGGATCGAACCCAGGCCTCCCACATTCCAGGAGGATTCCTTACTGTCTGAGTCACCAGAGAAGCCCAGGGATACTGGCGTGGGCAGCCTGTTCCTTCTTCAGGGGAGCTTCCCGACCCAGGAACTGAACCAGGGTCTTCTGCATTGCAGGCACATTTTTGTTTTTTTTTTTTTACCAGCTGAGCTACCAGGGAAGCCCCAAACAGAAGATAGTGATTCTCAAATTCAAAAGAGGTGATTTCAATTCCCACCCCCTCCCCAGTGCCCCCCCCCCCCCCCCCCACACACACACACACACTTAGCTGTGCAGTGAGAAATGTTCCTTAGCTTCCAGGCCTGCATCTAGAGCCCCCTAACCCAGGATGCTCACGTTAACCCATCCATGCATATGGATGGAGGGGGCGGGCAGAGTCTACTTGTGTTTCCAGAAGCATGAGGGGGAGTACTTCCCAAGGAGAGGATGTCGTCTCTTTGAAATTGGACCCTTTAAAAGTTGGGCTGCTGGACATTAATAAGGAAGAATGGAAAGTGCAGATCAATAAGACTTGCTGAAAATAAAACTCACATTAGCATAGAGTATTCCCCATAACCAAGATTAATGCCTTTTTAAACCAAACCAGAGCAGAGAGGTATATCTTTTAGGCTAATTGCCACTAGAGATTGCAGAGAGAAAGGAAGACAGGCTTGGGGGTGGAGTGGGGGGATGGGAGGGGTGGGGGGTGGGTAGTGGACAAAACCCAATTGCAGAGCTCCAAAGAGCTGGAGTGAAATGAAACAACCCCTCGAGTTATACAGAGAATTTAACTCGCACTAGGCTTGGGCTTATTATTTTAGGCATGCATTTGAAATTTAAATATGTTCTGGGGACAAAGCCTTTTTGCAGCATGGCTGGGTGTTTGCCCAATTGGAGTCCTGCAAGTTTATTAACAGGAGCACATGATCAAACATAACCTAACAAGTGAAGGGTTCTCTTTACTTGTACAGCCACGCCGAAAAGCCTTCTGTGGAATTCCAATCCTTCACCCCACATACCCCGTGTCTAGGGCTGTATTTACTCAGCCACTCTCCCTTCCTTTTAAATTTTATTTGCAATTAGCAGTTAGTCATTGCAAAGCCACTTTGGAAGATTTTAATATCCTTGTATAGGGTTTTTAGGAACTGCAATACTGAGAGTTTTGCTGGTGTAATATTTTAGTATTAAAAATATGAAATAAAAAGCATGAAATCAGAGGAATGGGTGCCTTGAAATATTCCCAGGTGCATAGATATTTCGAATCAAATGTGTACTTGTTTAAAAAACTTCCTGGGACTTCCCTGGTGGTCCAGTGGTTGGGACTCCGTGCATCCAGTGTAGGGGGCCTGGGTTTGATCCCTGGTCAGGGAACTAGATCTCACATGCCACAACTAAGACTCAGCATAGCCAAACAAATAAATATTAAAAAAAAAATAATGCTGTTGGAAAAATGGTGCTGATAGATTTGCTCAACGCAGGGTTGCCACAAACCTTCAATTTGTAAAAAAATGCTGTATCTCCCGAACACAATAAAGTGAAGTGTGATACGACAAGACTTGGTCTGCTTGCATTTATAGCTCGCTGAGGAAGAGTTTCAATAAATGGAAGCTGTGGCTGATTTAGATTTTTCTCATACTGTGATTAGTGAGACTCAACTGTTTCCCCTAGAACTGGTCTTGGAACAGCTCCCCTTGGAACAGAGCAGGGTAGCGGCTGATGGGAGGGAGACCCAGGGAAATGGAGGGGTGTGGTGGAAAGAGAAAGGGAGGGTGGGGTGCCTCACCCACCTCCTGGGACCTGGAAATCCTGCCCCAGGCTAGTCTCTTCTCTTGTCCTCTAGGACTGATCCATTCTCCATTTCCTAAGATAAATTTTTGTAATCATGACCTTCTCCATTGATCCTGCCGGGGAAGACTCAGGCCAGCCTCTCTGATGAGGCTTGATCCCTGACTATGGTGCTCTCGTGGGTGGGGCAACATCTAAGGACAAGGCATAGAAGGCAAAGTTAATGATATTTCACTTTAAAGAAAATACGGCTGTGAATTAAGACAGGTAATATTGTAGGAGAGGGGAGAAGGAAATGGCAACCCACTCCAGTATTCTTGCCTGGGCAGTCCCACGGACAGTGGAGCCTAGCGGGCTAGAGTCCATGAGAGGTGGGGAGGGGTGTCACAGAGGGTCAGACACAATAACAATAAGAACAAAATTGAGAGAACTGAGATGTGGAGAGTCTGTCGCTTATATATAGTTCATGGGCTTTAGTTTTTGGTTTGGGGGAAGATTCGATTTGATTATACAGAACCTTTTGTTTGTTGCGCTATTTAATATTTATAGATCATTGCAAAGAGAAAAGGTCACTTAAAAGCTGTTTACTGTGTACTTGTTTGCTTTGCACTCAGATTTGAAAATAAAAAATAAACAAGGTATCATTCCAGCTTCCTAAAAAAAAAATAATATTGTAGGAGAGGCAAAACTTCTCCTCTGCTTTTAGTGTCTCTGACTAAGCCCAAGAATTAAGTTGACACAGACAGAAGAAGGGGGAAAAGTGTGTACCCTTGAACTCTGCACTACATGGGACTGAACTGCGCGGGTGCACTTACGTGCACATTTTTTTCACTAAATACATACTGCACGATCCACAGTTGGTTGAATCCACAGATGTGGAACCCCAGAGAGAGAGGGCTGATGGTGATGCTACATCTGGGTTTTGAATTGCCCAGGGCTTGGCACCCCTAATTCCTGAGTGGTTCAAGGGCCAACTGTAACTTTTATTTAGTAATTTAACAGTTTTATTACATGGACACGGAGCTCTTCAGGAACATGAAGACCTAGAAAGCAGCTGGGGAGGGGGCGTGGGAGGAGACTCAAGATGGAGCGGTACACGTACGCTCATAGCTGATTCACACTGTCTCCAGCAGAATCGTCTGAGCGGCTCACACACACAGCAGAAAGTAACACAACGTTGTAAAGCAGTTTTACTCCAAATAAAAATAAATTTTAGAAAGGTATATATCCAAACAAAGAAGAAAGAAAACAGTTGGGTCAAGGTGCTTATACACTCAGTTTAACAGATTATGAAAAAGTGAAATATATAGGGACGCTCAAGGCAGATGAGAGTTTCTCAACAAAGTCTGTGCGAATTCTTGGGGATCCCCTGGTGGTCCAGGGGTTAGGGCTTGGTGCTTCTGCTGCCAGAGCCCAGGTTCAATCCCTGGTTGGGGTACTAAGATCCTGCAAGGCTTGTGGCCAAAAAAAAAGCTTATGCAGAACCTTCTGGTTTTTCTTGGGCTCAAAGCAGCCCCCACCCCCAGGACTCTGGTGACTAGAATGTTCTCCACCTCCAGGTGTGGGGGAGCATCTTTCCTGGGGGAGTTCATCTCCCGCTTTCAGGAAGATCAGGAGAGGTTGGAGAGACTTTTTGGCATTTGCTGTTTTTATCGAGTGCCTGAGCTTACAACCATCAATATGCCAAATTGACATGTTTTGGGGTGTTTTGAACCCCCTCTGGCCACCTGATGCGAAGAACTGACTCATTGGAAAAGACCCTGATGCTGGGAAAGATTGAAGGTGGGAGAAGAAGGGGACGACAGAGTGTGAGATGGTTGGATGGCATCACCGACTCAACGGACGTGAGTCTGAGTAAACTCCAGGAGATAGTGAAGGACAGGGAAGGTCTGGCGTGCTGCAGTTCATGGAGTTACAAAGAGACAGGACTTAGTGACTGAGCAAAAACAACAATTCAAAGAAACGCTCCCCTGTAAAAGGACAGTTTATAGTCAAATAGCTTAGGGTATATCTTCCTTAGGAAATTCATAGGTCCATTGGCATCCTGAAGGCCCTGACAAGTCCTACAGAAATAAACCCTGTTTGCGTTGCTGACTGAGAACTTCCCATGCTCTTTGACAAACACCCTGTCCGTGCTTAGTACATATGACCACTAACATTCCATAACACCAGTCTTCTGAGGAACACACTTCGACTATGTGCTAGATCTTTCCTAAGATTCTTTTTATCTTTTGTATGCCATGATAGATCATTCAGGAATGTGTTTGCCTATAGGTAACAGAAAACCCCACGGTTTCTCCAGATAAAGATTTATGTGTTGCATGCCACCACGTATTTGGGAGAGGAAATCTGGGGTCAGTTCTATCGCCAAGAATGCCTTTAGGGAAGGGTTTCCACATTCTTCTCTGCTCTCTTCAGCACTAGGCATTTGTCCTCATGGTTACGAGATGGCTGCACTTGCTCCAGGCTGGAAGAAGGTCACAGAGACAAAAGTCTTCTCTCTGTGGTGGTTTCTTTTTTTAATTCATAAAGGGATGTCCTTCCTAGGAACCTCAGTGACCAATGAAGATTCACATGGCAATGCCCAGCTGCGGGGCAACCTCAGAAGACAAGTTTTTCCTTGGGGGGAGGGGGCTGCACTGTGTAGCTTGGGCTTCCCTGGTCGCTCACTCAGCTGGTAAAGAATCTGCCTGCAGTGCAGGAGACCCTGGTTCGATTCCCGGGTTGGGAAGTTCCCCTGGAAGAAGGGATAGACTACCTATTCCAGTATTCTTGGGCTTTCTTGGTGGTTCAGATGGTAAAGAATCTGCCTGCAATGCGGAAGACCCCAGGTTCGATCCCTGGGTTGGGAAGATCCCCTGGAGGAGGGCATGGCAACCCACGCCAGTATTCTTGCCTGGAGACTCCCCATGGACAGAGGAGCCTGGCGGGCTACAGTCCCTGGGGTCACAGAGTGGGACATGACTGAGCGACTAAGCGCAGCAGAGCGCTGCGCCGCCGGCAGGGTCTTCGTTGCCTGGCCGGGGATCAAACCCGCGCCTCCTGCAGTAGAAGCGCAGACACTTAGGTGCTGGACCACCAGGGAAGGCCCAAGCCTGCGTTTCTTAGAGAATTCTTCAGCTTGGCCCACAGTCACTTGATCCTGCCTCTTGGTTAAAAGAAACAGAGGACCCCTTGATCCTTTTCTTCTCTGCTTTCCCCAAGCCAGCCAAGCATCCATCCCCACCTCTGAAGTGTGCTTTGAATCTGACCATTCTCTCCTGCTCTGAGTCTGGGGATAGGGATGGCTTCCAGGCTGCTCTCCTCGGAGCCTCCTGCCCTGCCAGGTTCTACACTGAGCAGGCAGAGGGATCCGTGAACATGGAGATCAGATGACAAGGCTCATCTGCTCGAGTCCAAAGCCTGGATCGCACGGCCCCGCTGACCAGGGCTCTTCCCACTCTCCCTGTTGCTAGCTCCGCCTCATGGTCCAGGAGGAAGCAGGTGTGATCCCACCTCTGGGCCTTTGCACAGGCTGTTCCCTCGGGCTGGAACACTCTTCCCAGTCATTTCAATGTCTTTCTCCCTCCTTGTTCTGCTTTCCTTCAAGTCACCTTCACTGACCTTTGGATATAAAATGGCAGTTCAGTTCAGTCACTCAGTCCTGTCCGATTCTTTGTGATCCCAAGGACTGCAGCACACCAGGCCTCCCTGTCTATCACCAACTCCTGGAGTTGACCCAAACTCATGTCCATTGAGTTGGTGATGCCATCCAACCATCTCATCCTCTGTCATCCCCTTCTCTTCCTGCCCTCAATCTTTCCCAGCATCAGGGTCTTTTCCAATGAGTCAGCTCTTCGCATCAGGTGGCCAAAGTATTGGAGTTTCAGCTTCAGCATCAGTCCTTCCAATGAATATTCAGGACTGATTTCCTTTAGGATGGACTGGTTGGATCTCCTTGCAGTCCAAGGGACTCTCAAGAGTATTCTCCAACACCACAGTTCAAAAGAATCAATTCTTTGGCGCTCAGCTTTCTTTATAGTCCAACTCTCACATCCATACATGATCACTGGAAAAACCATAGCTTTCACTAGATGGACCTTTGTTGGCAAAGTAATGTCTCTGTTTTTTAATACGCTGTCTAGGCTGGTCATAACTTTTCTTCCAAGGAGCAAGCATCTTTTAATTTCACGGCTGCAGTCACCATCTGTAGTGATTTTGGAGCCCCCCAAAATATAGTCTGTCACTGTTTCCATTGTTTCCCTATCTATTTGCCATGAAGTGATGGGACCAGATGCCATGATCTTAGTTTACTGAAGGTTGAGTTTTAAGCCAGCTTTTTCACTTTCCTCTTTCACTTTCATCAAGAGGCTCTTTAGTTCTTCTTTATTTTCTGCCGTAAGGATGGTGTCATCTGTATATCTGAGGTTATTGATATTTCTCCCAGCAATCTTGATTCCAGTTTGTGCTTCATCCACCCCAGAGTTTCTCATAATGTACTCTGCGTAAGTGTTAAATAAGCAGGGTGACAATATATAGCCTTGACGTACTCCTTTCCCTATTTGGAACCAGTCTGCTATTCCATGTGCAGTTCTAACTGTTGTTTCTTGACCTGCATACAGATTTCTCAGGAGGCAGGTCAGGTGGTTTGGTATTCCCATCTCTTGAAGAATTTTCCACAGTTTGTTGTGATCCACAGAGTCAGAGGCTTTAGCATAGTCAATAAAGCAGAAATAGATATTTTTCTGGAACTCTCTTGCTTTTTTGATGATCCAGCAGATGATGGTAATTTGATCTCTGGTTCCTCTACCTTTTCTAAATCCACATTGAACATCTGGAAGTTCTCAGTTCACGTACTGTTGAAGCCTGGCTTGGAGAATTTTGAGCATCATTTTGCTAGTGTGTCAGATGAGTGCAATTGTGCAGTAGTTTGAACATTCTTTGGCATTGTCTTTCTTTGGGATTGGAATGAAAACTGACCTTTTTCAGTCCTGTGACCACTGCTGAGTTTTCCAACTTTGCTGGCATATTCAGTGCAACACTTTCACAGCATCATCTTTCAGGATTTGAAATAGCTCAACTGGAATTCCATCACCTCCACTAGCTTTGTTGGTAGTGATGCTTCCTAAGGCCCACTTGACTTCACATTCTAGGATGTCTGGCTCTAAGTGAGTGATCACACCATTGTGATTATCTGGGTCGTGAAGATCTTTTTTGTACAGTTCTTCTGTGTATTCTTGCCACCTCTTCTTAATATCTTTTGCTTCTGTTAGGTCCCTACCATTTCTGTCCTTTATTGAGCCCATCTTTGCATGAAATGTTCTCTTGGTATCTCTAATTTTCTTGAAGAGATTTCTAGTCTTTCCCATTCTATTGTTTTCCTCTATTTCTTTGCATTGATCGCTAAGGAAGCTTTCTTATCTCTGCTTGCTATTCTTTGGAACTCTGCATTCAAATGGGTATATCTTTCCTTTTCTCCTTTGCCTTTAGCTTTTCTTGTCTCAGCTATTTGTAAGGCCTCCTCAGACAGCTATTTTGCCTTTTTGCATTTCTTTTTCTTGGGGATGGTCTTGGTCACCGCCTCCTGTACAATGTCGCGAACCTCTGTCCATAGTTCATTCAGGCACTCTGTCTATCAGATCTAAGCCCTTGAATTTATTTGTCACTTCCATTGTATAATCATAAGGGATTTGATTTAGATCATACCTGAATGGTCTAGTGGTTTTCCCTACTTTCTTCAGTTTAAGTCTGAATTTGGCAATAAGGAGTTCATGATCTGAGCCACAGTCAGCTCCCGGTCTTGTTTTTGCTGACTCTATAGAGCTTCTCCATCTTTGGCTGCAAAGAATATAATCAGTCTGATTTCTTTATTGACCACCTGGTGATGTCCATGTGTAGAGTCTTCTCTTGTGTTGTTGGAAGAGGGTGTTTGCTATGACCAGTGTGTTCTCTTGGCAAAACTCTATTAGCCTTTGCCCTGCTTCATTCCGTACCCCAAGGCCAAATTTGCCTGTTACTCCAGGTGTCTCTTGACTTCCTACTTTTGCATTCCAGTCCCCTATAATGAAAAGGACATCTTTTTCGGGCATTAGTTCTAGAAGGTCTTGTAGGTCTTCATAGAACCGTTCAACTTCAGCTTCTTCAGCATTACTGGTCAGGGCCTAGACTTAGATTACTGTGATACTGAATGGTTTGCCTTGGAAACAAACAGAGATCATTCTTCCATTTTTGAGATTGCATCCAAGTACTGAATATTGAACTCTTGTTCACGATGATGGCTACTCCATTTCTTCTAAGGGATTTTTGCCCACAGTAGTAGATATAATGGTTATCTGAGTTAAATTCACCCATTCCAGTCCATTTTAGTTCACTGATTCCTAAAATGTCAATGTTCACTCTTGCCATCTCTTCTTTGACAACTTCCAATTTGCCCTGATTCATGGGATTAATATTCCAGGTTCCTATCCAATATTGCTCTTTACAGCATCGGACTTTACTTCCATCACCAGTCACATCCACAACTGGGTGTTGTTTTTGCTTTGGTTCCATCTCTTCATTCTTTCTGGAGTTATTTCTCCACTGATCTCCAGTAGCATATTGGGCACCTACTGACCTGGGGAGTTCATCTTTCAGTGTCCTATCTTATTGCCTTTTCATACAGTTCATGGGGTTCTCAAGGCAAGAATACTGAAGTGGTTTGCCATTCCCTTCTCTAGTGGACCACATTCTGTCAGAACTCTCCACCATGACCCGTCCGTCTTGGGTGGCCCCACACGGCATGGCTCGTAGTCTCACTGAGTTAGACAAGGCTGTGGTCCATGCGATCAGATTGGTTAGTTTTTTGTGACTTCTATAAAATGGCAACGCCTGCCAATCAGTCCTGGCTTCCCCTGAGCTATTTTTATCCATAGTGCTTACAGCTATCTAACTGATTATGTCTTTCGCTCAGATTATTTTGTTTATTGTCTGTCTGCCTCGCTCACCCCCCATGCGAGCGCCGTGAGATTCGGGACTTGGCCTCATTCACTGCCCCGTCTCCTGCTGGAACAGTGGCTGGCACGTGGTGGGGCTCAATCATTTTCTACTGAGTGATTATGATTAATGTCTGTCCACTTGAGCTCTGTCTGCTTCATCTTCCTCGTTACTCAAAGGAAGCTCTGTGTCTCCTTTCGCCATGCCTGTATCCGAGACATAGTGGTGGTTCAGGGCATCTTGGGTGACTCTCACCACGGCCCCCCAAAGGTCTTGGCTCCCCTCTCTGCAGTGTGAGGAGTGGGCCTGGCCTCTGGCAAGTTCAGGCCTGCCCACAGAGCAGGCTGTCCTTGGGCCCAGCCGGGAACCCAGAGCCCCTCAGGAAGGCAGGCCCGATGTAACCAGAACTTTCCACTTGTCAAAAGGATATGATCTGAATTCTTATGTGAGGGCCCTGAAGGTTTTAAATGTTAGCAGTTACTCTAACATGTTCAAAACACAGCTGTTTCCTTCATGGCAAACCAGCCCAGCACCGAGTGGCTGCATGCGGCTCAGTCCTCTGTCTTGGGCAGCACAGCTGACCCTCCAGATCAAACAGTCCTTCCTGGCGACACAGACTAGACTCCAGACCGCTGGCAGGCAGAGAGCCTTGGTACGGAAGGAGGAAAACTCTGCCATCCCAGAAAAGTTGGCATGAAATCAAGGTGCCAAGGGAAAAAAAGAGGCATGAGCTGCTGGCCACATAATTCAGCTTAATCTCCAGGAAGTGATTGTCAAAGCGTTAGAAGGTGTCTCTGCAGACACAGGGAAACCGGGCCGAAACCGCCTGCTGGTGTTGGAAACAAATTCATATTACAGGTCACACGCCCCGGGGCAGCCAGAGCTAGACACAACGATGACTGTGTCATATGACACGGAATAAAGAATTGATTTAGGTGTGAGGGACATCGAATGATGAATGGAGGGAGTAAGAACCCCAAATTAGGAGAAACTCCATAATTTATGGTTGTCAAAGAGGGAAGATGGAGGAGAGATAAATTGGGAATTTGGGATTAAAGATACACATCACTATATATAAAATATTAATAGATAACCAACAAGGACTTACTGTAAAGCACAGGAAGCTATATTCCATATCTTGTAATAACCTATGATGAAAATAATCTGAAAAAGTGTGGCAATATATACCTATATACATATATAAAAATATAAAACTCAATCTGTTTGCTGTACACTTGAAACATTGTAAATCAACTATGCTTCAATAAAAAAGAATTCCCAAATTAGGATGAGCCCACAGTTGTTGAGTATATGATTAGTGGTCATCACAGCCACAAGTCCCATCTAGTTTTTTGAGATTCTCTGTGTATATATATACATATATACTCCAAATATGCATATAATTACTCTGTATACATTCTGTACAAATTGTATGTAGAAAGCTATTACATATTCTGTGTACATATATTATATATAATATATTCTGTCTATATACAGATATATAATATATATATTATATAATATTATATTAATATATATTATATGTATTCTGTCTATATACAGATATATAATATATATTATATATAGTATTATATTAATGTTATATTATATATATTCTGTATATATTGTGTGTATATAATTAAAACCATAATGATATATACAGTGACAGGTAATATATAATATATACTCTATATCCATGGGGTTGCAAAGAGCTGGACACAGCTGAGCAATTGAGTGCCTGCACACACACAGACACAGACACACATATACAGAAAACTTTAAAAGTAGGGTATTTTAACTCAACAGTATGATATATTGTCAAATCTGCATGCTATGCTAAATGTGTGCTGTTTTAAATTATAACTTTTAATACAGTAAAAAAAAAAGGCAAGAGGAAAGAAATCTAAAAAGCAATGTGATATAACTGTGCTTGTCAGAAGATAATTTATAAAACATTGACTCGTCTGGACTGTCTATTGTGGTCCAGTGATGAGACACTAAAGTTGTACAAAGTATTCCTGAAGGTCAGACTGGTGCTTCAGAAATCTCATGTCGTAAGAAAAGCAAAAGGGTGGGCTTGGAGGGTGGCTGTTGTGGACTTTACAGGGGACACAGGACATGTAACAACCATGTGAAATGCGTGGTCCTTGATTGCATCCTAGCTTGAATATACCAGCTGGGAAGGGTGTTTTGGGGTAAATTAGGTTTCTCAAATTAGGACTGTATTTTTTTTTAAAAATCCTCTCTGTGGTTTTACAGCTACAACCTGAGGGAATTTAGGGACAAAAATTCATGGCGTCTATCATCTGAAATACTGGAGGAAGAAAGAAATGATTCATGAAGCAACTATGGCAAGACGTCAACAATGGCTCTGTGTAGACGGTGGGTGTCCATGTAGTGATAAAGTAGATTTTCTGCGTGATTGAGAATTTTCACAGAAGTAAAAGTAGCGCAATGAAAGCGCAGGAGTCTGTGGGGAATGTGAACAATATGTTTGTACTTAATATTCCAGGGTATTGTAAACGAGGGTGGTTAGAGAGCACTGGAGTATTTTGAGAGAAAAAAGTGGAGGAACAGGATCCTGCTTCAGCCTTATCAGTGCTTCTGTGACTGTAACCTGTGTGAGTGTAGCCTCGCTTGAAGGCCATGTTGAACGTCCAGAGTGTGGACCCTGGTGAATGGGAAGAGGGGGCCTGACGGCTTCCCTGATCTCCTCGTGAGGACACCCGGTAGCTTTGTCTCTGCTCTCCTTTTTATCCCAACAATGATTCTGCCAGAACACAGATATTAGAACGCCCCAGGGACCCACCCGGTGTCAGAATAGGAGAGGGAAGTTTCATTTGGAGATAAGGAATGAGGCTGATTAACCAGTTAAACCATTTCTGTTAGTTCAAGAGATCACATTTCACTGTATTATCTATAATGTGAATATTTAACTTTCCAGGTGGAATCTTCTTTAGAGGAGATAAATTAAGAAGGTAAAAGCATAACAGTAGTGGATTTTTTTTCCTCCTCGCCACTTTCCTAATTAATCTCCTAAACTTCAGATTTGAAGTGATACATTAATATTGCTAAAATTAACATAAAATTAATTTCCTTTGTGATGAAGGAATTTCTGAAGAATCAAAGGCCATAGATGGAACATTTACAAGCTTCTATACAATGAAACACCTTAGCACAGAATCAAACATTCTGGTTACTCAGATCTGGGGTTCATGGTTATGTGGAACAGACTCAAATTTCAAAATACAAACTTAATATCTTGAAACACCAAAAAATTCCCCCAAACTTCTGAGATTGGCCCTATTCTCATGCTCGTCAAAACTCAAAAAAAAAAAAAAAAAAAAAAAAATCTGACGTTACAGATCTTGACAAAGAAACTTAATGTTGGCAATTTTGATTCTCAAGAAACTTTAGATGCTGAAGATGGATGGAATTAAGCATTACAAGCGGAGGTCTTACTGATGAGAAATCTAAATACCTGGCCTATCTCTGTTTATCTGGTTTTAGGAGGCTGGAGGGTTAACCCTGTCAATTAAGACAGCATTGCCTAACTTAGAGCAATACTGTTTTAAACACACACTTGAACGACAATCTATAGAATGCATATCTTGCTATTGTGTGTTCGCACTAGGTTGTGCGAACCTGACTGTCTCGGGACTTATGGACTGTAGCCGGCCGGGCTCCTCGGTCCATGGGATTTCCCAGGCAAGCATACTGGAGTGGGTTGCCACTCCCTTCTCCAGGGGACCTTCTTCCATCCCTCCAGGGGCTGAACCCGCGTCTCCAGCATCTCTTGCATTGGTGGATTCTTTACCACTGGTCCTTCCCAGGTGGCCAATGCCAGAGATGCAGGAGACACGGGTTCGATCCCTGGGCCAGGAAGGTCCCCTGGAGGAGGTATTGGCAACCCACTCCAGTATTCTTGCCTGGGAAATCCCATGGATGGAGGAGCCTGGCGGGCTACAAGTCCATGGGTTTGCAAAGAGTTAGACGCGACGAGCATACATGCACGCATGAGGCTCTAGGGAAGCCCTACGGCAACTAGAAACGCCGTTAAAAGGAAGGAGGGGGAGGTGAAGGGGGGTGGGAAGGGGCGAAAGAAGATGAGATGAAGAAGCAGAAATTTCATGAGCCCCAGTAGCTCCATGTAGACAGTCCACAGCTGAACTGGGCTGGCCAGTTGTCCTCAGTTAATTCACACACAAACCACAACAAACGCATGCATAAAATGAATTTAACTGACTTTTAGAAACTATTTACTTTCTTTAAAACTTAAAAAACTACCCAAGTCACATATTTGCTGTAGAAAATGCAGATAAACACTAGGAAATAGAAAACCAATCACCCATCAGCTTGTAATAACCAGGTGTAACCTCCTGATAGAATGGTCCCTCCTCGTCGGCAAAGGATATGTTCCAGGATACACACTGGATACTTCGTGCCAGGTGTATACTTCAGTGTCCGACTCTCTGCGACCCTGTGGACTGTAGCCCTCCAGGCTCGTGTGTCCATGGGGTTCTCCAGGCAAGGATAAGCGGAGTGGGTTGCCGTGCCCTCCTCCAGGGGGTCCTCCCAACCCAGGGATGGAGCTCGTGTCTCCTGTGCCTTCTGCATTGGCAGGCAGGTTCCTCACCACCAACGCCAGCTGGGAGACCCACATCGGATAGTACTGAATCCTGTATGTAGATGATGGTTCTCCTATGCTAGCAGGAGGGCATCGTATACAGTACAATGTAAATGTGCCAAACAAAGTGGTGACTCACGTTCTGGGGGGGACAGAGCAGAGGGTGGGAGGTCTCATCCCCATACCAGAGTGGCACAGGACTGAAAACTTCTGTGTATTTCTGGAACTTTCCATTTAATATTCTCGGCTCACAGTTTACCCTAGGTTACTGAAACCTTGGAAAGTGAAACCAAGGATTGGGGTTGGGGGGGGATACTGTTTTCTAGTTTAGTTTTGATATAGTTTTTTTTTTTTCTCTCCCCCTGCTGCTGTTGAAATTGTCGCAATAAGTCATAGTGTAAAACATTTAAATAAAGCATCATTAACAGTGGTTTGGTGGTGGTGGGGGGGGCGTTGGGAGGGGCAAGGAGGTGAGAGAAGTTTTCCACTTTCTACGTTGTATATTTCTGTACTCTTCTACCTTTTTTCCACCAAGCCGGAATCTCTTTTTTAAGGTGAGGAAAAATCCAACAAGGATCAGTTTTTAAGTTAAAAAATGTAATGGTTACAGTGAAATCAGCATTAAAAGCACCCATATCAGTTCCAAATCTCTCTCTTTGGAAAGCAGAGTAGCCAGCACAGACCTATACACAGTCTTTGAATATTTGGAAAGATCCATCATTAACTGAGTTTTCCCCCATGAGGTGGAGTGGTTAGTCTGTGTCCACACAATTTCAGAACAACTTGTCAGTGTGGTAGGGACAAAAAAATTCCCAGTGCTAACCATCTAGTGACTCCGGGAAAAATTATCAGTCAACCATCTGTCATGTAATCCAAACAAATGGTTGACTAAGTAAATCTACTTTTTCATTAGTTACACTTATATTGCATAGTCACTGTGTCAGGCAAGGGTTTTAGTTGCAAAACAAAAGGCTGTGAAGATTTTTAAGGAGATATTTCTATTAAATCCTCTTTGGAAGCCACACAGGGGTGAAAACACACTGTTGTATATTTATCTTAGTTCACGATTATTGGAAGAAGAAATTAGCTAACTATGGGTGTAGGAATCTCTCTGGGGGGAAAAAAATTGCTGAATCCTTTTCAACAAAATATTTAGTCACAACCAAACTGGCTCCTTATAACAAGTCACACAAATATATTGCATTTAACAAACAAACAAAACCTATTACAATGCAGGCAGGAGCCATTTCTCGTTAGTGGGAATATGAACGATCTTTGTTTTCTTTTTGCTTCCTGGTCAGTTCTGATTTTCCTGCATTGATCATGTAGGCTATAACTACTTGTATAAGAAAACAACAACAACAAACCCAGAAAATAAGAATGATACACAAAATGCAGGCTGAGAAGGTAGACCCATACCCTTAGAAGCAGGGCGTTAAAAATAAGATGGAGTACAAATCTCCACATGTGGTGTAGGAAGGTCAGTGTCCCTCCTGATATTTAACTCCTTCCCTAACATTTTCCTTTGTGTAAAAAGAAAAGGTTCAAGATCAGCGGCTGTGCCATTCTTTAAGTGAATGTCATGGAGATCATCAATCAATCAGATCAACACACTCCAGGCCATTGGTGTCTGGAATTCTGACTGTGTGTTACTTAACACGAGCACAGATAATTCAGAGAACTAAAATTTTACTACTATCTACCTACCTACCCCTCCAACCATCCATTAGAGCCCTGGTACAATGCAGAGGAGAGGAGCATGGACTCCAGAGCCAGACTGCTTCAGTCTGAAGCCTGGCTCTACCATCACGAGCTCCGTGGCATTCAATGACCGATTACATCTTGTGGATCTGCCCTCCACACTCAGGGAGTCTCTCTTCTGAGTCAGCCTCATTTCCCCATGAAACGCAGACCCTGTTCACAGCTGAGTGGTTTTGCAGCCTTCTTCTGGCCAACAGAAGTTAGGGTTCAAGGCCTCTTTTCCCTTTATACTATCTGCGCTCACTTTGGTCCAAAGCTCATTGTACTTATGCCAATACACTTCTTTTAAAAATGTTGTGGGTCTCCTATGAATTCACAAGTAGCTTAGCTGGGTGAAGTTGCAGACAAGTTGCTGGCCAGGGTTGGGGTCCAATGCAGACTTGACTGGGGCTGGCAAACCTGTTTCCAAGATGGTGCGCTCACATGACCTGCAGGCAGGTCCTGGGTGCGGGTGGGAGGCCTCAGCTCCTCATCATGTGGGCGTCTCCAGGGCGCTCTTATGTGTCCTCACGGCAGGGCAGTTGGCAGGTGATCCAAGAGAGAGCAATGCAGAAGCTACAAGGTCTTCTATGAGCTTCTCCGGGAATGTGTCATTTCCTCAGTCTTCTACTGGTGACATGGATGAGGAGGTGAGGACTATCAGAGGCCATCTGGAGGATAGTTACTACAGGACTTTTTCAGACCAAGTCTAAGACAAGTTTTTTAAATGCACGTGAAATGCATGTGGAATCTGCCCAGTCTGTGTGTTCATTGTGTCTGACCCTTTGTAGCCCCATGGGCTGTAGCCTGCCAGGCTCCTCTGTCCATGGAATTTTCCAGGCAAGAATACTGGAATGGGTTGCCATTTCCTACTCCAGGGGATCTTCTCAACCCAGGGATCAATCCCTTGTCTCTTGCATCTTTACCACTAGTGCCACCTGGGAAGCCCTGGAATCTTCCTGGACCAGGGATAAAACTCCTGTCCCCTGCATTAGCAGGCAGATTCTTATCCACTGTACCACCAGGGAAGGATGAGGTGCCTACCATACTATTGAATTTATTTGCTTGTTTATTGCCTGTTACCTCCTCTCACACCTATTCCAACTAGGACAGGTGTTTTTGTCAGGTTCTAAGTCCTCAGCATCTGGAAGAGTTCCCGGCACGTAGTTAGCCCGTAGTATGTTTTAGTTGAATCACTGATTACCTATTTTATGGATGAAAAAATGAAAGTGTAGAGAGAAGTGACCTCCTCAAGATCACACACCCAGGAAATGATGAAGGCAGAATTCTAAACCATGCTTGTATCCACCACAATAAACTCTCCCCCCAAATATGGCCTGTGCTCGAAGTCATAAAAACGGAATTGATAAATAACTTATTCTAAGAAGATGTTCATTGTAGATGACGTTTTTAAAAAATGATAAAAATCTATATATCTAGCATTATGCTTTTTTGGAAGTAAAATAGATATATGCACAGATACTAGGAATTAGCAGACTTCAGTGGCCAAATCAGACCCCACCGCCCACCCACCGCCTTTGGTTTTGGTTTAGCCTGTAAATTGAGAATGGTTTTTACATTTTAAAATGTAAAGAATAAGAAACAACTTCAGTCTTTCGGCAGGAATGGTTACTTAAAGCATTGAGGACATTGCCCCTTGGATCACAAAGTCTAAAGAATTTACTGTCTGACCCGTTACAGAAAAATTGCCGACTTCTGGTAACACCAAAGAGACCAACAAACTCTTGCGGTGCCCTTCGGGCCCACTGGATCAACGCAGCATCCTCTCTCCATCCCAAGGTCAGCCGACCTGAAATCTATCTGCTGTCTTAACTCCTCTTTGTCAGGTAACAGCACAGTCACAGCTTCTGAGGCTTGCTACTGCTGCTGCTAAGTCACTTCAGTCGTGTCCGACTCTGTGCGACCCCATAGACGGCAGCCCACCAGGCTCCCCCATCCCTGGGATTCTCCAGGCAAGAACACTGGAGTGGGCTGCCATTTCCTTCTCCAATGCATGAAAGTGAAAAGTGAAAGGGAAGTCGCTCAGTCGTGTCCAACTCTTAGCGACCCCATGGACCGCAGCCTACCAGACTCCTTTGTCCATGGGGTTTCCCAGGCAAGAGCACTGGAGTGGGTGCCATTGCCTTCTCCTCTGAGGCTTAGACAAGCACATCTTTGGGAAGCCTGATGGCTTAGAGAGAGAGCCAGGTCTCCACATCCAACAGGATAGAGATTCTCAGACATTATTATCAGGTATTGTTATTATGGGCTTCTCAGGTGGTGCTAGAGGTAAAGAACCCGTCTGCCAATGCAGGAGACATAAGAGACGCAGGTTCGATTCCTGAGTTGGGAAGATCCCTTGGAGGAGGAAATGGCAACCCACTCCAGTGTTCTTGCCTGAGAAATCCCATGGACAGAGGAGCCTGGCGGGCTACAGTCCACGGGGTCTCAAAGAGTCGGACCTGACTGAGCAACTAAACAAGAAGAACATGTTAATGATAACTGCTGAAGTTACTAAGCATTTGCTGTGTGCCAGGTGAGAAGCCACGGGCTTTGCAAATCTGAATCACAATTCTAACAGCTGGACTTCAAAAGAAACAGCAGCCTTCCATCGCCTTCATTCAAGGGTGGATATGCCCTTAATGAAGCCCCAAATTAGGAGCCAAAGAGCGCATGACCCTAAGAAGAACCACCAGGCTTGCTGTGGGGGCGAGACGCTCCTGGGGGACACTAATTCTCCCCACTTCCCGTCCTGGCGTCGGGCCTCTGATCTTCCAGCTCACAGATGACAAGTCCAGGGGGACTGCTCCTGTGAGTTTCTGTCTCGCTGAGGATGGAGGCGTGCAGACGCGCTGAGCCGCCTTGCTCACTATCAGAGTTTATGAGTGTTAAACTGTGAATTTTGAAGGCCTCGTTTCATTTCAGATTAATCTGCTTTTTTTTTTTTTTGAAGTTAAAGCGATTTGCCTCTGCTCTGTGTTCACTGCAGAAGGGGTGGTGGGACCAGGAGTGTTGGTGATCAAGTGTTTTCCCAGGGAACCTCTCCTGCTTCAGACTTAGGGAGTCTCTTCTTTGCAGGGTGGGTCACTGCTGGGACTCACCATTTGGCTTGTCAGTTGCCTCTCAGAACAAATTTATGACAGTAACGGATTTTTTTTTAGTTTCTGGAACTTGCTAACAGAAGGGAGATGAGATGAAACTGTTTGTACCCTACAGATAGTTTCCTCATAAACTGAAGAAAACTATCCCAGTCCTTTAGGCCACTCCCTATACTGGTGATGGAGGCGGGTCAGGGGAAGAATCAGTATAAAACATTGTTAATTCAAAACTCTTAGAAAATGAGCTCTCTCTGACCATCATTCCTCCATCTCTCCATCCCTCCATCCTTCCGTCATCTATCTAAAGAAATGACGATGTGAGCTAAAAACAGCCTGCCTCACATAGGAAGAAGGAATACTAAGCCTAAATAATTTGGCAGTAATGCTTTTCAGTATGAAAAAGACATCTGGCCTTAGATGCAGCAACTTCATGCCTAGCACATAAGCCTCCAAAAATCATGACAGGCCTGTGTAAAAACTGATGTACAAGGACCCTCTTCACTGCATTGTGATATAAAAAACTGGAAACAACCTTTCCATTAATAGGACCATTGTTAATTATTTCTCAGCCGCTTGACTGTTTCATTTCTTAATTCCCCCATTTGTAGAATAAGAATACTCAGAATACTTCTTGTGTGGTGAGGATGAGATGAGTGAATGCCCTGATAGGGTTTAGAACTAGGCTGGGAACGCAGTACATGCTCAATAATTTTAGCCTTTCTTATATTCCAAATAATAGAAACTAACATATATTTATTTTTTAAAAAGGCTGAAGCTGATCCAAATTACTGATTCACACTTATGGTTAGGGAAAAAATAACCAAAAATGACAGAATATGGAGAATATGATACATCAACAAATGTACTTTTCAACCAAGGCCATGTTTCATACTTAACATACAGGTTTATTTGTAGGTGGAACATTTCAGGAAGGATCCACAAACGTTGGTGGTCTATAAAAATATCTGCT
Organism: Odocoileus virginianus; assembly: GCF_023699985.2. NCBI lineage: Eukaryota > Metazoa > Chordata > Mammalia > Artiodactyla > Cervidae > Odocoileus > Odocoileus virginianus. The sequence continues at coordinate 74,468,581 of NC_069682.1, forward strand.
TAGTCTCTAGAGGGTTAATTTTAAAACACAGAGGAGAAATCTGTCAATGTTCTTCAAAAGACATCTGTCGTCTAAACCAACAATTCTCATTTATAGCTTATGACACATATAGGCTAGAACACGGGCTTCCCAGGTGGCAGAGTAGTAAAGACTCTGCCTGCCAACGTAGGAGACGCAAGAGACCTGGGTTCGATCCCTGGGTTGGGAAGATCTCCTGGAGTAGGAAATGGTAACTCACTTCAGTACGCTTGCCTGGGAAATCCCACGGACAGAGGAGCCTGGCGGGCTACAGTCCACTGGGTCGCAGAGTCGGACACGACTGACACCACCACCACCATCATAGGATGTAACAGTCCCAGCTGTCTCGTATAGCCTAGTTTGAAACTAGTGGTTTTAATCAATTTATAGTCTGAATCAGTGAGAAGCACCAATGATAGTATGTGTTCAGCAAAAAACTCTGTACAGCTCTGCCAGAGCTAAAAAAACGTTAGCTTGAAAATGACTGAGATCAATGAAAGTTCATGAAATATAAATTTGTGGGATAAAAAACCTATGCACCCTTCGATCTACATTTTCAATTATCTACTGTGCCAAATACTAGGTATGCATTAATGATAGAAAATCAAAGAACATGCCTTTATATAAGACAGTAGAAGGTGGGCTACACTTTGATATTAGTTAGGTACCTACTGCTTAAATGTCTTTATTTTTTACCAATAACACAACTGCAAAAATGGGCGGAGTCTCTGGTTTAAAAAGAACCATCCACGATTTTGTATTTTGTAATTCAGCATTCGCCTATGCTTGTTAGATAGTCTTTATTGGTGTAAAATCTGGGTCATTTTACAAACACGTGTATTTCTGGGTCCCTCCAGAGTGTAAGCCTGTTCTCATTAGACTTTTCTTTCCCTGACCAAATTCTGTGACTTTTCCGAAGCATCCTTTGACAGCAGTTCATGCGAAGTTATCATCTTTAATGAAAAACGATGCCTGCTTATTCCAAGCCATTTGGTGCCCTCCTGTTAGGGGAGAAGGATCACACTGAATAAGGCTGAAGGTTTTTATTATCACATCGTAAATGAGCAAATGGCATCTGTCAATACAGAGGCCTGCGGGGCCTGGAAGAGGAAGCCACTCTGGGGGAGGCTTCCAGGGACAAAGCGGGTTTTTACTAACCTCCTGATCCAACATCTCTTTTCCTATTTTATTTTGCCTCATTCACTTGGCAGTCTCATAATGCCATTAAAACACCCAAACAGGAAGCTAGCAAACCGTTAGACTGCCCAGCCACCTCGTTACTGAACAGCAGTCAAGAGTTTGAATCCTAGACGATTTTTAGAGTTTTAAGCATGAGTGCGTCACCATCACGTGTGTTTTCACACTCGGAGCCCTGCCTGCTTTGGGTTGTCTTTAGAAGGTATTTCTTGCCAAGAATAACACAGCCTGTTTGCCGAAGTGTTAATTCTCACCAAGTTTTCATATTTGGGTCATAAACATCCTTCCTGACACTGGTAAAATGGCCAAGGTGTTTATGAGCCGCAAGAAATCTTCATGCCAAATGCATAAAAGCAGAAATGGAACTGTTCACATCCATCCTGGGAAGAGCCGTCCCGGTGTGGGGGGTGGGGGGGGGAGGGGGGTATCTAGAATGATTTCACTGGATGCGGTTACAGTGGAGGTCTCATAAAAATGTTTCATAAAAGGTGATAGTAATTCATGCGTAGAAAGGGGTGGGAGCGGCACACTCGGCCAGGAGGTCTGGAAGATGTACCCCCTGGGGGCTTTGTGCCAGGGTAGGGCAGGGATCTAGCTCAGGAACCGTCACTGCTCAGGTTCTGAAATTCTGACAGGTGGGACTTGTGTTTTCCAAAGAAATTTAGAGGCTGGGCATAAACTGAGTTCCTACTTCCACAGGAGTCAACAGCCACTGTGCAGATGTTTCACCCTAAAAACATTCACACTGCAGCAGATCTAAATTTGTTCCGATTACGGAAAGATGCCCATGATTGTTTTCCAAAGGCAAATTAAAAAAAACAGCATACACACTGAGAATAACCTGGAGAAAACATCCCAAACATCACAGTGGGTTTACGGAAAGATGTCCATGATTGTTTTCCAAAGGCAAATTAAAAAAAACAGCATACACACTGAAAATAACCTGGAGAAAACATCCCAAACATCACAGTGGGTTTGAATATTCTGCACACTGCATTTCTGTATTGATTGCATTTAAAAATTTTATTTATTTAGTTGCGCTGGGTCTTAGTTGCAGCATGTGGGATCTATTTCCCTGACCAGGGATTGAACTCAGGGCCCCCTGTATTGGGAACACAGAGCTTTAGCCACCAGACCACCAGAAAAGTCCTTTGGAAGTCCATTTTTAAAAAGAGCAATTAGAGATAAAATTGAGAAGAATTGATGCTTTTGAACTGCAAGGAGATCCAACCAGTCCATCCTAAAGGGAATCATTCCTGAATATTCATTGGAAGGACTGATGCTGAAGCTTCAATACTTTGGCCACCTGATGGGAAGAACTGACTCCTTGGAAAAGACCTTGATGCTGGGAAAGATTGAAGGGAGGGGGAGGAGGGGATGACAGAGGATGAGATGGTTGGATGGGATCACCGACTTGATGGACATGAGTTTGAGCAGGCTCCGGGAGGCGGTGATGGACAGTGAGGCCTGGCGTGCTGCAGTGCATGAGGTCGCAAAGAATTGGACACGACTGAGCGACTGAACTGAACTGAGAGATAAAATGTCATAGATCTACATCTAGAGACAAATTAAAGAACAGAAACAAGTGCATGTAAACACTGGTGAGTCTGAGGAAGGTCTGCAGTCTTCTGAACTGACTGTGCCGCTGTCCCTTTCCTGGTTTTGATAATGCGCTGTAGTTACGGGGGTGTCATCCCTGCGGAAAGCTGCGGGAAGCCAACGGACAGGTACCAGGGACCCTTCTGGACTATTTTCACACTTTCTGTGATCTATAATTAGTTCAGAATAAAAAGTTGAAACAGTCCAGCTATTAGTTTGTAAACGAAAAACGTAATGAAAAGACAAAGTGATTCATAAAACTGCTCACTGCATATTGTTGAAATTTATAGATATGGATGGCAGAGCAGAATGAATACACAGAATAGACCCAGCGAAATGGCTCACATATTCTCAGAGGAATAGTCAGAGGCTGCCAAAGCACTAACAGTGGTTACCTTAGACGGAAGCTTTTCAGTTGGCGGGTACTTCTTGGTACTTAATTTTTTGTTTTTTGTTTCTTTGGCCGAGTAGTACAGCTTGCAGGATCTCAGTTTTCTGGCCAAGAATTTAACCTGGGTCACCGCAGGAAAGCCTGGAATCCTAACCTCTAGACTACCTGGGAACTCCCGGTCCTTAATTTAAAAAAAAAAAATTATGACTATACATCACTTTTAACAGTGTTTGTTGTTTTCTCTCTTTTTTCCTTTCTTTTTGTCATGTACTTTTCTGAGGTTGATTCTTTCCCCAAACTTAAACATACACACACAAACACACACACACACATACATGCATACATAATTGTGTATGTTCAGTTCAGTTCAGGTCAGTCACTCAGTCGTGTCCAACTCTTTGCAACCCCATGAACTGCAGCACGCCAGGGCTCCCTGTCCATCACCAACTCCCAGAGCCTACCCAAACTCATGTCCATCGAGTCAGTGATGCCATCCAACCATCTCATCCTCTGTCCTCCCCTTCTCCTCCTGCCCTCAATCTTTCCCAGCATCAGGGTCTTTTCAAATGAGTCAGCTCTTTGCATCAGGTAGTCAAAGTATTGGAGTTTCAGTTTCAACATCAGTCCTTCCAGTGAACACCCAGGACTGATCTCTTTTAGGATGGACTGGTTGGATCTCCTGGCAGTCCAAGGGACTCTCGAGAGTCTTCTCCAACACCACAGTTCAAAAGCATCAATTCTTCGGTGCTCAGCTTTCTTTATAGTCCAACTCTCACATCCATACGTGACTATTGGAAAAATCATAGCCTTGACTAGACGGACCTTTGTTGGCAAAGTAATGTCTCTACTTTTTAATACGCTGTCTAGGTTGGTCATAACTTTCCTTCCAAGGAGCAAGCGTCTTTTAATTTTATGGCTGCAATCACCATCTGCAGTGATTTTGGAGCCCAAAAAAATAAAGTCAGCCACTGTTTCCCCAGGCATTTGCCATGAAGTGATGGGTTAGGGTTAGCTGGAATAAAGATTGCCGGGAGAAATATCAATAACTTCAGATATGCAGATGACACCACCCTTATGGCAGAAAGTGAAGAGGAAATAAAAGCCTGTTGATGACAGTGAAAGAGGAGAGTGAAAAAGTTGGCTTAAAGCTCAACATATGTGTATGTACATGCATTTAATTTTTGGCCTAGGCAAGTTCTTCTTCACTGCTAACTCTTCTGGGAAAATCTTTTCATGTGTGAAAATGGAAAAAAGACTATTATCTCATAGTTTGGGTCCAACTGTCAGTGTGATAAGGGGAAAGCTTGGCCTGATATGTTACACTTGACCTCTAAGGAGAAGAGAATTAGAAAATGCTGGGGACCTGCTGTGTGTCAGACTCCTTGCATCCTTTCTCTTAGTTACTCCTCAGTGCAAGCAAATGGGGTAGATATGTTTTTGGATAGTCTTTCAGCAGGTAAGGAAACAGGCATTGAGAGGATAGCAGAGCTCACACAGGTGGTAAGTGGAGGGGCTGGGATTTGAACCCAGAAAGTGTAGCTTGGGTATTTGCACTCTCAACCACTACTTTATTCAACCTCTGGATGGAGACTTAGGACATCACCGTCATCACAATGACTAATACATAATAAATGTACTTCTCCTTTTGGATTCTTAACCAGTACTACAACCAACACATAATAAAGGGCTCGGCGTCACAGACGGAGAATGTAATGAATGACTTAGCACCAGACAACTGAATCAGTGTTGTAATCAGAATTTCCTATGGCTCAAGAAGACAGTGCTGCCCCTCACTGGGTTGTATACAGGATGGGAAGGGGGTATATCAGGATGGAAGGAAGGACTTGAAGCTGCCAGATTCTTTCTGTAAACAGGGCTCCAGACAAGACAGACGGGCAAGAGCAGAAGTCTCGGGGGTCCTTCGGGAAGAAAGAGGAGCAGCATCTGGGGAAGGTGTCTGCAGGCTTCGAACCGGGGTCTCCTGCATTGCAGGCTGATTCTTTACCAGCTGAGCTGCCAGGGAAGCCCTGGATCGACCAGGAGGCTCCAAAGAAATGGTCGGGGCTGTGGCAGACTGAATAATCCCACCCCCCAAAGATGCCACACCCTAGTCCCTGAGACCTGTGGGTATGTTACCTCATGTGGCAAAAGGGACTGTGCACATATGCTTAAATTAAGAATCTTGAGAAAATCAAAGATGATCCCAGATTATCCAGGTGGACCAGTACAACTGCAAGGGCAGCAGCAAGCCAAATAAAGACGTAAAAGATGCGACGACAGATGCAAGAGGTGGGGTGGTGTGCGGAAGCCTCCAGGAGCCGAGGGACGCAGGCGCCCGCAGGAACGAGCCAAGGCGAAGGACAAGCGCTTCTACTGGGGCCTCCAGAGGGGGCCAGCCTTGCTGCGTGGCCCTGACTTCAGTCCGGGGAGAAGGATGTTGGCTTCTGGTCTTCAGAACCGTAAGGTAACAGACTTCTGTTGTTTCAAATCACTGAAGTTTGTAGTAATTTGTCAGAGCAGCAATAGGAAATTAATACAGGGAATATGAGTGCTACTCAGTCCCAAAGGAAACTGAAAATGTTGGGGGTGTTCATTGCAAGGATCGATGCTGAAGCTGAAACTCCAATGCGTGGGCTACCTGATGAAAAAAGTTGACTCACTGGAAAAAGACCCTGATGCTGGGAAAGATTGAGGGCAGGAGGAGAAAAGGGTGACTGAGGATGAGATGATTGGATGGCATTAACGATTCAATGCACACGAGTTTGAGCAAACTCTGGGAGATAGTGAAGGACAAGGAAGCCTGGCGTGCCGCAGTCCATGGGGTCGCAGAGTCAGACAGGACTGAGTGACTGGACAACAACAATAATGAGCGCTACTGGCTTTAAATGGACCCCTCTTCAATTGTTATTTATTTATTTTTAAAGGTCCATTTTATGATATGTGTGTGCATGTGTGTGTGTTCTGTTGTGTCTGACTCTTTGCAACCCCATACACTATAGCCTGTGAGGCTCCTCTGTTCATGGGATTTTCCAGGCAAGAACACTGGAGTGGACTGCCATTTTCTCCTCCAGGTAATTGTTTTAGATAGGAAAAAAAAAAAGATAATAATTCTTTGTAAACTAATTAATTTTTGTTGCCTTATTGTGCTTTTTAAGTGTGTCTTTGTGTGTTGACTGAGCTGCATGGAGTCCTTGATTTTATTTGGATTAAGTGTTGGAATCAAGATTGCCAGAGAAATCAAGCTGGAATCAAGATTGCCGGGAGAAATATCAATAACCTCAGATATGCAGATGACACCACCCTTATGGCAGAAAGTAAAGAAGAACTAAAGAGCCTCTTGATAAAAGTGAAAGAGGATAGTGAAAAAATTGGCTTAAAACTCAACATTCAGAAAACTAAGATCATGGCATCTGGTCTCATCAATTCATGGGAAATAGATCGAAAGACAGTGGAAAAAGTGACAGACTTTAGTTTTGGGGCTCCAAAATCACTGCAGATGGTGACTGCAGCCATGAAATTAAAAGACACTTGCTCCATGGAAGAAAAGCTATGACCAAGCTAGACAGCATGTTAAAAAGCAGAGACATTACTTTGCCAACAAAGGTCTGTTTAGTCAAAGCTATGATTCTTCCAGTAGTCATGTGTGGATGTGAGAGTTGGATCATAAAGAAAGCTGAGGGCCGAAGAATTGATGCCTTTGAACTGTGGTGTTGGAGAAGACTCTTGAGAGTTCCTTGGACTGCAAGGAGATCCAACCAGTCCATCCTCAAGGAGATCAGTCCTGAATATTCATTGGAAGGACTGATGCTGAAGCTGAAACTCCAATACTTTGGCCACCTGATGCAAAGAACTGATTCATTGGAAAAGACCCTGATGCTGGGAAAGATTGAAGGCGGGAGAAGAAGGGGATGACAGAGGATGAGATGGTTGGATGGTATCACCTACTCAATGGACATCAACTTGAGCAAACTTTGGGAATTGGTGATGGACAGGGAGGCCTGGTGTGCTGCAGTCCATGGGGTCACAAAGAGTCGGATGTGACTGGACTGAACTGAACTGAACTGAATTAATCATTAGTGGTAAAAACCCAAGAGCTGAATCTACTTCACAGAATGGAAAACCATGGCACAGTCAGACTCAAGCTTCTCTAAAGAACCAGAGTTGGAAGCTGTATGCACATTGCAAAATTTCACCCTCCCCACTATGTTAATGGATACAGAGTCCAATATAGTAAGTCTATAAGGATACAAGGGCAAAAATCAGGCATTTTTGCGGGTGTGTACTGAGTTGCTTCAGTTCTGTCTGACTCTTTGCGACACTACGGACTATATTTAGCCCTCCAGGTTTCTCTGTCCACGGGATTCTCCAGGCAAGAATACTGGAGTGGGTTGCCACACCATCCTCCAGGGGATCTTCTTGACCCAGGGAATGAACTCACGTCTTCTTGACCCACCACTGACTGGTGGGTTCTTTATCACTAGCGCCATCTGGGAAGCCCATTTTTGCAGGTAGGAGAGGGCAAAGGTACAATATAAAGGGAGGGTTATTTTCTTTAAAAAAAAAAAAAAACTTTATGTAAAAAGGTACATACTCTTGTAGACACATTTTAAAATACAGATAAAAAGAAGAAAAAGAAATTCACTTGTGAGAATATAAAACAGATAATTTCTGTTGGCAAAAATGATGTCAGTGTATTTTCTATGGCTAAATATACTTACATAGGTTCACCAAAAAGTGATCACACAGCACAAACCACTTTGTGACGGCTTGGTGCACAAAATCATCACGAACATCTTTCCATGTCAATAAATAAATTTCCTTAAAGCCGGCTTCCAAAGAATGTTAAGAGGTATTGGAAGACGTTCCGGAGGGAGATGGCCTGGCAAGTCTGGGTGAGAGGAATTTGGGGAACATTTCTCAGATGCTTTGATATGACAGTAACAATGGACAGGTCTCAAAGGGCTGCACAATAGGATGTTTTTCCACTCTATCTTACCACGGGACTGTCCATCCCCGCCTCAACATTTTTTAAAGTTGAGAATAAATGTACATAAATTAACCATTTTGAAGTGAACCATCCAGTGGTATGTAGTGCATTCACAATGTGCAACCACCATCTCTCTCAAGTTCCAAAACGTCTTCATCACTCCAAAATAAAACCCTGTATTCATGAAACAACTGAATCTTCCTTATCCTGGCATCAGGAGCTTCCTGGTTCTTTCAGGTATTTGTTGAATGAATAAATAAAGATAGGGTTTAAGACTATAATAACAACTCTTGAGACTTTGATCTGCAAGGCTACCTATTTACAAGAAGACAAAAGCCTGCGATATAAATCCACACTCAGTGATAATCCAAGAGGGTCATCTCTCAAGTCCCAGGGAAATAGAGAATCTGCTAAGATCTGGTTTGTTATCACGATAGCTCAACCAAAACAATATGCTTATGCAAATTATTTAAGCATAACAAGAACATTTCCAAAGCATTCTGGCATATTAGAAACATTTGAAAAACGGCACCTAACATCTAAGGATCCTCTGCTCATAAACAGCCAGAAAGGAGTCATCTTGCATCTCTTTTTTAAAAAGGTTACTTTATGCAAGAAGTCGGGAGATGAAATTCTCCAGGTGATACTCCACAACCAGTGGTATAAATCTAATATTTGGAATTTGGAATGAGAATGAAAAAAACTTCAACCAGAAAGAGTTAAAAGCGGTCTCCTCTGAGGAATGGGCCTGGGGCAGGGCAGGGCAGTCTGGCTTTTCATTAGCCCTTCTGTTGCTGATTAATTTTTAACCCCCGGCAATGAATTCTTCCATTTAAAACAAAAAAAAAAATTTTTTTTTTTTAACAAATAGGTATTTCTGGATGCTAACAATGGTAATAGGTAATCTTTCATTAGAGAAGTACAGGAGATCTAGCCAAATTTTACTCCAACGTGAAGACAAGAGAACATATTGATAAAATATTTCCAGAATGACACACAACAGGTGAGAAGGCTGGTTCCTAACCAGGGAGGGGGACAGAAAAGCAAGAAGGCCTTTCACTGGGCATTTTTTATACTTAAAGTTTTTGAAAGATGCAAATGTATCACATGTAAAATATAAATGTCTTGGGAAGAAGAAAAGCAAGAGTTTTATTTTCGGCGACTCATTTTCACTGCTATAAATGTATGAAGATGGATAAAACTTACTATAATGAATCTTAAAATTGGATTATTCAAAGCAAATATAGCCAAATGTCAACTGCAAAGGAATCCAGATAAGGATTGGTCAGTTAAGTTCAGTCGCTCAGTCGTGTCCAATTTTTTGTGACCCCATGGACTGCAGCATGCCAGGCCTCCCTGTCCATCACCAACTCCCGGAGTTTACTCAAGCTCACATCCACTGAGTTGATCACGCCGTCTAACCATCTCATCCTCTCTCCTTCCTTTCTCCTCCTGCCGTCAATCTTTTCCAGCATACACAATTCATTTAACTATTCATGGAATTAAAAAATCATTTTTCAATAGAAGTTTGAGGGAAAGTATTATAAAATTAAAACACAGTGGTAAACACTTGAGAGGCTTAAAAAAAAATCCTGGTGCTTAGGTAACATCCTGGAACAATAAAATTGAAATCTCTGGGGAAGCAGCAGCCTTTAATATTTTTTTAAAAAAATTCCCAGATGATTTCAACGTCCAGCAAGGTTGAAACCACTGCTCTAGAGAATCTCAAAGAATCCTTCTTTGCTTCAACTTTCTCTAACCTTTTAATTTCCTATGTTGGCAAAATAGCTCCAAAACACCCAGAGTAATTTCTAGCCGATTTTCTAAATAAATAATCTTTAAAGAAATGAAAAACATAAAATTATATACTAGGAGCAGGGAAGTATTGTTTGCTTTCAGGAAACAAATAGCATATTCTCTGAGACGCCATACAATGCTGACACATACTTGGCTTGCAGAATACCGAAGGTACCCTGTGTTTTTATAATTTTATTTGAACTATTGAGTTTGATAAAGTTCCCTTCTCACCCTGTTCCACACTTGGTGACTTCAAAGAGGGGATAGGGTCAGTTCAGCTCCACAGGTGAGAAGAGAAAGTTCTAGATCTTTCAATATATTGGGGAAGCTGGACTGTTAGGACAGTTTTAGCGGCAAATAATGGAAAATCCAGCTCAGCAGGGCTCGGGCAGTCTTGATGAACAGTCTGTCAAGGAGTCTGTCTCCGGCTGTTTCTAGTGGAGGTGACTTAGTGCGGGAGCCAGGTTTCCCCGTTCTCCCTTCCAGGTCCAACCACAGCTTGTCTTCCTGGGCCGCTCCCACCACGGCCCCACGACCGCTGCAGAGTTCTTAACCCAGGGAGACCGTGATTCCAGAGGCAAGAGGAAAAGCCCCTGCCTTCCAGCCCTCTTTAAGGTGAGCAAAACCCTCCCCGAGAGGCCTCTCGGCTGGAGGCCCTTCATCTTTTTGTCCAAAGTGGTGTCATGTACCTATTTCTAAACCTTGACATGGCGAAACAAAATGAGACACCATAGTGGGCTCACAGTCATAAGAACACCGTGTGCGCGTGTGCGCGCGCGCGCACGCACACACACACACACACACACACACACACACACACCCAAGCATCTAAAGTGAATATAAAAGACTTTTTTTCTTTTTTTGACACACCTCACAGCTTCTGGAATCTTAGCTCCCTGACCAGCAATTAAGCCTGGGCCTGGCAGTGAGAGCACTGATCTCTAACCACTGGACCGCCAGGGAACTCCGCAAAAGACTTTAATTCTAGTGTATTCTGATTTGGAAACAGTTTCCCTTTGCAATTAGTGAGTTAAAATACACACAACATATGCTTCTCAGAAGTCCTCGATAATAAGTCCAAGTGGGAATTTAGTATTTGATAAAGACTGCCTTTCAGATCTGTAGAAGCGAAGATGAGTTACTAAAATAAAAGGTGGCTATCTAGAAAAAAATGTGAAGTTGGAACTGTTCTTGGATCACGTGCGTGCGTGCGTGCGTGCGTGCTCAGTCACCTGAGTCGTGTCTGACTCTTTGTGACCCCATGGACTGTAGCCCGCCAGGCTCCTCTGTCCGTGGGCTTCTCCAGGCAAGAATTCTGGAGTGGGTTGCCACTTCCTTCTCCAGGGGATCTCCCTGACCCAGGGACAGAATCCTTGTCAAGATCCCAAAAGTAGCAGAGCAATTATGCCGACTGCCACAACTAGAGAAGCCCGCGCTGCCGTGAAGACCCAGCTCAGCCAAAGTAAATAAATTAACTGAAAGCTTCCCTTGGCCATTATGTGGATAGTGCTTAAAAACAACGACAAAACCAAAGTGGATTAATTGGAACAATTATTTCCCAGAAGAGAGTCAAGGCATCTATCTGACAGCTTTTAAATTTTTTTCTTCTGTTTTGTTTGAAATAAAAATTCGCAATCTAAGAACAAAACCACAACTTTTGATGGCTTGTTCTTTTTGACATAAAAGTTAATAAAGCCTAAAACAGCATGCCTGAGCCCATTTGAGAACACCCCATGTACAGCTGTGCCGCTTCTTACTGCGCTTTCCAGATTTAACCCACAAGGGTCTTTGTTTCATTGTGTTTGTGTTATTTTGAAGGGACAGAAGTAATAGCCAACATCTCAACAAAGTCCATTCCTCATGCTGTCTCTCACTTCTGTCTTCCCGTGACCCAATAAACAACCAAACCCGACAGTGATGGTTAAAAGCCAGTGCAAACTGAGATTGGGCAATTTAGGGCTTCTTACTCACACAGGCTTTATCTTTGCAAAGCTGTGACATTAAATCCCACTTATCCCTATCAAATGTGGACATCCAGCCATAGATACAAGTTATCTTTTTTTCTCCCCTCACTGTCTATACTCCCCTACCCAACTTTGCATTAAGAAAACAATCGACAGACTAGCGTATGGAAAACAACGCTTTTGTGCTCCTCAGAAAGACCAGTTCCTCCTCTGGGCTCACCAGAGCTGCTAGAACAAGAGCTCCACTGTCCCTTTCGGAAGAGAATAATAGAAACCTTAAATGAAATCTGCAGGTCACTGGACCGCTTAGGAAACAGGGAGGTGGATGTTGCAGCTGTTAGTATGTGGCATGTCATCCACACTCATATTTCCAGAGGAAATGGTGAGGATTTCCGACGTCCAAGGAAGTTGTGCAATAGTGGTTTCCTCATTTCAGGCTTCTGACTCTGTGCCATACCAAAGAACCCACCATTTATGCTTTATCCAAAACCAAGATATAAGTAAGTAACAAATAATGATCAGCGTCGTAACAGTGAGCATCACGGCAGCTACCATTTCCTGAATGTGTTTAACCCCACCATGGCCCTGTAAGGAGGCATGACTATTATGCCCATTCTATAGATGAACAAACTGAGGCTCAGAGAAGGAAAGTAGCTTTTTCAGGAAGTGTTTTTAAAATCTGGATCATTTGGGAAACTACTTCCTCTCTCTCTCTTTCTTTCTTTTAAACTATTTATTTATTTGGCTGTGCCAGGTCTTATGGCACACAGGATCCAAATCCCTGACCAGAGGTCAAACCAGGGCTCCCTGTACTGGGGGCTCAGAGTCTTTAACCACGGACCCCCAGGGAAATCCTGAAGTTTCTTTCTTGAACAGGGCACTCTCCTGCTTTTCATCTTTCATAGACTCTTCTTTTTTTTTTTTTTGAAATGTTAAAAAAAAAACTACCATGTTTTTAATTATATAATAAATATTACTGCAGATTATAAACTGGTACATAACAAATTTTTCACAACAATGAGACTATCTGCTGGCTTAGTTTCCAGAAATGGAATACCTGGATCAAAGATACCTGATTAACTTCGGCAAATATTGCCAAATTGCCTATCCATCAACAGGAGAGGGGCTTCGCTGGCAGTCCAGTGGCTGAGACTCTGCACTCTCAATGCGGGGGGCCCGGGTTCCATGCGTTCTCCAACTCTGCCCCCCACCTTTTTGCTGCTGTTGTTTCACTGCTAAGTCATGTTCAACTCTTTGTGACCTCATGGACTGTAGCCCACCAGGCTCCTCTGTCCATGGGATTCTCCAGGAAGAATACTGGAGTGGGTGGCCATTTCCTTCTCCAGGGGATCGTCCCGACCCAGGGATCAAACCCATGTCTGCTGCCTTGGCAGCATTGCCTTGGCTTGGATTCTTTCCACTGAGCCACCAGGGAAGCTCCCTCCCCGCCCCCCAGTCCTTCTCAAACATCGGTCAGACCGCGTCACCCTCCTGCTTGCACCCTCCACGGGCTGCTCGTGGCAGAGTCCTGGGTGATGGACCATGAGGCTCTAAGCCTGACTATGGAAAGGCACTGGTGGAGGGAGATGGGGCTGCAAGAAGTAGAAAGGGGTGAAACAAACCCGCTCCGTCTGCAGAGGCGCAGGCTGCTGATGCCTCAGTGGACTGGAGACTGTCCCCTGGGCAGCCCAGGGGCCCTGAGCTGAGATGGCAGGGCCATGCTGTGAAGGAGCCTGGGTCCCTGAGTCAAACCCATATGGAACACCTGGATTGAATGGAGGTAGACAGTTCAGTTCAGTCGCTCAGTTGTGTCTGACTCTTTGCGACCCCATGGACTGCAGCACGCCAGGCCTCCCTGTCCATCACCAAGTCCCGGAGTCCACCCAAACCCATGTCCATCAAGTCGGTGATGCCATCCAGCCATCTCATCCTCTGTCGTCCCCTTCTCCTCCTGTCTCCAATCTTTCCCAGCATCAGGGTCTTTTCCAATGAGTCAGCTCTTCGCATCAGGTGGCCAAAGTATTGGAGTTTCAGCTTCAGCATCAGTCCTTACAATGAACATTCAGGACTGATTTCCTCTAGGATGGACTGGCTGGATCTCTTTGCAGTCCAAGGGACTCTCAAGAATCTTCTCCAACACCACAGTTCAAAAGCATCAATTCTTTGGCGCTCAGCTTTCTTTATAGTCTAATTCTCACATCCATACATGGCCACTGGAAAAACCATAGCCTTGACTAGGTGGACCCCCAGAAAATCCATGAACTTGTATGAACTTGCCTTTTGGGATTCATTCCTCCTGAGTTCTCACAATTGAAATCCCAACAGACAGTCCACGTGGGGAAACCCTTCCGTCCTCTGTCCTTGCCCAAACACTTACCACACGCCAGAGTGAGTGAGTGAGTCTTAGAGGAGAGATATCCCTGGGACTTTTGTAGTCGAGCCTGGGCTTCCCTGAGGCAGAGGGAAGTCAAGATCAGGAAACATCATCCAGGGCTCACTGCGCTCCGACATGCTCACGTGTGCAGAGAAGGGGGTAGGGCCTGGCACCGTGTGACCCCCTGGCTTTGCTCCGTAACCACGTCCACTCCCTGAATGTCCTGGGCAGGTGTTACCACGATCTGTGCAGGGAGCAGGGCAGTCAGGGAGCACGACTTTCTAAAACCTGCAGGACCTCCCCAGCCTCAGCCCTAAGGGTGGTTCGCCCTCGTTGCCAGGCAACTGGTGTCACAGAGGCAGAGTACCCACAGGGTTCCGTGTGGTCAGTTATGGCCCATGGGACACTGGAGATCAGAGGCAGAGCTGGGATGCCCGTGGGATCAGCAAGGGCCTGCTGCCTGTCTGCAGAATGTCTTCACCGCTGGGTCTGTGGGATGCTCTCCTGCTGGTCTCTGCGGCCTTGAGAGGAGTCCCAGGTCCCTGGGGGTTTCCTTGGGAGATCCCGCTGTGTGCGGCGATGGCGCTTTTCACAGTCAAGAGCCGAAGCACTCTAAGAAGAGAGGCAGAGCTGGCCAAGAGGTGTTCTGCCCGCGCTGAGATCTACAGGAAAGTCAGGGAGAAGACTGGACTCATGGCACAAGCCTATGAAGGCCTCAAGACGCCCGTGGTGGTGGCCAGTGCTCCCACCTTGCAAATCCTGTGCTTGGAGGTCCTCAACAAAAACCCAAGCGGATCATCTCTTGAGGACAGGAAAGACCTCCTTGAAAAAGTACAGAAAAGTGAGCCCTGCTCCCAACTTTCGTTTCATGGGCTGATGATGGCTCGTCTCCAAGGACAGATACGGTCCCTTGGAGACCTGGCGGAATCCCACCAATTCCAGGTGACCGAGGCAAAAAACATCTTGAAAGCCTCTCAGGACAAGGTGTGGCATCTCCGGGACCAACTAAGGAGGGATGGTTTGAATGGAAACAGTCATCTTAAGCAACGTCTCAAACTGCTCTCCTGAGAAATGGAGGGATGGAGGCGCAGGACACAGGGCCTAAACGGACGAAAAGGTGTGCTGGAACGCTCCAACGCGCAAATGCAGCGGCTGCGGGGTGATAAAAGGAGCCAGCTGAAGTCACTCGTCGAAATTACGCTGAAGACCAGATATCGGCCTGACCTCTCGAGAGAGGGTCCCGTTGAGAGGAGCAACTTGGAAGTGGGAGAAAACGGAGGCACAAAGTGCGCGTCCCCCAGAGCGCCTGTCGGAAGCGGATCTGAAGGGTCTCATTCATGCTCTTAACTTAAAAGTGTCCTTTAAAAGGAAGAAGAAAGAAAAAGAAGAAATGTCCAGAAAACTGTATGAAAAAAATCAAACCAATGAAGAGCGAGTGGGACAAAGAGAACGTCTCAAATCCGAGCAAGCCTCCTCGCGGTCTGAAAACGCACAGCTGGAGAGGCAGACTCAGAACCTTCGGCAGAAACTTGAAATGCTGCCTGAATGACGTCAGGAGCAGGTCAAGCAGCTACTGAGGAAGTCAACGGAGGCCGCAACATGCCGCCTGGAGACGGAGGAGATGTCCCCAAGCCTACGGAAGCCTGGACTGCGCCAGTCAGAAGAGCCGCCTCTACGAGAAGACGGCCGAGAACACAGAGAACTGCAGAGAGCCACGTCCTCCTGCCGAAGCGAGCTCCTCGCAGGAGGAGAGAGCCCGGGAACGGTGGGCGGAGGCGCTGTACACCGAGAGGCGCTCCACGAGCTGCGGAAGCGGAACCACCGCTTCAGGCAGGTACTGGCCAGCCTCCAGCGCAAGCTGCAGCCTTTCCCCGGCGGACCGTCTGTTCCTGCTGCATCAGGGTACCCGCCGGGTCCGCAGGCTCCCCGGGAAGCTGGAAGGTCACGCTGGAAGGTCACGCTGGCAGGGCTCAGGGCTCCAGGCTCACGTGCACGTTTGACGCTGCTTCCAAGCAGCCGGCGCTGGAAGACCCCACCCACAGCCACGCCCGGACATGTGCCTGAGTCCTGTCCATAAAAGGAATTTTGATTTATCTCTTTCCGGTCTAACGGCTGTGTTTAGTTGATGCTGACTGCTCATATTCAAGTTTTATGGCATTAGAATGCCTAGGTAGTATTTTTTCAACTGGAGAGTCCGCGTGCCACAAGAGAGAGCCAGCACAGGCAAAATTAAACATAAATAAGCAAATGAATAAATGAAATAATTCTCTTTCTACATACTTAAGTGGAAAAAAAAAAAAACGAATACAGACCAATTTGAATAGTAGGCTACCATTGGTGGGAAAGCGATGCTTTTATACTTCATCTTATACTTAGATAAACTTATGATATATGTTCATATTATATATACACACACAGACTTCCTTGAGTATGCTTAAGATGTATCTAGTAAGATGCACATACCTGGAGGAGGGCATGGCAATCCCTTACCTTGGAGAATCCCATGGACAGAGGAGCCTGGCGGGCTACAGAGACCACGGGGTCACGAGTCAGACATGACTTAGTGACCAAGCCCCCACCACATACCCTGGGCCAAGTCTCTTTACTTTATTGTTTATTTACCAAACAAGAGGGTTAGTTATGTATTTTTAAAACTCTAGTGATTGCCTCCTGACAAATTTAAGACTCAGCTAACTTTAAAAAATGATCCACGTACCAAAATGACTGCTGCTGCTGCGAAGTCGCTTCAGTCGTGTCCGACGCTGTGTGACCCCATAGACGGCAGCCCACCAGGCTCCCCCGTCCCTGGGAGTCTCCAGGCAAGAACACCGGAGCGGGTTGCCATTTCCTTCTCCAGTGCATGAAAGTGAAAAGTGAAAGTGAAGTCGCTCATTCATGTCCAACTCTTAGCGACCCCATGGACTGCAGCCTACCACGCTCCTTTGTCCATGGGATTTTCCAGGCAAGAACACTGGAGTGGGCTGCCATTGCCTTCTCCGACCAAAATGACTAGTGAAGGTCAGTTGTTGAGTCAACTATAGAACTTGGCTTAGGAACCCAAGAACCAAAGTGAAATCAGATACCTTCAGAACGGATGTACAGTTCTGTACAGATACTGTAACAGATATCACAGTTCTCTGAAATCTTAAGTCAAAAGAGAAAATAAGAGATTAACTTATTTCTAATTTACTTCAGACTCAAGCATATAGATGCATGACTTTTCTTAGCAATTAAAATATTTTTTTGGACAATCGAGAAAGAAAAGTAATGGCAGAAAGAACAAAGGATGAACACACAAAAATTTACATGTGAGGATATTTTTTGCATCACTTTTTCGCAATTGGGAAACCCTGGAAGAAACTTAAGTGGCTGCCAAAAATGAAATGGTTGTAGACATTATGGCACAGCCAACTCACAGACCACTGATGCATAAATGAAAAAGAGTGAGGTTGGCTTATGCGTGCCAGTGGAATGATTGGCAAATGAAACTGCCAAGATCAAGGAAGTATACACAAGTTTTGGCAAAATTAGCTTTAAAAACACCACCACTAAATATATGTATTGTTATTGTTTAGTCACTAAGGTGTGTCCCACTGTTTGCAACCCCACGAACTGTGGCCCATCCGCCAGGCTCCTCTGTCCGTGGGATTTCCCAGGCGAGAATACTGGAGTGGGTTGCCGTTTCCTTAAATAAGTATATAGATCTGTGCCTTTATGCCTGCCTATGGACAACTATGTTCCCACAAGGGACACAGAGAAACACACCGGAGGGAGGAGGGAGTGACCCAATGTCAGAAGCACAGCAGCAGTGGAAGATTCACTTTATAAACTATCACAACACTGGGCTCTTCCACCTAAAGGCACGCCTCCTGTGTGCCTACGAGTGTTCTCGCTGCCGCAGAAGCACATGCCGGCCGATGACATTAAAGTCAGATGCTTTCACCATCAACATATTTCACTCTTCTAAAAAATAACCTGGTGATTTAAAATTCATCCTTAATCGAAACAGCCAGCCAGCCCATGTGTGGCTCATTCATTTCCCCCAGAAAACAGTGAATAAACACAGCAGGGTATAAATGCATACGTCTGGAGAAGATGAACTTTTACCAGTTCTGTCTTTTCAGAATTCTAAAGTGAGGACCTTACCAATTTCTTTGACCTTTTTTCTTCCCCCTGTTCGGATGCTTGGCGGTGACAAGGCATTGAATTTCCAGTTTGTCACTAACGCCATAGGCTTTATTATGCCTTTGAACAGAAGCTGGGCTTAAAAAGAAAAGTTTTTCTTAATAAGTAGCTGTTCATCCTTTGATATGCACATCTGGATCCCTCGTCTTATCTCGGGCATGCTAATGCTGCTTCCTGCAGATAATGATAAAAGAACAACTCAAAATAACAAAAAAGGAATAAAATGTGCCAGATGCCTAAAAAATAAGGCGGACAATGCATATAAAAGCAACTGGTTTTTCAATTCCGGAGAATAAACTCTAACCAACAATTGAAGCAATCATTTTAGTGGTCAATTGATGCAAGAATTTTTTTTTTTTAAGGGATTAGGAAGGAAAAAAAAAAAAGCAAACATTAGCTGACAGCCACCACCACATTCTGTTAGAAATTAAGGGGGAAATGTAAGTATGCTGTAAATCACTTTGGGCTTTAATTTTGCTTCTGCCACGTTACTTTGTTGCTTCTTTTTTCTCTCTTTTCCCCATTGGGCTGTGACTTAAACACTGTTAATTAACACAATTAAAAGCCAAACAGAAAGGCTGATTCATAAAATTTTCAGAAACTGGAGAACATTTCAAACACAGAGAAGTACCAAGAATAATATAAGGGACATCTGTGTGCCCATCATCTGGGTTTAATGACCACTTTTTCATTTTTTTTTCCTTTCTGTCCATTTTATCAGAATAAATTTCCTTCATTCTCAGAAGGAGTCATTCCGAATGTGACTATTTCTTAATTTCAACACCATCTTTGTTTATTGAAGGAAGGTGCTCTCATAAAAATATTATGATTTTCTCCATTTTGCTGGGTCTCAAAAGAGCTGTCTCCTACCTAGTGTGTGAATGGGCCTGATGCTTTGAAAGTGAGATTAGTATTCAGGAAGAAAGAGTAGAACTGTTGTCTGTTGAATATACATATTTGATTTATAGATATTACTTATGGTTACTATCTAGATGATCTTTGTCCTTTGTGGCTTCTTTTCACAAAAAGCAGTGACTGATCTGTTTTGTCAATGGGCGCACACAGCATCAGGAGTCCTGAGGCTGATCGCGAATGCTATATTAATAGTCGGGCAAATCAAAACTTCTGCTTTACAGAAACTGCCCCCCGAAACAGGAGCTGAGGACTGTGGGGAGAGCGAAAAGGCAGTGGCGGCGTCCATCTCTGCAGCACAACGGCAAACTGCGGTCTGGACTCTTTCTTCCCTAACCAGATAACATTTGCGAGTTGATTCTGCATTAGCATGCAGCAGGCATGGGAAAATGATAAACTCCTATCACCACTGTCATGGCAACTGAAAAAATGGCTGCTTTGGGGGAGCAGGGTCCACAGGAGAAGAAAAGCAAAGACCCGTCTCTTTCTTCTATCTGACATCTGCTGTTTAACATACAAAATTGTATTATCATGATGCAAGCTAGTTGGCCAGCACGAAAGCCTGCCTAGGAATTGTTAAAGCCACAGCCCCGCCACTGCCCACTCCCCTCTCTTTACCATAAGAGTATATAATTTGACCCTGAGCATTTCCACTGAGGGTGATCAGTTCCCTTCCATTTCATCCCAGGTAGAGAGTGTGACGCGCCCTAAGAAGGTGCAGCGTAGGGAGAAGGGTCTTATGGGGTTAGAGGGGGGTACAACTGAAGGATCACACAGCAAAAATCATGCTCTTAATTTTGTAGTTGCTTTTCTGAATTATCTGTGCCTCTCTTTGCCCCATGTCCCTTCTCTTAAGCGTTCTGGATTTTTCTAAGACAGCAATTTAGGCAGAGCTTGCGACCGAGAGAAGACAGGATACCATGAGGAATGGCAAACAGAGGCGCTGAACTAAAGGTTTAAACTGGTTGTTGCAAGAAAAGAACCAGAAGGACGTGCTCTCAGCTCCAGAATCCTGATTCAGGAGAGAGTGGACAGGAGGGATATCTTCTTCTCTATACTGCCCTTTTCCAAATTTTTTAAATCAAGTGCATGTATCACTCTTATAATGAGCAAAAACATCCAGTAAGTGTTTCAAATGGGGCTACAGAAGTAAGGCTCTGGAAGAATGCCAGTGCTGACACGCATACAAAAATTCCACATTATCCAAAGTTACCATCTGAAGCAAGTGCTTGGTTCGCATATGTGTCTTATACATATTTTGTATGCTTGAATACATATTTACATCTGCATCTTAATACATAATAATACACATATTTTAATATATAGTACAATTTAATACACATGTATTATGTACATATTTCTAATATGTAACATTTGCATTTTACATAAACACCTGCGTCCACGCTAAGTTGCTTAAGTCCTGTCCGACTCTTCCCAGCCCTGTGGACTGCCGCCCACCAGGCAGAATACTGGACTGGGGTGCCATTCTCTTCTCCATTTACATAAATACATATTTAAATGCATACGTATTTATAAGCAAAATACATATTTAATGATATATAGCTATGTGTTAAAAAATGATAATTATTAAAATAATTCACATTTTAATACTTTTTAGTGAGAAAATTGAAACTCCTTTCAAACATTTTGCTCCCCATCCCCTCACAGTTGTGTAAACAGAACAAGCCAGGGACCAATTTGGGTTGTTTTCACAATACTGCCTTGAAACAGCTGCTAAGGGTTCCTTTGGGGCTATCCTTAAATAGACGAAATTTGGGGAAAGAGTGAGATTAAGCCCAGTTATAGGAGAAAGTCAGGGGCACACCGACAATAGGAAGATCATTGGCGTCACTCACAGCAATCATCGGCAAAGTGGGCGAAGAAGGCCATGAAGCGAAACCTGCGGATGGGAGCCCCGGCCCGCTTGAGCGTGCGTGGTCCGGGGCATCCTCAAGGTTTTTAATAAGGATCACAACCAGCAGGCAGGCTGGAGGCGGAGATGCAGGAGCAAAAGACACATCAAACAGGTCAGAACAGCTCTGTTTGTTTTCCCAAACTGTCAGAGTAAAGTTACAATGTGCCACCTGGGTAAGCCACTGGCAAAGTCCCCGGAAAATGTCCACAGTAACCACAGGGATTTCTGGACGGACGCACTGGGGACTGCTAGGAGAAGAATTTGCTTGGGGGGAGGGAGCTGCCAGGAACCAGTCCCAACGAATCACCTGGGATGGCTCAATGCTTGACATGACAACGGTCTTATTTTTAATCCTCAACACGACCCTTTGAGGGTAGGTATTACTATTCCCAGAATAATAATGGGGTGGGGGGAGGTGGCACAGTGATTCGCCCCCTGGTGTTTCCCTTCTCAGATATTCCAGTATCAGGTCATTTCTGCTTCTCTTTTTGGCTTTCGGGGCCATCAGCATAATCTCTGTCAGAGGGTGGGAGTTTTACATTTGCAATTCTAGATTTTTCTTTCTGCTGGGTTTCCGGCAGCCCACTGCTGTTTTTCACATCTCTTAACTGCACATCAAATGAATCAAGCCCTGGAACTAGTCCTAAGGTGTTTGCTGGGGAAGGGGGGCTGGTCCTGGGGGGATTTCTCTCTTTGCAGTTTAAGATTTTGAAAGGCATAACTTTCTGGTCAGGGGTGAGAAAGTTCTGTGAGTCAGCTTTTTCAATTCAAACCCCCACTTTCTTCCCTCCCCAGTCATTTCACTGGGTGCCTGGGGCCTCAAACCTGCTGGCCTTCCCAAACCTGACTGTGCATTGAAGCATCTGCTGGGTTTTCCAAAAACGAGGATTTCTCAGGCTGGGCTTCTATTTTACAGGCGCAGACTCTGATGGCAAGAGTCCCCTCACTCGAGCCTCAGCCATCAGAAAGAATTACAGACAAAGGAAAATACACACTAATTTAAGACTCATTCTGATTACGGACCAAGTCCCATCTCTGTAGATGCCACCTGCACTGAGACCACCTCCCTCCATCATTCTGCAGCTCCCAACCTTCTCAGCAGGCACAGTTGATGCCATTTCCTTGTAAGCTGCCGTTGGCCTCTCCCACCAGGACGGCAGCCTGGCCCTCCTCACGGTCACAGTGCCCGGGGTGCCCGACAGCTCAGGGACTCGGGATGTCACGAGTGAGTGAAGGGCTTGACTGCACAAAATCCCATCAGCAGGCAGGGACCGGTCCTTCATGAGCCTGGTCTCCTTTTGTACAGATGCGGGAAGGCAGCTGAGTGGAGCTCCCCTGTGAGCCTCTCAGCTCAGCTGCCGCAGGGCCGCGGAAACCATCACCTATTCCTAGGACATCTGGGCTTTTTAGATGCAGGAAGGTGTGGATGGCAGCATCTTTGCTACAGCATCCTAGTAGCAAAAAACTGGAAACAAAAGGAATAAATGCTGGCCCAGTCACACTATGGAATATCATATAGTCGGCCCTTGGATGCGGAACCCATGCGCACAGAACTCCAACCACATACTACGTTATTTTATATCAGGGACTTGAGCCATCTGTGGATTTCAGCATGGGCAGTAGTAGTCCTGAAAGCAGTTCTGCTACAGTTACCAAGTGATGGCTACTTATTGTATGACAATAAGTAAAATTGATGAATAAATCTGTAAGAATTGTGTCAAGTGGATTTCCATTAGGTATGATGGAGTGACAAGAGTAAAATGCACTAATGTGTAACATACTACCTCATTTCGGGAAAACAATGATAAGTTATCCTTGTCGAGGGTTACTTAAACCTGGATAAAAATATGAAATGATAGCAACTTCACTGTGAAGACTGCTTGTGTGCAGGGGCTGAGTGGGAGAAGAGGGGAGATTATGGAGAAGGAGGGAGGTGTTGGCAGAAATCAAGAAAAAAAAAAAAGAGGAAGAAAATTAGAGGGCAGGAGGAGAAGGGGACGACAGAGAATGAGATGGCTGGATGGCATCACCGACTCGATGGACATGGGTTTGGGTAGACTCTGGCAGTTGGTGATGGACAGGGAGGCCTGGCGTGCTGCAGTTCATGGGGTCGCAAAGAGTCAGACACGACTGAGCGACTGAACTGAACTTATGTTAAAATCATGTACTTATAAAAATTATATAATTATGCATGCATGTATATAAGCAGAATTGCCTTTTTTTTTTTAAATGTGAGACGCACCTGAAATGATGGAAGAAACTTTGAAACGTATTTTTTAGGAGAGAAAGATGAAGAAGAAATAAGTTAATGTTTACCTTAGGAGTTGAGTAGAAAGAGAAACAAGGCCAATGCCAAGAAAGATGGAAATAAAAGGAATCACCTATCTGAGATTTTTAAAAACGGAAATGTCTTAAAGCTAATATGGAACATTAGTTGCTTATTAAGGATAAAGAAGTTAGGGACGCTCGTTGTGTTATTTTTTTCTACTTTTCTGTGTTCTTACACTTTCTTGTCAGGAAAAAAAACTACATCAAAAGACATTCAGTAAAGTGTCCCCATGAGGACCCCTCTTCCAGAAGCAGGAGGCATGCGTCCTGGGGCAATGATGTCAGGGTTCCTTCTCTGTTCTGGGGCTGCTGTTCCCAAAGCCAGGACTTCTGAATCAGCGGGGGATACAAACAAACTGGGGGACACTGATTCTGATTTTCCTCCGCCTGCCTTCGCTTCTCTGCCTACTGCCCCCTTACGGAAGGCATCTCTCAGAGTTTTGCCTGATTTTGGTATTTTGGGTTTGAGCATACTGTGGGGGCAGCCTGGGTCTACACTCTGGAGCTGCGCGATTTTCTTTAAGGAGGAAAGGAGAGGAGGCAGGTGCTTGAGGCGGAGCTTGGTGGAGAAAGGAGCCTTAATTCTTCCTCTCTCCATGGAGTCTGCTCCTGTATTTGAGTAGCTCATTCTGAAGTCTGCCTTTTCTGCACGTTTTACTTCTGGATGGTTCTGCAGTCTGCCTCCTGTCACACCAAAACTATGCAACTCCTCCTGAGCCAGGCAGTGGGCACCCAGCATGGTAAGTAGACACTTAACACCTGTCTTCCCATGGGTCCAGTGGGGAGGGTAGCTATGGACTCAAGCGTAGTCCAGGGACTAAAGTGCGGGGCTAGTAGGTCCTCCATCTGACTAGCTGACTGAAGCTGCTTCCTCTTATGTAAAACAAGCATTACAAACTGGGTATATCCTTTAAGTCTGCAGTCAGCGGGCTTCCCTGGTAGCTCAGTGGTAAAGAATCCACCGTCCTACAGAAGCCACAGGAGACGCAGTTTCAATCCTTGGGTCGGAACAATCCCCTGGAGGAGGGCGTGGCAACCCACTCCAGTGCTCTTGCCTGGAGAATCCCACGGACAGAGGAGCCTGGTGGGCTACAGTTCATAGGGTCGCAGAGTCGGACATGTCTGAAATGACTGTGCACGCATGCACAGGCTGTCAGTGTTGGGACTTTTTGTTTCTGGTGTGTCTTCCTTCGTCACAACCATGAGGCCACAGCCTGATGGTTTCATTCGCCATAGTTTTCCTAGAGCCTTAAGTAGTGCCTGGCATATACAGGTGCTCTGTAAATATTTGTGGAGTCAATTCTTTTTGTCTTATAGTTGGACTTTAGAATTGAAGAGAAAATTCCCTTGCTTCCTTCCCTAAGAGGAGATATTTTTAAGGGTCTGTCTAAAGACCATATCTAGACATTGTATTTTTGGGTGGTAGGAAATTCACACCTTCAATTTTAACTAGATGTCACCAAATGTTTTCCAAAGGGTTGCATCAACTTCCACTCCAAAGAGAAGTTTATAAGGGGTCTCCTTTGTCTGCGTTCTTTTTTTTTTTGGCCATGCCATGTGGCATGTAGGATCTTAGTTCCCTGACTAGGGATTGAATCCAAGCCCACTGCATTGCCGGCCTTAACCACTAGATCATCAGGGAAGTCCCTTGTCTACATTCTTTCTAGGATTGGGTATGATCAGACTTTTAAATCCTCTGCCAAAGATTTCTCTTGAAAGGGAAAATGCAAATGAAGCTGTTTTCAGAATATATCACACCTTTAAATGTTTTTTTAAATACTGTGACTAGATTTTGACACTTATCACCCCAGACCTCAGCTCAAATGTCCCCTTCTCCCTTCTCCCAGGCCGTTCCCAAATCCCTGTAGGGGCTGGTTTCCCCTTCAGTCACTTTCCGGCCCATCTCTCTGTTTATCTCCTGCATGAAGCACTGGAATCAGAAATGATCTTTGGAGCAGTTCTTTTTGATTGCTTTCTCCTCACTGTGCCTACAAGGGTTCTTATCTGTCATCACCAGATTTCCGAGCCTTGTTCGGAGCCTGGGTAAGAATGTAAGATATACTTACAGAATAAACGAAGAGTATACGAACTTTTACAAAACTAAAGCCGTTTTAGACATTTATTAGACATCAGGTTTATTTTTTTAATCTTAACAGTATTAGGCAAGTACTGTTATCAGATAATCTTCCTCCTTTATTTCACTTTACCGCTCCTGAACCACAGATTTCATAATTCATTCGATAAGTGATTGATATATCACTTATTTGCCAGTGACTGTGCCATGAAAGTACTCATGGGATGAAGACAGAATTATATATCTGCAATTTTGCTGGAAGTGGGGGTTGGGTGACCGAGCCAGAGTAAAATGTGGAATCTGGCTTCAAGAATTTCTCAAAAGAAGGAACTTCTTTTCAGTAGAGAAGTAATAGTGGGAACGATAAGGAAAGCTAAAATATTCTGGATGTTTACCATGTGTGAGGCCCTGAACTAGCTGCTTTGCATGAATTATATTTTTAATCATCAGAAAAACCATACAGGGTAGTTACTGTTAAAGTGCAGGCACCTCGAGGTCCGTTTAACTTCTCTGAATTCTACTATATGTGTGTGGGGAGAAAAGAGGGAGAGAGAGAAAAAAAAGAAGGATTTAAATTACCTGGGCAGGGACTTCCCTGGTGGCCCAGTGGCTAAGAGTCCGAGCTCTCGATGTAGGGGCCTGGGTTCCATCCCTGGTCAGGGAACTAGATCCCACATGCTGAGCAAGGAATGCACATCAAGCCTCTAAGAGTTCACCTTCCACAACTGAAGATCCCGCATGCGGCAACAAAGACTGAAGATTCCGTGGGCTGCACCTAAGATCCAGTGCAGCCAAATAAATACTAAAATAACTAAACAAATTACCCAGGCAACCGTGTGCACTATTTCAAGGAAGAGATGGAGTGGGAGGTCCCTGGTCCTTGCCTGCTCTACTACTATAACAGGATGGTCAAGGGTAATTTTTGCTCATACTTGATTTTTTCCCCTCTACACATTAGCTTTTAGAACTAAAGCCTTTGCAAATGGAGGCTCAGAAGAGCTGAATGTCTTTTATAGCAAAGTTACATGCTTGCACAAGCAGTTTCAACAACTATAGGGACCAGTTTCTTTGATCTGAGCACATCTCCTAACTTTAACGTCAGCATATTTTAGGTCCTTGGCACAGGCCCACACTATGAGCACGCTGCCTGTGTGCTAAGTCACTTTCGTCGTGTCTGACTCTTTGCGGCCCCATGGACTGTAGCCCACCAGGCTCCTCTGTTCAAGGGATTCTCCAGGCAAGAATCCTGGAGTGGGTTGCCATGCCCTCCTCCAGGGGATCTTCCTGACCCAGGGATCGAACCTGTTTCTCATCGTCTCCTTCACCGGCAGGTGGGTCCTTTACCACCAGCGCCACCTGGGAAGCCCAAAGTAAAAGTGTGAGCCGCTCAGTCGTGTCTGACCCTTTTGCAACTCTATGGACTGTAGTTTTCTAGGTTCCCTCTCTCCATGGAATTCTCCAGGCAAGAATACTAGAGTGAGTAGCCATTTCCTTCTCTAGGGGATCTTCCCGACTCAGGGATGGAACCTGGGTCTCCTGTATTGCAGGCAGGTTCCTTACCACTGAGCTACCAGGGCACTTTAGCGCATCAGTTATTACTGTTACAGAGATCATTTCCTCCAAGAACACGGAACTGAGCAAGCTCTGGGAGAGGTGCTCAAGACTGCAGTGAAGCCGCTTTCACTGGAGGTCTTTTTAGCAAGAACAGATACTAAACTGACTTGGATCTCTTAGATGCACTGGAGACAGGGGGAAAGAAATCTGGAAGGTTATTCTAAACCCAGCATTCTGTGACCATCTCATTGTTTCCCAGACTTCCTTGATCACAGAAATCATTTTCTAAAAAACAAAAACAACAACAAGGAAGAAATGCACATTCAAGCAAACAAAACAAAATAAAACACAGTTCCTGGCAGACAGGAAGTGCTCAATAAATATTTGTTGAATAAATGATGGAAGGAAAATAAAAAATCACAAATTGAAAAACAAAATGTAGGACCTGATCTTTGCCAATAACCTTTCTCAAACCGTATATGTTTCTGTCTTATGCTGGCACACACACACATACCTACACCTCTTATGTAAGTTTGTATCATCATACCAAAATCTTTGAAGGTGTTTAACAAACTGCTTAAAGCAGGTCCTCTTTGGCGTTTCCCTGATGGTTCAGCAGATAAAGAACCCGCCCGTCGATGAAGGAGACATAGAAGACGAAGGTTTGACCTCTGGGTCAGGAAGATCCCCTGGAGAAGGGAGTGGCAACCCACTCCAGTATTCTTGCCTCGAAAATTCCATGGACAGAGGAGCATCTAGGGCTGCCGTCCATGGGGTTGCAAATAGCTGGACACGGCAAGGAACACATGGTTGTTGTTTGGGGAGAGAGACGCTGTCTTTGCTCCTGAAATGCTTGGCTCTTAAGGGGAAGAGGCACCGGAGGGCTCTCTGCTTCACATCCACGCACAGTGAAAAGGCCATGCGAGGACACGGCCGGGAGGTGCCATCGGCAAGCCGAGGGGAGAGCCCCTGCCAGAAACCCGTCTTGATCGGGGACGTCCAGCCTCCAGAAGTGGGCATGGCTCTCCGTGATGGATGCCCAGGCCGCCCAACACAAGGGAGCGAAGGACAGCTCTCCGCGAGCGAGACCTCCCTCCACCCAGGCAGCCGTGGGAACGGCTCTCCCTCTGCGTGTCATTTCCGTTTCACAGGTAAAGTCACACGTATGCAGCTGAGCGGGATTTTGAACCCAGCTCAGGGGACTTCCGAAGGCTGTGTTCTTTGCCATCATGGGGGCGGGGGATGGGGGGGAGGTGAATGCCATAATTTTCGGATTTCTCTACAATACGCTTTATTTAAAGTTTGAGGCGGTTCACTTCTCACTTTGTTCAGGGACCAGGAGAGGGAAACCCTGGAGTTTCCCTTTATCAGGATGTTTTTCATCACAAGCACCAATGGATGAAATTTGGCTCAAACGAGTAGTCCATCTTTTACTTCCCACTTAACAAGAACCCAGAGGTTGACGCAGAAGTTCCAAGACTGGTTCGGGAGATGACCAACACCGTTCAGAAGCCAGACTTCGGCCCAGCCGGCGGGAGCCGGGTTTGCAGAGTCCCGGGCACTCGGGGAATCCGCGTAGCCCCGGCCGGAGCCATGTCCGGGAACCTGCGCACTGCTCTCGTTTCCCGCGGCTTCATCTCCCTGGTCGGCGCCGCCTGCTACCTCATCTACTCCCGGCCCTTAATGCGGCTGGGGGAGCGCAAGAAGGAAGCCGTACGTGGAGCTGGGATTGTTCCGGAAGCCGTGCAGCCACCAGGGCCGACAGCGTGGTCGGCTCCATTTGGCCGGAAATGAGAAGGCTAACACCGGCTCTAACGATGCAAGCAGACGGAGGCGCCACGCTTCCAGTCCGGCAGCAGGTGCAGTAAGTCACCGGGCTGGAGAACACTGGCTGAGCAGAAAACTCTAGAAGGCCACAGAGAGTCCTGTGCATGAGGATTACGTCCCTTCTTAAAAGAACCCTGGAACAAATCATACTATCAGGAGGGTTTTCATGATTTGGCTTCCTTTCTAAAAATGAAGCTGTCTTACTCGGCTGGGCTTGAAGGCCATCTACATATTATTCAGTCTCTACCTCTTAGCCAGCCAAGCTGTGATATGAATACAAGCACCAGTAGACTGGGGAAGATCCTAGACTGTTTTGCCATCCTCCAAATAGGAAATTTCAGGGGAAAACTACCATGTTGAGCAGCCTCATGGGGCTCTTTGAAAATGTTAAAGTTGATAAAACTCTTTGAGGACAAGGTACAGTGTACTCTTTAAGAATAAATAGTTCAACTCAGCTATCTCATTAGGAAGCTTGCTGCATGTTGAGAAATAAATAAATTTGAAGCAAACTAAATGGGGCTGCATGCCTATTAGAAATCATTGTTGAATTGACTGAAGTGAAAATGTGTATATTAAAATGATTTCTCTTACATCAAAAAAAAGAAAGAAAGAAACCGGACCTCTCCATCCTTCCATCCCATCATTCTTGTCCTTTTCACTCTGTCCCTAAGTGTCCTCACAGCCACAGGATGGCTGCTGTTGCCCCGGCACCTCCTCCTACAACCATGTCAAAGGCAGGGAAAGGGGGGAAATACAGAGAGAGGAGGAAATAGAGGAGGTGGAAATCTTATAGATTTATAGAGGAGGCAAATCTTCCTTTAAAGTCCTCTAGCAGGTTTCCCGGTTTCCCCCTTTCTGTCTGTGGCCAGAACTGGGTTACCTGCCACTTCTAGAACATTCTCTGGCAAAAAGCCTCAGGGGTGGGTGGAAAGGTGTTGGGAACTCACCTTCCTTGAGCACCCACCTCCAGATAACCTGAAGAAAATTCAAGGTCTGGATTGCAAGGAAGAAAAGGAAGGTGGCAGCTGCGTATGTGACTGAGATCTTTGCTTGCGATCCTATTTCAGGCAAAGTTCACTTGCGAAGCTGGGTAAGTGCAGTTCACTCCAGAAGTCCCTAGACCCTACTGCACTGCCCTCTGTCTTCATATTTCAGGCTTTCAAATAACCTTGCTGCTGCCACGGAGATAAACTGAGTTACTAAACTGCAAGGCAGGATCGTTCCATTATAAAAATACTGTTGGTAATTAAATCCTCCAATTACAGGTAGTCAGATTAGTGAGAGGAGCAGGGTATATTTTAACTAGTAACTCAATTGGGGTTACTAAAGATGGAAAGAGATAAATTTAAACAGCCTTAAGCTTGACAAAGAAAAGGGCATGAAATCAATTTGTATGTAAATTTCTCCCAGTTAGAACGCCCCAGAATAAGAGAGTTACGCAGAACACATGTTCTTCTGGATTAAAATCCTTCCAAGACAATCCTACAGGAACGTCCCTGGTGATCCAGTGGCTAAGACTCCACACGGCCAACGTAAGGGGCCTGGGTTCGATCCCTGGTCAGGGAACTAGATCCTGCATGCTGCAACTAAGACTTGGCACAGCCAGATAATTTTTTTTTTTTAAAGGGGGGAACAGAAAAAAAATAAATAAATAAAGGGGGGAACAGAAAAATATCCTTAAAAAAAAAAAAAGACCATCCTGTCAGTTTAAAAAGTAACCAAACGATGACGTCAGGAGTTAAGAGTCTTAACTGTGAAAAAAAAGAAATGTCATCTTTCTTGACAGTTTACAGGGAATGAGAGAGAAAAGTACACAGTTCATCTTCCTGACGTTATGTATTACTTTTCTTTCCCTTCCAAGGTGGACGCCTAGTTCTACATCCTGCAGCAACTTTCATGTGGGGAAATAATAACATAGGACAAAGAATTATTGATGTCACCGTCTAGGTCATAGCTTAAATCCATCTTTCCCTACAGATATTCTGTTGATTTAATTGAAGGGAAGCCCAAATGATGATAAAACAGATGATAATGAACATGATAGCAATCGCGAACCTTTCCAGAGTTCTTGCTCTAAACCAGACACTGTACTTTCATGTGTAAAACCACAATCACAAGCTGGGTTGCTATGAACCTGACTTCTGAAGGAGGTGGATCCCTTGCTGCTGCTGCTGCTGCTAAGGCGCTTCAGTCGTGTCCGACTCTGTGCGACCGCATAGACGGCAGCCCACCAGGCTCGCCCGTCCCCCCACCAGGCTCGCCTGTCCCTGGGATTCTCCAGGCAAGAACACTGGAGTGGGTTGCCAGTTCCTTCTCCAGGTGGACCCCTTAGTTAGGCCCATTTTACAAGAAAGGAAATTGAAACCTGGAGAGGTTAAGTAACCATCCTGAGAGTCAGAATAGTTCAGGGACCTCCTTGCTGGCCCAGTGGCCGAGACTCCACCCTCCCAGTGCAGGGGCCTGGGTTCAACCCCTGGTCGGGGAACTAGATCCCATGTGATGCAACCAAGAGCCTGGATGCCAGTGCAGGGGCCTGGGTTCAACCCCTGGTTGGGGAACTAGATCCCATGTGATGCAACCAAGAGTCTGGATGCTGCAAGTAAGACCTGGCCCAGCTAAACTTAAATATATATGAATATATATAGTGTGTGTGAGTAACAGTGTTAGCTGCTCCGTTGTGTCAGCTCTTTGTTTGTGATCCCAGGGACTGTAGCCCGCCAGGCTCCTCTGTCCATGGGATTCTCCAGGCAAGAATACTCTAGTGGGTTGCCATTCCTTTCTCCCAGGGATCTTCCCCACCCATGGATCTAACCTGGGTCTCCTGCATTGCAGGCAGATTCTTTTATTTTTTTTTCTCTTTCTGTTTTTACTGAAGGATAAGTGCTTTACAGAATTTTGTTGTTTCCTGTCAAGCCTCCACATGAATCAGCCACAGGTATACATACACCCCCTCCCTTTTGAACCTCCCCCCATCTCCCTCCCCATCCTGCCCCTCTAGGTAGATCCAGAGCCCCTGTGAGTTCCCTGAGCCATACAGCAGACTCCTGGTGGCTGTCTAGTTTACACGTGGTGATGTAAGTTTCCACGTTACTCTCCCCATACACCTCCCCTCTCCTCCCCTCTCCCCATGCCCATAAGTCTATTCTCTATGTCTGTTTCTCCATCGCTGCCCTGTAAATAAATTCTTCGCCCATATATATGAACATATATTTGAAAAAAAGGATATTTTAGTCTTAGTCCTAGGCCTGTCACCAACAAGCCTTATAATTGTAGAGGGCTAAACTGTGCTCCCTCCAAAATACAAGCCCAAGTGCTAATCCTTGGTACCTTGAACATGACCTTATTTGGAAAAAGGGTCTTTGCAAATAATATTAAGTTGAAGAACTCGGGATGAAATCACTCTGGATCACTTGTGTAGATCTTAAATTCAGTGACAAAGGTTCTTATAAGAAAAGGAGAAGACAGAGATGCAGAAAGGAAGTCCATGTGAAGACAGAGGCAGAGACTGGAGTGATGTGGCTGCAAGCTAAGAAATGCAAGGAGCACCCGGGAATTGGAGGAGGCGGGAAGAATTCGGCCCTAGAAGCTTTCGAGGGAGCGTGGCCCTGCTGACACTTCGATTCAGGACTTGCGTTCTCCAAAACTCTGAGAAAGGAAGTTCTGTTGTGTTAAGCCAGTTTGTAGTACTTTGTCATGGCAACCCTAGAAACTAATGCTGTAACCACAGGCAGATCCCTCTGGGTCTTGGTTTCCTCATCTGTTACAGGCGAGGTTTGGAAAATACCAGCCTCTAAACGTGAGATGATGAACCTGGGCCCATCACTGTGGGGGGAATATGTAAACCAGTGGTTCTAGGTCAGGGGCAGTTTAACCCCACCCTCACCAGAGAACATTTGGGAATGTCCAGGCCCTGAGTCTGGGAAAGACTGAGGGCAGCAGAAGGGGGCGACGGAGGACGAGAGGGTTGGATGGCTTCACCGACTCAATGGACATGAGTTTGAGCCAACTCTGGGCAATAGAGGAGGACAGGGAAGCCTGGTGTGCTGCGGTCCAGGGGTCACAGAGGGCTGGATATGACTTGGCGGCTGAACAGCAACAGTGAAAGACTCTTTGGTTTTCATGACTGGGTGAGAAGCGGGGGTGAGATTCCTACTGGCGTCTGGTGAGCGGAGACCAGGGAAGCTGCTCAACATCCTTCAATGCGTGGGACGGACCCCGCCCCAGAGAACAACCTGGCTCGGAGCGTGAGCAGTGCGCAGGTTGAAAACCCCGGGGGTTTTCAACTTCACCCACGCTGAAGTGCAGCTTACGAGCAACGCCTTATTGAATGTTCACAGTCACTTCTCAGGGCAGGTGTTATTAGTATCTTCCCTCTTCTACAGATGAGAACACTGAGGCTAAGAGAAGTGATTTATACAAGCTCACAGAGCTGGGAGGTGGTAGAGCTGCGATCCGAGTTTTTTTTTTGCTTTTGTTTTTTAATAGTAGAGCTAGATTTATTCAATGAAAATAATACCCCCTTTTTTGGGAAATTGTCCCTTTTACCCCCTAATTTTGGTATTACACCACCCTTAAGTGGAATGATGGTGTTGGTAGATACCTTGTAGGTAGGTCCTTTTGGTTTGTATCATAAAAAGTTGGGAATCCTATAACTTGTCACACATTTTGATCAGAGACATTCAATTCTGGGGGAAGCATGGGAAAAGGTCATCTGTCGAGTTTCTTCTAGTTCTAACAGTGGAAACATGTTTCTATGAATCACAGCAGGATCCTCTATGACCCACCTCCCAGAATATTGGAAATAAAAGCAAAAATAAACAAATGGGACCTAATGAAACTTAAAAGCTTTTGCACAACAAAGGAAACTATAATTAAGGTGAAAAGACAGCCCTCAGATTGGGAGAAAATAATAGCAAATGAAACAACAGACAAAGGATTAATCTCAAAAATACAATTCCAGAAAAATAAATGACCCAATCAAAAAATGGGCCAAAGAACTAAACAGACATTTCTCCAAAGAAGACATACAGATGGCTAACAAACACATGAAAAGATGCTCAACATCACTCATTATCAGAGAAATGCAAATCAAAACCACAATGATGTACCATTACACGCCAGTCAGGATGGCTGCTATCCAAAAGTCTGCAAGCAATAAATTCTGGAGACGGTGTGGAGAAAAGGGAACACTCTTACACTGTTGGTGGGAATGCAAACTAGTACAGCTGCTATGGAGAACAGTGTGGAGATTTCTTAAAAAGCTGGAAATAGAACTGCCATATGACCCAGCAATCCCACTTCTGGGCATACACACTGAGGAAACCAGATCTGAAAGAGACACGTGCACCCCAATGTTCATCGCAGCACTGTTTATAATAGCCAGGACATGGAAGCAACCTAGATGCCCATCAGCAGATGAATGGATAAGGAAGCTGTGGTACATATCCACCATGGAATATTACTCAGCCGTTAAAAAGAATCAGTTCTAATGAGATGGATGAAACTGGAGCCCATTATACAGAGCGAAGTAAGCCAGAAAGATAAAGAACATTACAGCATACTAACACATATATATGGAATTTAGAAAGATGGTAATGATAACCCTATATGCAAAACAGAAAAAGAGACACAGATGTACAGAACAGACCTTTGGACTCTGTGGGAGAAGGTGAGGGTGGGATGTTTCGAGAGAACAGCATGTATATTATCTATAGTGAAATAGATCACCAGCCCAGGTGGGATGCATGAGACAAGTGCTCGGGCCTGGTGCACTGGGAAGACCCAGAGGAATCAGGTGGAGAGGGAGGTGGGAGGGGGGATCGGGATGGGGAATACATGTAACTCCATGGCTGATTCGTGTCAGTGTATGACAAAACCCACTGCAATGTTGTGAAGTAATTAGCCTCCAACTAATAAAAATAAATGAAAAAAAAAAGCAAAACTCCATTAAAAATTAAAAAAAAAAAAAAAAAAAAAGAAACATGTTTCTGTCCCGGTTGGGTCTCCACAAAATCCTCTAAGACATTAATTCACTGGATGTGTATTAATGACCTGGGAAGGGCAAGGCCTATATTGACCATCAACTACATCGAGGCTGCAGTGAATGCATTGTAAAGAAGATCCCTGGTCTAGGAAGATTCCACATGCCACAGGGTAACTAAGCCCTTGTGCCACAACTCCTGAGCCCACGCTCTGGAGGCCATCGTCTGAAACAAGAGACGTCACCGGAATGAGGAGCCTGTGCTCCCCATCTAGAGGAGCCCCTGCTGGCTGCAACTAGAGAACGCGCTCAGGCAGCCACGGAGACCGGGCACCGCCAGAAATGAATAAATAAGTAAATTATTACGATTAATTAAAAAAGAAGAGATAAAGATGGCTTTCATGGTGCCAGATTCCAAGAGTGAACCACCACTCAAATTTTGACTTTCATTTTTTCACTTTTTTTCAGTAGTCTGTTCATCTACTCATTCATTCATTGTTCACTTACTCATTCATTATACCTTCATTCATTCATTCTGTAGCAACCATTTTTGGAACTCACAATGATGGGCCTGACGTTCGAGGGCTGCAAAGTCAGATGCCGTGTTTATGAATTATTCATAATTTTTATGAATTATGCATAAAGTGCAGGAAGAGAAGATAGAATGATACTAGGTCAAACTGACTGAACTCAAATTGAATGTGCCAGACCTCCCAAGCTCTTTACCTGCACTTACTCATGTAATCTCTTAATGACCTATGAGGTAGGTACTCTAGTTATCATCCATTTTACAGATAAGAAATTAAGGTATAAGATTTTACGTACATTGCTTAAGATCTTGGTAGAGGGAAAAGTTCTGAACCCAAACAGTTCTATTCCAGATTCTACTGTCAGTCATTACCTCTCTGTATAGAAGTAATCATAAGACAAAGTAATACTTGGTTTGGTTGCTTTTTTTCCCCTCCTGTTAGTACTGCAAAGAATAAGCTTTATTACACCAAATTCTCATTGCACTTTGATGGAAAGATACTTTTTCATGATTCCCATTTTATACATGAGAAGACTGCGGTTTACAGAGGTCACATGCTCGATTCTAACCACCGGGCTATGAAGAGGCGTGAGAGCTTTGCCATGAGCAAGCTGGGTGTAAATCCTGACCCTGGGATTTCCCTGGTGGTCCAGTGGCTAATGCTCTGAGGCCCAGTGCAGGGGGATCTGGGCTCAGTCCCTGGGAAGGGAATTAGATCCCATATGCTGCAACTAAGACCTGGTACAGCCAAATAAATAAATTAAAAAAAAATCCTAGCCCTGTCACTTTCTGGCTGTATAACCTTGGGCAAGTTGTTTAAACTTTCTGAGCAAAGTAATTTCTCTTCATAGGTTGTTGAGATGATTAGGCTAGAACAAGACTGCACAAGCTGGCCCATGGGCCAGGCGTGTTCCACCATCCGTTTGGTACAGCTGTGACCTAAGAATGCTTTTTACATTTTTAAATGATTACAAAAAAATCAAAAGGAGAATAATATTTTGTAACACGTGGAAATGACATGAAATCCAAATTTCAGTGTCCTCACCGTCTTCCTGGCTCATAGCCATGCCCACCCCTTCACTGCCTCTTACACTCAGCATGTTGAGTAGTGGCCACAGAGACGGCGTGGGTTGCAAAACCGAAAATGTTGACTGTCTGCCCTTTCACAAAGTTGGCTGACCTCTGGATTAGGTGACAAATAGAAAATCCATGCTAGGTACTCAATAACTATTACTATAAATAACAACAAAAACAATGATGTCTCACTTGAAATGTCCGGTAGATCTGAAGTCAATGTTCAAAATTATACTGAATTTTGTCATTATTTGAAGTGAAAAGAAAAATCTTCTGTCCGCTGAGGGACTCAGAGGAAGATACAGGGAATTAACACGTATTTATTAATTATTATTATTATTATTATTATTATTTTTGATGTGGACTGTTTGTAAAGACTTTACTGGATTTGTTACAACATTGCTCATGTTTTGGGTTTTTGAGGCATGTGAGATCTCAGCTCCCCACCCAGTGATTGAATCTGCACCTACTGCATTTGAAGGTCAAGTCCCAGCCACTAGACTGCCAGGTAAGTCCCAACACTTTACTAAATAGGAAGCAAACAGGAACAAATAGCTTATATCCTCAAGGTCTATTATCCCAGTTGTCAGCTGTTCTTGCCTGTAAATTAGTACAGCTTTCTTCTTGGCATAAGCACTTCTACAGACTTTACATTTTACTCAAATCAAAGGAGAGCTCAAAGTCCAATAATGGAACAATAATGAAATGAGCTTGGGTACATTTACTATTCAATAGAGTCACACCTAGTCTGTACAAATGAGAATTAAGACTTTGCAGCAATATTGGAAACTGATTATAATATAATAATTGATACAATATGATATGCATTTTGTAGAAACACGGAAAAATATATTTGTGTGTATACAAAACATATATATATAATTACAAAGAAATATGCCCTAAAATGTTGGTTGAAATTATCTCTGAGTTATGGGGTAACTTTAATTTTCTTCATTATAAGTTTACAGGTTTCTGTATTTTTTGGTTTTTCTATAATGAGTATAAGGTATTTTTACATTATGGAAAAACATTAAGAGAAAAAGTCAGACGCATAATTGCAGGATTCCATGATTCTAATTGAGAAAAACATACACTTAAGAAAAAAGACTATAAATGAATACCAAAAAAACCATAATTGTTTCATAGTGAAATGCAATAGAGCATATTGTTACCTTTCTAAGTAAAAAGAATAGAAAACTTTATCATTATTGATCCCACATCTTGTCATTTATTATTATAAAATGATAATTCTGTATATCTTATTCATACAAAGTTTGTTGAAGACAACATAGTTTTCAACAGAAATTTAAAATTATGCTCACATTCCACCACCTTCTGCTATTTTAAGAATGCATTTTCTTCCTCTTACACAATTACAATCAACCTAAACTTATTTATTATGCATTTAAAAAAAATTTAACTCGTGTTACTAGTTTGACAAGTATTGAAAGCAAGAGGAATGTTTCCTAAGTGACCGTTGTCACATTTCTAAACTAAATCAAACCTGTTTTCCCAGCTTATAAGTAACCTTTTAATTATGCAAATAGAAGTACAACCTAAAGAAATGGGTCAGGAGGGGGACGTCTGGCTAATTAATGCAGGTGAACATAATGTTTTCTTTCCACGGGAGCATGTGTTTCACTCACCAGGTGATGTTAAAGTTAAAACTAGGTGGGTTTATCAGAACATGATTAAAGACCTTAGCATCTAGCTGAACTAAACCGTAAAGGAATTTGTCCTTTTGTGTTTCTCCACAGGCGCTCGAGTTGAGCTTACACACTCTAGAAGCTCAAGGTGAAAAGATTCGTGTTCCTCAGTGTTCACAGGGGGCTCATTTCCTGATGACTCTGTTCTGTGTCATCACAGATTGCAGCTTAAAGAAACACTTAAATGCATCTGTTAAGATATTCGTTGCTACTGCTGAGTGGTAGGATTTCAGGTGATTTTTTTCCACTTTACTTTTTCATATTTTTCTCGTTTCCTTCTATGACCACGGACTAGATTCATAAGTGAAATAA
This sequence comes from Odocoileus virginianus, assembly GCF_023699985.2. NCBI lineage: Eukaryota > Metazoa > Chordata > Mammalia > Artiodactyla > Cervidae > Odocoileus > Odocoileus virginianus. The sequence goes on from NC_069682.1 coordinate 74,507,304, forward strand.
ACAGCACACAAATAAAATACTTAATGTCTCATTTCATTCACTCAGCAGCCCAGCGTGGCTCATGCTGGGCACTCCCTCCCTGAAAGCCAAGCAGCATAGTCAATGCGGTTTACCTCGATCATTGTGTGGACCTGTGGATAAACGGACTCAGAGATGGGAAAAGCATTCTGCAAAGTACAAAGCCTTAAAAGAAAAGAAAAGAAAAAGACTCTCCGGGACTTCCCTGGGGGTCCAGTGGTTAAGTCTCTCTGGTTGGGGAACTATGATTCCACATGGGCTCAGCATGTCCAAAAACAAAAAAAAACTTTTCAAATAAGACACTCATGATCGTATACACCCAAGCAGGTCATCTCTTTCTCCTTGGGTGAGCTCCAACAGGTGTGCGAAACCCAGCTTTGTCAATAGTTGGATGTCTTATTTTTCACTGTCTGCATCTCAACTCTGCCCTGATGTTGAGGAAGCCATTGTAATGCATGAACAACAGATGTGGCTATGTGCCCACAAACATTCACTTATGGACTCTGAAGATTACATTTCATATGATGTTCATGGGTCTTAAAATATTTTTTCCAGTTACTTAAAAATGGGAAAACCACTCTTCCCTTTTTTGTCGTTCAAGATAAGACGGAAGGATGTCATGTGTGGACAGCGGTGCAGAGTTTTCTCCTAAAGAATATGAAAAGGATGGGACTTCCCTGGTGGTCCAGAGGGTGAAAAGTCCACCTTGGAAGGCAGGGGACGAGGGTTCAATCCCTGGTTGGGGATCTAAGACCCCACACGCCACAGGGACTGAGCCTGCGTGCCCTGGAGCCCATGTTCCACAATGAGAGATCCCGCATGCTCCTGCAACCAAGACCCACACAGCCAAATAAAAACACAAATAAATAAAAGCAAAGGATGGCAGAAGACAGAGGGAGAGAAAGGCCTTCCTGCCCAATTGCCCAGCATTCATCATTCTGGCAGCACCATCCAATTCTTGCCAAATCTGTGCATCCAATAGTTTACTTAATACACACAAAACAGTTTAACTCATGCTGTTTTTCACTTCCTTGTGTCTATTTAAAAGGAGATTTTTATCGATCACTGTTGTGAATGAAAAACTCAGTATCAGCTATCGTAATAGAAGGTAACGAGCAAGTGAATTTTAAAAAATGAAATTTTAGTTGGGCACGCTCATCTACTAAAGCCTTAGCCCTTGAGCCCCGCTGTCTGTTAAACAGGAAATCAGTGAGTGTGGAAAGCCGTCAGGATCTATCAGCACCAAACAGAGGCTTTCTCCTTGATGTGATCAGGCAGACTGAAGGTGGCGCTTTCGGTATCGTTGGATGCCACGTGCGGGTCTCACCAGACCGCGCCCTGGAGTGCACTCCTCACTTTGGGAAAGCCGACCTCGCTAGAGCTTCCCGAAGTACATTCCATGGTGCATGCGTGTGTACATGCTCGGTTGCTCAGTTGTGTCCGACTCTCCGCGACCCCATGGACTGTAGCCCACCAGGCTCCTCTGTTGGTGGAATTCCCAGGCAAGAATACTGGAGTGGGTTACCATTTACTCCTCCAGGAGATCTTCCTGACTCAGGGATCAAACCTGCATCTCCTGCATCGAGAGGCCGATTCTTTACCTCTGAGCCACCTGGGAAGCTGTATTCCATGATGATGGGCATTTACCTGGTTCTGCAATCCAAGACTTGCCTCAGTGACTATATCCTGAGTGAAGGGCAAGTTCACCTTCTTCAGGACCAAAATTTGCTTGCTTACTAATAACTTACCTAATAACCTACAATTAAAACATGGTTTGTGGGCATTAGAACAAATGACAGGGTTGTAAAACCTCACTGAGTGTGTCCCAAAGAATAAAACTAGTATTGTCTTTAACGAAGAAATGAGAATTTCTAATTAGCTTTCTCATTTGTTTAGGGGAGGATCATAGCTATCACTAGGCTTAGAAGGTTGATTTGTAACCTCATAAGTTTTGGGGTCCCTTCCATATGTAGTCTCTGCTTTAGGGCTTTTAGTATTGAATTCATTGTCTGTGAGAGTTCTCCTCTAGTTCAATTTTAGGGCCAAAGAATGCCTGTTTGTTTTTTTTTCCTCTCCTAGGCAAATGAGATTAAATTCATATTTAAATTTTGTGTGAAGTTTACCAACATTTCCTGCTCTTTATTTTTGCTCTTGGTTTCAGAATAAAATTTTGTCTTGTTCTTTAACATTATAATTGCTACTCAGGATTCTAGGTTGTAATTTTGCTCTTATGTAAATTACATCACTTCAGTAGCAAAGCCCAGCAAACAGTATTTATTTCCTTCCTCCGTCTTGGAAACTGATTCCATTTGAAAAATGAAATGCAGGAACTAATGAAAGCGAGACCCACTATCTGCCTTGATCTAGCTGATCTGATTTTAAACCAGTCTGCAGAGGAAAGAACAGACAAAAATGATGCAATTCTAGCTAGCATTCTTGGCTATTTCTGACCATCCAGAAGCAACATGACTAATATGTCAAGTGAAAAAATGTTTCCTTGATTAAAATCATAACAACATATTATGTGTAATAACAGAGCATACATGACTCAGATTCCAGAAATGTTAGAAATGGGAGGTTCGGTAACAGAAAGCAACCAGTGGGGACCACTCTGCTGGAGGAGGTGTTTGGGAAAAGCTGACCAATTGCACGCTGAAGTTAAACAGGAGCCTAACCTAATTCTTATTCCTAGTGAAAAGTAGTGTATTATGTCTTTGCAGCTGAGAGGGATACTGAAAGCCCTAAAAAAAAAATAAGTGTCTTTAACAAGATAGAAGTTTATTTTCTTTCCACTGAAAGCTCGGTAGGTGGTCTAGGGCTGCTGTGAACTCATTGGCCCCAAGCTGCTTCTCCTCTTCTCTGCTTTACAGATTCAACTGGCCTCATGGCCCAAGATGGTAGCAGCCATGTTCCAGAGAGCAAGACCGAGGAAGCGACGGAGCCAGAAGACAGCAAAGTCACTCTGCTGACATTTCCTTACACATCCTGTTGGTCGGAATGTAGTCACAGGACCCCAGCTGAACTAGAAAGGGGGCCCTTTCCATCAGCGGTGAAGACCCTGCCCGCCAACGCAGGCGACGTAGATTCGATCCCTGGGTGGGGAAGATCCCCTGGAGGAGGAAATGGCAGCCCGCTCCTGTATTCTTGCCTGGAAAATCCCACAGACAGAGAGTCTGGCGGGCTGCAGTCCACGGGGTCGTAAAGAACCGGACACAGCTGGGCAACCGAGCACGCATACACGCAAACTGGAGACGAGGCCTGGAAATCTAGTCTCTTTTTTGTTTCTTGGTGAAAATTTTCATCCCAACTGAAAATTCTATTATGTGGAAGAAAGAGAGATAAGATCTTGAGGAACAACTTAAGTTTCTACCAGAACAAAATTATCTTTCTGGATTTAGCCTAAAGGTTCACAGGCATAAAGAAAACCATTCATTTATTCATTCAACTGCTTAACTCAACAAATACTGATGGAGCACATACTATGTGCTAGGCACTGTTTATGGGCTGAGTTATACTGGCAAGTAAAACATAATTCCCTGCCCTCAGGGAGCGTACATCCTAGCAGGGAGGGAAAGATAAAAAATAATAAATGTAAGTAATTAAACTACATCCTATCTTAAAAGATACAGATTATTATAGCAGAAAAGAGGGACTTCCCTGGTCGTCCAGTGGCTAACATTCCGTGCTCCCAATGCAGGGGGCTGGAGTTCAATCCCTGTTCTATTTATTTACAAATAGAATTCATTTATAAACAGGGATTTATTTATAAATAAATAATAGAACAGATAACCTCCCTGCTAGGATGTAAACTCCCTGAGGGCAAGGAATTGTGTTTTATTCACCAGTATAACTTAACCAATAAAACTGCGGAGCACATAGTATGTGCTCAATCAATATTTGTTAAGATTTAGCCTAAAATTGTTTAAAACTAAAGATTTAGCCTAAAATTGTATAAAACAAAAACAAAAATTGTCTTGGTATAAACTTTTGACCCTCAAGATCCGATCTCTCTTCCAGGGACCGATCTAGACCCCACATGCTGCAAGTAAAGACCCCGAGAGCCACAACCAAGGGCCGGCACAGTCAAATAAATAAGAAGATAAAAATAAATATTTAAAAATAATTATAGCGGAAAATAATAACAGGTGCTGAAGTCAGTGGGAGTGGCTACAATGAGGTGGCCACAAGTAGGTGGCTATGAGTAGGTGGTCAGGGATGGGTCTCCTTGAGAAGGTGACCTTTGTGCAAAGACTTGAAGGAGGTGAGGGGGTGAGTCTTACAGAAACTGGGGGGAAAAGACTTCCAGGCACCGGAAACAGCCAATGCAAACATTCAAAGTTGGGAGTATGCGTGATTGAGTGCTATGTGCCAAGAAGCAGGAGACCAGAGTGGGCTGGAGCAGAATGAATTTTAAGATGAAACCAGAGAAATAGCAGGATGCTGATTCATTTGGGGTGGGCTGTTACAACTGCTGGGCTTCCCAGCTGGCTCAGTGGGTAAAGAATCTGCCTGCAACGCAGGAGATGCAGGAGCTGTGGGTCCGACGATCGGGTCAAGGAGACCCCCTGGAGGAGGCCAGGGCAACCCCCTCCAGTACTCTTGTCTGGAGAACCCCATGGACAGAGGAGCCTGGCGGGCTACAGTCCACGGGGTCACAAAGAGTCGGAACGCCCAAAGCGACTGAGCACGCACTTAGAGCTGTTACAAGTGCTTGACTTTTCCTCAGAGTGAAACGAGAGCTATCACAGTGTCTGAACTGGTAGAGTTCTGCATACATAGAGTTTATGAATAAATAGATGCACCCATATTCAGGGTGTCGACTAAAAATGTCATCACTACTGGGGTGCATGAGTTAAACTGGAGATCCCTGGTGAAGCCTATTTTCTGCACCTATGTAAGAAAAGCTGAGACACAATGGTTTTCTACCAGGTTAAATTTCTGATCAGAAAATTTTATTTATGAGCAGTATTGGGCCATCATGGGTGGTAACAATCATCCACTAACAGGACGAGATGGTTGGATGGCCTTACCGAGTCAATGGACATTAGTTTGAGCAAGCTCCGGGAGATAGTGAAGGACAGGGAAGCCTGGCGTGCTGCAGTCCGTGGGTTCGCAAAGCGTCGGACGCGACCGAGCGACTGAACAGCAAGAACAGTCACTCAGAACTCACTGTGGCTGGCACTGAGCTCAGTCCTGTATCCAGGGTAGCCTGTTACATCCTCACAGCCAGTCTGCTATTGTCCCTTATTTTATAGGTGAGGAAACAGAGAAGTCAAGTGACTTGTCCAAGGTCACGCAGCTATCAAGTCATAAAGCTGAGATTGGACCCCAGGCTCGTGCAGAGCCCCGACCCTTAACATGATACCCACCCACGCCGCCGAGTCGATTCAGAGATCTGGTGTGTCCTGTAGGATAAAGTACTGCTCTGAAGAGCAACGTGGGCTCCCTGCCTTTCCAGGCCTGTAAATCTTGATGATTTGCTGATCTACCATCTGAGGGTCTGTGTGCAGGACTGGCACAGTTTGGAGCCAGGCCTGCAGGGTCATGACGATGCCTCAGGTCAGCTGGTGTTTCTGCCACACTGTCTGTCGCATTCAAGCCAAGCCTCCGGAAGCGACATCAGTCTTTACCTTTTATGATGTGACTCCTAGAGTTTGCTATGTAAATGCTGCTACCAGCATCATGTCCATCTCAGGTGGAATACAGAGCACTGGGTAAGGCCGTGGCCACGTGTCAGGGAAGACCTGGGTTTGAATTTCAGCACTGGCCCGTGACAGCTGTGTGACCTTGGGCAACCGCTTAACCTCTCTGTGACTCAGGTTCTTCCCTGTGGTCCCCACCTCAAGGGTTTGCGGGAGGGTTAAATAAGATCATGCAAGTAAAAAGTGAGTCATAGGTGCCCTGTCCACATTTGTTATTACCACTTCGGAAGTTTTGCAGCCTGTCCACTGTTTACCTGTAAAGCCTGAGTGATCACTCTCAGGAAAGTACAAAAGTCAAGGGATGATCCAGAAGTTCTTGCACTTCAGTGACTTGAAATACTTTCCTTCCTCACAGTCAGTTCTGCTCTGACCCCTGTTTTGAAAACACAGGGGGCTTGGGTTACATTCCTAGTCAGGGAGCTAGATCCTACATGCCTCAACTAAAAGTTTCGCATGTTGCAATGAAAAATCCCACACGGCACAGTGAAGGCTGAGGATCCCAAGTGCAGCAGCCCAGACCTGGTGCAGCCAAAAAAAATCAGGTAACTCTTCTCCCTTCACATCACAGTGCCTCACAGGTGCAACTTCCCATGCCACTTCTGCAAGCAGGGTTGAGGTCTTCTTCAAAGTAAAGCATTGTTTATTACAGTATTTATATTCTTCTTAACAATTTAATGATGATACGTTTATAATTAGGTTCCTGTCCTTTAAAAAAAAAACTGTCACCGATGAGGTTTTTCAGTGCTGTACCCACGCGCTTTTTTCCATCAGTCCTGTGGTCTCTATTGTGCAATTGAGCACGGCGATTTTTAGGAACACAAGTGCCACAGACATGGCTGTGTTACCAAATGAATTGCATGCTCATTGCAGAATATCTAGGAAAGGTTAATAAGAAGGAAAAAGAGAGAAAAGAGAGCAAAAATCACCTGTAGTTCCTCCCTGGCAAAATAAATCACATCTCCTAACTTGTTTCCTCTGCCTTTACACACACACACAACCATACACACATCAGCCACACACACAACTACACACATATCAGTCAGTCAACATCACTTTTCTAGTCCTCTCCCTCTTCAAATGCAACGAAATGCATCCCATTCATTAAATCTTTATCTACAACTTTACTATTAGTAAATATTGTGCCATATACCATTGCATAGATGGACCATGTTTTTGTTTAAAAACATAAGCAATATTTTTTCTTCTCTAAAAGAATACATTTGAAGTAAATAACTTCAAACATTACAAGGTTCTGTCATGTACGAAGGAAGAGCTTCCCATAATCTCACCCTAAGCAGCCATCTGGCAAATCCTGGGATTTAACAGAGAGTAAAACCAGGCACTGAAGATGCTCTCAAGAAAGTGACGCTGCAGTGAGGGAGAGATGTCAATCATGTCAGCTCACAGGGCATAGTGACTGCTATGATGCTGGGGAGGGCTTCCCTGGCTCAACTGGTAAAGAATCCACCTGCAACGCAGGAGACCTGGGTTCAACCCCGGTGTTGGGAAGATCCCCTGGAGGAGGGAGAGGCTACCCACTCCAGTATTCTGGCCTGGAGAATTCCATGGACTGTATAATTCATGGGATCACAAAGAGTCAGACACGACTGAGCGACTTTCACTTTCATGATGCTGCGGAAGAGTGAGGGTGGGAGGAGAAGGGGCAACAGAGGATGAGATGGTTGGATGGCATCACCGACTCCGTGAATGAGAATTTGAGCAAACTCCGGGAGACAGTGAAGGACAGGGAAGCCTGGCGTGCTGCAGGCTTTGAGGTCGCAATGAATCGGATAGGACTTAGTGATTGAACAACAGGTAGGAAATGTGCAGGTTGCAACTAGAGGCTCTACCACAGGAGACCAAGTGTGTGTGTGTGTGTGTGTGTGTGTGTGTGTGTGTGTGTGTGTGAGAGAGAGAGAGAGAGAGAGAGAGAGAGAGAGAGAACGCCTCCCTAGAGCCAATACTGCCCAAGAGAACTATCAGCCAAAGTTAAATGCATTCTCTTCCAGTTTGATTTTTACACAATGCACATAGCAACTTTTTTCTTTTCTAGAAATGGACCCATGCTTGTTAATTTGCCTCTTTTTGTCCAACAGTGTACTCAAGGCAACTTTTCAAGGTCACATACCACACTAGGTAAGACCCTGGCTCCTGGATTCAGATCCTGGCTCTGCCTTTCACTAACTGTGTGCACTTGGGCAAGATGCGTAACTCAGTCTGCCCCAGTGTCTTAATCTACAAGATGGCAAGGATGGAAGGACTGTTAAAAGGACTGAAAAAGCAGATGATGCATGTAAAACTCTCAGCACGCAGCAAATGCCAGGTATTAGTTTGATGGCTGCATGGTTTTCATCTGTTTAAATCAGGATTTCTCAGTCTCGGGAGTTTTGGCATTTAGGGTCAGATACTTCTTTTTGGAGACTGTGTTGAGAATATTTAGCAGAATAATTGGTCTTTTTCCCACTAGATTCCAGTAGCGGGACCATAGTCATCACCATCAGAAATGTCCCCAGATGTTGACAAATGTCTCTGGGGGTGGAGAGAACAAAAATTGCCCCTGACTGAGAACCACTGCTTTATATACATGCTTAACTTAAAAAATTTACATATCCACACACACATATAGTACAGAATATGCAATATATATGTAGTATAGAATGTGTAATATTATACATTATAAATCATTATTTAATAATAACATTATTAAAATAAAGTAGTATTTACTATAAATACATCTGTTTATAAATAACATACATATAAGTATGCATATGTGATATATAAATACAAGTGAAATCTAAAATATATATAAATGGGGGCTTCCCTGATAGCTCAATTGGTAAAGAACCTGCCTGAAATGCAGGAGACCCCGGTTCGATTCCTGGGTTGGGAAGATCCATCAGAGAAGGGATAGGCTACCCATTCCAGTAATCTGGGCTGGAGAATTCCATGGACTGTATAGTCCATGGGGTCACAAAGAGTTGGACATGACTGAGCAACTTTCACTTCGCTCCCCTGGTAGTTCAGTAGCTAAGGCTCCAAGCTCCCAGTGCAGAGGGCCTGGGTTTGATCCCTGGTCAAACCCACGGGGCACAACTAAGAATGTGTAAGCCGCAACAAAGATTGGAGATTCTGTGTGCCGTAACCAAGACCTGGCCCAGCCAAATAAATAAATAATTTAAAAATAATGTATATAAACATATGTAAAAATATACTTAAATTTATTTTTTAATTAAGGAAAGTATGGATGAGAACAGTTGAAAGTTTGAAAAACAAACAAAAACTCGCGAATAAAGAAAAGAAAAACCTGAAGAAATAAAGGGCAGTCCAAAACATGAGCAAAGGTGGTTTCTGATTTCTACCAAAGCGAAATGTGGACCAGATGGAGGCAGGGGATGAGTCGGGCTCATTAGAGGAATGCAGTTTGCTTTGGGGAAAATAAGCTATTGCGTGTGTGTCTGAGTGTGATTGTGTGTGTGTGTGTCCCGAGTAGGGGGAGGGGGAAGGGTGGCCAGCATGGTTTCTTGGTCAACAACCTCTTGGTAAAGACACAGACAGGCAGCTTTGGAAGCACTTCTGGGAAGAAAACCACACTTGCAGCTACACAACCCACTTGCAGTTAAAATAAATCTCCCTTTCCCCTTGAAAGCAGAAGACGCAGGAAGCATTTAACAACGGTGATTCCCCAGACTGAACCATGAGCCCGAGCCGCTCTTTTCCTGCCCTTGTTCCAGTCTGAGTTTTCTCTCGCTGGGACAGTGCCAGACTCAGGATGAGAACGGCTGCTGGGCCAGGGAGACTGAGGGTGGATGTGAAGAAGGCTTTGCTCTGTCTTGTTGAAGGAGTCTCGGACGGTAGGGGGGCCCTGGAGACATCAGTAATAACATTTACCCTGTGTTTTCATGTGTCACGCCCTGTCCTAAGCTCATTATATGAGCAGGCTCCTTCCTTCTACATGGAAAGCCCAGGAAGACAACCTGATTACGCCCATTTTACAGATGAGGACATGAGGCACAGAGGGGAGACATAACAGGTTCTGCGGCTGCAGGTGGCAGCATTAGGACTGGAAGCTCAGCAGACTGCCTCCAGAACCCAACACTTCCCCAGAACAGAAGGTCTCCAGGGTGACGGGGGTCCGTGGGTATTTCTACCCCCAGAGGACACCTGGCAATATTTGCAGGCATTTTCAGTTGTCATAGCTTGAGCAGTGCTACAGGATTCTAGAAGGGAGAAGCCAAGGATGCTGTTAACCTCCTACCAGGCACCAGGCAGGCTCCCGCCTTGAATCATTCAGCCCCAAATGCCCGTGGTGGGCCTTCCCAGGCGGCGCAGTGGTTAAGAACCCGCCCACCAGGGCAGGAGGCTCTAGAGACACGAGTTCAATCCCTGAGTCGGGAAGATCCCCTGGAGAAGGGAATGGCTACCCACTCCACTATTATTCCCTGGAAAATTCTATGGGCAGAAGGCACCTGGCAGGCTAAGTCCATGCGGTCCCAAAGAGGCGGATACAACTGAGCGAGTGAGCTCACACACACAATCGTCAATGGTATGGCTACGGAACCCCATTTTATACTCTTTCAAGAAAAGATAAGACTATTATTCTTCTAGAACTCTTGAAACTTACTTTGCATGTCTTCTACATTACAAATAACAATTGGATAATAGCTGTGCTCACTGGAAAAACAAAATAGACATTCATAAAGGAAAAGATGATTATAGAGAAAAGTTTATAAATGAAAGATTTTCTCCTCAGTCCCGTGACCTGGGATAAACATTACTAACAGTTTGGCATATTCTCATCTTTTCCTACTCATGACACCTTTCAGTCTATCTTCTTATCTACTTATCTCTTCCCCTCACCGTTGGTCAAAAATAGAAGCCATTGGCATGCATACCTCTCTGCATATTCTTTTCTTGCCTGCCTTTTACTCAGAACTCCAGACCACAAGCCTCTGCATCTGCTGTTCGATGGAACGTTCTTCCTCCAGGTAGGTATCTGTTGGCCTGTATCCAACGGATACTAAGATCAGAGCTCATCTCCGTAGATGCATGGTCCTTGACTTCCCTATGAAACTAGTTCCCTCCTCCATCTCTTCTTCACCTCCTTGACTCCGTTTGCTTTACTTCTCATCTCTGCCGTCTGGCGGGACATTCACTTGTTAATTTGTTCACTGGTTGTTCCTCCCCAGAATACTGGTTAGATGGTGGCAGAGACTGTGTGTCTTTCATAGTACTGTGTCCCAGCCCAGAGCAGAGCCCAGCACACAACATTCACCCAATAAATATTTAGTATAATCAATAAATGGAGGAAAGGACAATGAATTTATCATGTCTACCCTTCAAAGTCTGTACTTGCAAATAAAGCTGTCTTGTTCTCTTCAGTGGCTGGAGAATAGGTCATCTCACTGTTCCCAAGGTGACAGAAACTTAAGGTGCCTCCATTTCTTCATTTTGCTGTGTGTGTGAATGGAGCTGAGTGAAGCATGCCGTAATGAGCATCTTATTCATAAATCCAAGTATATTCATATACCCAAGTGTGCACTTGGGTAGGCATTTCTCTAGGCTAGATTCCAAGAAGTAGAATTGTGTGACCAAATGTAAACTTTAGATCGGAGTTGCTATAAATTTGAACTCCAAAGGCAGAATGCCCTCTTCATCAACACTGGATAATTAGAACTCACATTAATTTGACACTCCGTTCTAAGGCTTTTACATGTGCTGAGTTAATCCTCAGAAAAACTGTTCCAAATAATAGTATTTATATAGGATTTGTATGCTACCCCCAGTTTTAAGTGTTTTACAAAATATCTCATTTTGATCCTGTAGCAACTCTCTTGGGTAGGTACTATTGTTATAATCGTTTTACAGATGAGAAACTGAGGCGTCAAACTCAGGAAATTTCTCCAGGATCAGACAGTCAGAAAGTGGGATAGCCCAGACGGATCCAGAAAGTCCAGTCCCAGGGTCCGCACTCTAAGCTACTCTGCTATCCTCTTCTCCATGGCGGAACAATGATCATCCCATTTTACATGGAGGGAAACTGAGATGCACAGAGGCTAAAAAACCTAATGAAAACTATTATTAATCTTGCTGGTGGTGGTGGTTTAGTTGCTAAGTGGTGTCCAACTCTTAGGACCCCATGGATTGTGGCCTGCCAGGCTCCTCTCTCCATGGGATTCTCTAGGCAAGAACTGGGATGAGTTGCCATTTCTGTCTCCAGGGGATCTTCCTGACCCAGGAAGTGAACCTGAGTCTCCTACATTGTAGGCAGATTCTTTACCAACTGGGCTACAGGGGAAGTCTTTTAATCTTTTTAGTTGTTGCAAATGTGATGGGTGAGAAATGGTACCTTGTGGTTTTAACTTTTCAGAGTATCTCTTCTGTTTTTAAAATTTGGTAACAATATATTTTATGACTAGGGTAAGAGGATTTCTCAATGGAGAAAACACATACCCTGTTTAATAATAAATGTCTATGAAACATGAGTTCTTTTGCCTGATCTGACTGATTAAAACAAATCCAGACTCTTTTTACTCCTAAAATGTCTTTTAAATTTAATTAATTTCCAAATAAATTATTTTTGAGAGGTAAACCACAAAAAAATATTTGAATCTACAAGTTGATAAATACCTCAATGCAATGTGACTTTTTGATTGGGTCACCAACAAGGATCAGTGGGAAAACTGGTGAAATCCACAGTCTAGTTACCAGTATTGTTAATTTCTTAGTTTTGACAAGTGTATATGGGTATGTAAGATGTCACCAACAGAGGAAGTGGGCTGACAGGCACTCTTTATATCAACTTTGTAACTTCTGTGTCAATCTAACATTATTCCAAATAAAAAGTTTTTAAAAGAGCGTTTAATGCTATTTTTTTCAGATCTGTAAAGACACTCGTGATGTGGGTTGTCAGACATGGGAAACACCTGGCTATGCCTACATTTTGGTAAAAAGGAAAAAAGAAAATCGCTGTTATCCTTCTGCTGGACAAAAGGGTATATTTAGCCTCAGATTTTTTTGTGGTGACCTTTGTGTTCTGAAATGAATTAGAGGTTTATGTGTAAGAATGTAAAGCACAGGAAATCAGGAAATGGACGGGATACCCCTTTCCTGCCATATTTCATTCGTTTTCGTGGAGCAGCGTCGTCAAGAAAGTTTGCTAGATTTTTCCTTCATGACGTATCTCTTGAGTTCTGAAGGCAAGTGCACGTGGATACACATTGCCACCTCAACCAGAGCCCTCGAAATTCCTGCATGGAATTTCAGCTTCATGGGATAGCTGAATAACAAAAATAATGATAAAAATTTTAGTTGAATTATTATTTTAATGTGTTCTTTGTCTCTGCCTGTTTCGACTTAGAATAAATTACTTATCTTTTATTTTGTGGACAGTGAAAACCTTTTCTTTCATCTTAAATAAAATCAGAGAGGAATTCTGGAAAATAAACCAGGTTTCCCAACCCATAACTTCCTATTCACTTCTCTCCATGATAAAATTTGAAAATGTGAACGTATGTTTGTCTTTTGTTTGTTCTCTAAGGAATGAAGCATTTTCAAGTCAGATAAGAAAAAGGCCGATTTTCAGAGAATTCTGACTTCTTTCTCTTCATATATCCCAAGACCTAACATGGTGTCTGGCACATAGGAAGAGAGGAAAAATGACATAATATTTTTACACTTAAGACCTTTAGCAAAGATAAAAGTACATTCTCTGCAGGAATGCTGGCATATTTGACAATGCGATTGGAGAAGAATATTTGCTGCCTCTGATATTTATTTTTAAAATGTAGTTTTTAAACAATTTCCAAGTTAATAATGAGAGGAAGGTAGGTTATTTTCCCATTATTCTTCAAATTTGGCAATGTTTGACTTGCCAGAAATATTCAGTGCTTACATTTTGCTTTCGTTCACGAAATGAACATAGGGCTTCTGGCTGGGCTTTTATTTCAATGACATTTTAAAGCGGGAGCATATGTTTCAAGAAGTAATTAGTGATTGTTTAATATAACCACCCCGCAGGCTGAAAGGCTGTAGGTCAGAATTGTTAACAGGCAGAGCAATGAAAAATAGTAAAGCATTAGCAGATAGCATAAATAGTCAAATCTGACCTCCAAAGGTCAAAAGAGAACTAAATAATTTGGTCACAGCCTTGGCTGATTTAAATCAATGCAATCCCAATTTCCTTTTTTGCTGGTTTGCCTTTGGTATTCCACGGTCTAGTACTTGCCAGAAGTCAGAGAGAGAGAGAGCAGGGCGGGTCCGCTCAATGATATAATTTTACTACATGTGGGTGGTTTCAAAAAAACAATAGCCAGAAGTGTTTCAGGAATCAAATGAAATTACTTAAACAGAACGCCACTGTGGTTCTTCTGCTACTTGGTTTTGTTTCTCTAAGAATGATTTATGATGGTAACACAGATAGAAATACATAATTAACTATGGAAGCATTTTGTATCTTAGGTTTCCCACATTTTTCTCATTGTAGGCGTCTTAGATTGAAAATGATATCCTTATCCAATAAAATGGAAAATCAGTAAAATCTGCAAATTGCTGGACCAAATGATGTTTTTAATCTTTAAAAAAAAAAAGTAAAAAAAAAAGCCTGATTTCTATCAAAAATTTTTTTTAATTGAATTATTCCTTCCCTCCTGACTACGTCTGCCTTCTAGTTTTTTCATACAGGATCACATTTTTGTACATCTCCGACGAAGATAAAACACAGCTGTTCAAATGTATTTTTTAAAGTAATAAATTGATATCCAGTTTTGATTAGGAAAAGGACATTTAAAGGAAAAAAAAGTTCTTTTTGTGATTACAAAAATCACTTTAAGACCCGGGGGAACTATGCCTCAGTGACAAAACAAATTTGCCACAAATCATTGTACAAAAGAACAGCAGGACCTGAGCCTAAACTCGGGGACCGTTCCTATTCATCGTTCATTTGTTTTGGAAACTCCACCCTCCTCCTGCCATGTTCAATATCTAATTGGCATTCTGACCCTTCAGATAACTCAACATCTGCTGCTCAGATGCATCTTGGAAACCCTTTGTTCCCCGCAGGCGGAGTTCAAGGGGCTCTCTTTACTGATACACAAGATTCACGCATGCCATTGTGTTCGCAACTCCTGGTGCAGAGTGGAGACAAAACTTCTGCAAGCCAATATGAAAAATTGAGCCACCTCCATATTCTACCCAAGTTGCATTCAACAGATTTAAAATTATGAATGGCTGGAGCAGGGGGTAGTGAAAGAACCAAACAATCCAGCTTGACCTCTAATAAGCAACTGGAGGCTGCAATCCACACATTTATTTTTACTTCCACTCGTTTAAATACGTTTTGGCTCCTTCTGTTTTTCACGATTATAAGCCAATGTCTGTACTAAAGTCTGGGATTTTCTGGATTGTGCATGCTCAGTTACTTTAGTCATGTCTGACTCTCTGTGACTCTATGGACGGTAACCCGAGGTCGCCATGTCCTCCTCCAGGGCATCTTCCTGACCCAGGGATAGAACCCAGGTCTCCTACACTGCAGGCAGATTCTTTATCAGCTGAGCTACCTGAGAAGCCCCAGGATGCGCATAACCTAGTACAATTGGGTGGGAGAGATTATGACATTTGTTTCTGCAATTTACTGGGAAATGAATTGTCCTTTACAGCTGTTTTTTTTCTCCCTTGGTGTCTGGGTTCTGTTAAGGGGTGTCCAATAGGTGTCCCTTACTCAGTTTTGATACTGATCTAAGGAAGGTCTTCTCAGAAACTATCCCTAACCACCCCACCCCCTCACCCCTGTGCCATTTGCTAGGATGGCTTCCATTGACCACAAGTTACAACCACCTGTCCAGGCAACTGACTTCTTTTTTTTTTTTAATTGACAGTTAGGTTTAGGGTCAGTAGGATAAGGTTTAATTTTCTTCCGGGAGGAAAGAATTCACAGTCAGTCGAGAAAGTTTTAGTCCTTTTGAATACTGAAAGTTAAAGTTTGGATCAGGCTGAAAGATTCTACTGCTAATAGTTAAAGGCTCAGAAGAAGCCACACAAGGGTATGAGCTCCAGGCAGATAATCAGGAATTTGGGACACGTTTAAAAATTAAATAACTGATTTTTCTTTTCCTGGTTTAAATGGTTAGGCCGGGCACTATGGTATTTTGGTTCAAATCTCTGTTCTGCTGGATTCTAACTAGGAGTCTTTTAAGTAAACATTTAAGCAAATGTTTGCATTTATGAAATGTGGATGATTCTCACTTCACAGGATTACTTGCGTTAAATCACATAAAGTGTTTAGCTCACTGTCTTGTTTAGCTCAGTGTCTTATTAATTGTGCAGTAAATTATGATTATATTTATTGTTGGTAGACAGAGTCTTTTTGACCCAAAGTTGAAAGAAATTTCATGCCAGCTCCCCAAAAATGTAGCGTTCTCTTGCAATAGCATAGAATTTCTCTAATTTCTATAAGGGCAAACTGTCACTATTATAAAAATTATTATTAATGATGTGATTTTGTTTCATGGTTTCTGTCAGTTCTTCCTTTAAAACTTTCAGTTAGCATTTTCCTACCTTCAGTTACGAAAGCTGACACTTTCTAGGCAAAATGCCTCCATGAGGTCCCTTTCGTATTTCTGAGACTTATTTAGGAATACTATTTTCTAGAGCTCTGAGTGCTTCCCTGCTAGTTTTCCTTCCCTAATGAGTGGAAATAGCTACATAAGCAATGACTTTTTGTTTGTTTTTCATCCATCATTGTCATCTTTAGACTTATTATTTGCTAGAGCTTCTGAAGAGGAGGTAACATCCCAATACCAGAGATTTGCTTTAACAAGACATTTACATGACACCTTTTCCTGGGCTAACAACTGAGGGCACGAAATGAATGAGATATGGTCTCTGCTCAGGAGAAATGTACAGTGGCGAGGGCCAGAGCCCCAAACCAGGTATTTACTTTCTTTCCTTATGAAGACCTTTAAAATATGTCATTAGCTACCAAGCAAAAGAGTCTGGTACTAAGGTGAGGCAGAAAATTTAAGAAGACACCAAAAGACTCAGTCTCAAGGTGAGTGATATTTTAATGCAATGCTTTTTAAAAAATGCAATGTTTTGATCTGCCCCTTTCTAGCTATGAGGCTTTAGGCAAATACTCATCTTTTGTATTACTGTTTCTTCCTTTGTGAAATGGGAGTAATATTTACCTTGCAGGGTTGTGGAAGATTAAATAATACAAAGTTCAGTGCCTTAAAAAATACCCCACAATGAACAAAATGTCAAAATTCTGGATAAAGACTGGATCTATGAGCAAGATTGCACTGAGGAAGTTTTGAAAAAAAAAAAAAAAAACAAACCAAATGGGTCATTTGAAGCTAAATAACTACTTTTTAATAATCGTTATGTTTTCAAAGGACAGGGAAGCAAAGCTTGTGAATCTCCTCTTTTCTGCTCTCTCTTGTCAGAAAGTAGGTACGAGTCTACTTGATTGCCTTGAGTTTAGCCTCTGGATCTACCCCTCACTGGCTGGATGACCTTGGGGAAGTTACTTAACCTCTCTGAGCCATGTGAGGATGAAATAAGATGCATGCAGAGCTGGCGCCCAGCAAGAGGGAGCAGGTATTCCTAATAAGAGGCAGTGCAACTCAGGAGATTAGTTTAGGCTACTCCATGTTTGCTTGTCATCATCAGTTCAAGTCACCACTTTCAGAAGGTTTTCTTGACTTCACCAACCCAGTTGAGAATGTGTCCGTGATTCAGAGAGCTTAACAGACCCAAGTGCCACAAGACTTGGTAAATGTTCACATGATCACGACCATCCTTCAGAACATCTTGCAAAGATTATCATCATCACCACTATTAATTTGAATAAAATTGTTCAAACTCCACCCAGTGAGTAGAAGGACCAGCACAGTGACTGCTCTAGGCTCCAGACTATAGGTGATAAGCCGGATTTAAGAGTTATTGAGATTTTGCTGCACTCGCTCAGTTAGACCCGTCTCCTCCCCCTCTCCCACTCCTATAGAACCTTAAAGCGGGACCTAGGGACTTCCCTGGCGGGTCCAGAGGTTAAGACTCTGCGTTTCCAGCGCAGTGGGTGCAGGTTCCACTCCTGGTCCAGGAACTAAGATCCCACATGCCACGCAGGCAAAAAAACTAATTAAAAGTAAAAATTTTTAGAAAGCATGTCATAGGATTCATGTCCTTTCACCCTACATATGTTAGTATGCAGAAAGAAAAAAAAAAAAAAAAGTTTATTCAGGGGAAAAACCACGCAAGGCTATTGTCAATTCTAGTAACAAAGGGACAGTAATTCCTCGGCAGCACCTGGTCCATCTTAGAGGGGCCCATGTCGTCTCCAAAACGTCTCCCTCATCCTTGGTTGGTCGGAGTCGGCTCCTAAAGGAGCTCCAGTCCCTGCCGTCACCGGAAACCCTTTCAGTTAAGAGCTCCCAGCAGGCCACTGTTGAATCCCCGGCATCTTCTGCTTCCCCGACCCCCTGTGCACAGAACCAAAACAAAAAAATCCCGACCTATTTCTTAAACCTGTTTATCCAAGAGAGAGGGTGGCGAGCGGGCACCCGAGGCCGGGAGGGGCCGGGCCCCCGCAGCGCGCGCAGCCTCCGGGCGCATCCCACGTCGCGTCCAGGTGTCGGGGCCCAGACCCGCTCGGCCATTGTGCGCCGCCCCCCTGCGGATTAATCCCCCGTCAGTCAGGCCGGAGATGCTCTCGGGAAGACAGGCCTGCGTAGCATCGCCGGTGTCAAGCCTCCTTTGATACACTTTATCTGCCCTTATCCTTTCGGACGCACCATGACGCCTCCGCCCGTCATGGCCCGGGGCCTGACGCCCCTCGTTTGCAGGGGAGGCGGGGGCTTTCTCTCTTTTTGACGGACATCACTGTTGATCTGATAAGACATTTCTTAAGGGGAATCAAGGGACCGACTGGGAGAGCCCTGAGTCAGGGATTCAGTAGCAGCTACAAGGTGCTAAGTGGCTTTGCCTTTCACTTTGAGTGCAGAGATCCTGTTGGTCAGAACTAGAAACTTCCTTTCTTAGGGGGCTGGGGGCGGGGTCGTTCGGGAGAATGAAGCCTGAACAGAGTTTCAAATGCATGTCACAGTTAAATGTTATCATGTGCTAAATTTTCGTTTCTAAAACGTTATAACTATTTATAGAAGGAGAGACATGCAGGTTACATATGCTGTTGTACAATAAATATAAATGTAGTAATATTAATATTGAACCCATGTGCTTGGTTGCTTTTTTTTTTTTCTTTGTGGCTACTGCTACTTTTATTGGGCTTCCCAGGTGGTTCACTGATAAAGAATCTGCCTGCAATGAAGGAGACGCAGGTATGATCCTTGGGTCAGGAAGATCCCCTGGAGAAGGAAATGGCAACCCACTCTAGTAGTCTTGGCTGGGAAATCTCCTGGATAGAGGAGCCTGGTGGACTGCAATTCATGGGGGTCACAAAGAGCTGGATACGACTGATCGACAGCATGCACGCTGCTTTTATTACTTTTTATACTTACAGCATGATTGTCTTACAATTTAAACATCAAATTTAAATTACATAAGCAATGCATAAATACAGTTCATACCTAAAAACACTCATGTTTCAGAGAGAAAGCTTAAAGTTCTTGGTAACCGCTTCTAAGTGTCCATCTCCACAAAAGAGAGCTTTATTGTCAACCTGTGTACCGCCACAGTCTTTGCTTCCATGCGTGGACATTCACATACGCGTCCTACACACAGTTTTTAGCTCTTGCGACTCCTTTTCTGACCCCTCAGCAATTACTTAAAATTGCTGCCCAATGGAGATGATGATCATTGTTAGGAGCTACCAAAAAGTATTAATATACTGATTTATGGATGTTTGTTATATAGAATCTAGGCAACTGCACAGATCTTCTTGGTAGAGAATCACTTCTATTTCCTTTGCTAGACACAATGCCAAAAGAATACTGAATAGCAGTGGGTTATAGGACAATGCTGAAAATGATCATTCTCACATCTGACCTCAAATCTTTCTAAAAGTGCCTATTGGATGAAAAGTTGAATGAAAATGAATTTTCCTAAAACAGAGATTTCCCCGTCACCTCTTACTTCTCCCTTCTCTCATTCATAACATTTTGTATTATTTTCCTGCCATTTCCCCTCTTAGTAAACATCATGAAGAGAAGATGGTACTGGAATAAGATAGTTCTCAACCAACAGAACTCTCCTAGTACAAAATAAAAAAGTGTTTCATTTAACATATGACTTTTTTCTGGTACATTCTTTGAAGTTTCTCTAATTTTTTTTTCTGACTATATAGAGATTCTGCTGGTTTTAAGAAATGGTTACCACTGGTTAAACTCCTGATGTCATCTGTCCTAGCCATGAAAACAGGATCAGGGACTTAAAACAGTCAACACAGATTTTTTTTTATTCCTTCATAATTTAAATCAAAGCATCAAAAATCTGGGAGCTTTCCAAGTAGCATTAGTGGTAAAGAACCCACTTGCCAAAGCAGGAGACAGATGTAAGGGACTCAGTTTCGATCACTGGGTTGGGGAGATCCCCTGGAGAAGGAAGTGGCAACCTGCTCCAGCATTCTTGCCCGGGAAATCCCGTGGACAGACGAGTCTGGCGGGCTCCAGTCCAGGTGGCCATATGAGCTGGCCGTGCACGCGTGGGACAGATACACAGAGAGTTCACGGTGTGATGGGAATGTGGGTCACAAAGCTGAGCACAAATAAATCAAGAAGCAGATGACAGGGTGGTACTGATAGCAATGTCTGTGGTGAACTAAAACTGGTACTTGGGTAGGAAATGATTGAGTGGGGGGATGACTAAAGTGGATCTCAGGGATGGGGGCCCTGGAGGGCTCTCCAAGGATGGGAATTTGGGTTGAAACCTGAATGATGAGATTAAGTAAATGTGGGTGGAAGGGTATTTGGGGAGGCCGGGGGTGGGGGGGTGTTTAGCATATACACAGCCCCTGCTCTGGAAGCCTGCTCGCGCGTTCATGGGTAGCAAGGAGGGAGGTGGGAGCAGAGCCCATGATCGAGGCCACTCTACATCCCACGGAGCTTATTCTCTAAGCGCTGGGAAGCCGTGAACGGTAATCCAGGGAACAGAAATCCCGCTGCAGCATGTTGCTGTGTGGGGGGATCTGGTGAAAGACCTCCGCGAGTGAGGAATTTGGCACAAGAGCTGTTTGACTCCCAGTGTCTTGAAAACAATCACTGTGCAGGATGCCCTGCAAAGCCCCTTCTCCCACACACCGCACCATAGCAGACGGCAGTGGGTTTGAACACTTCACACAAATTTAAGTTCTGAAGGCAGGGCTGAAGCACTGGTCATGCGTTTACTACCTTATTTAGAATTCAGCTTTCAGCTTTTCTTCGCCAAAGGATACTACCTCAGGTTGAATAGGTCCTGCTAAGATTAGCATCTCAAAAGAGAATAACCGAGAAGAGGGAAACCTCACTTATGGGAACAAGAGCCTCTGAGGGAACATGTCCTCATGGTATTATGCATAGGATGGCCGGCTCTTTGACAAAACTCCCCGCGTAACAGGGACTCATCTGAAGACTGGCTCCTTTTTTTTTTTCTTTTTCCCATCTTTTGGCCTTGAGCATAGCATGTGTGACCTTGGCTCCCTGACCAGGGATGGAACCCACGCCTCTGGCATTGGCAGAGCAGAGTCTTCGCCCCTGGACCACCAGGGAAACTGGCTCATTTGGTGGCTTTTGAGGAGAGACCCTGGGAAGCTGGGGACTGAGACAGGGCTTCTTGCTGTAGACCCTTTGTGCCTTTTCCATCTCTAACAGGAAACTACGCGGTGGTTTTAGTTCTAAGTCGGGTCCAGCTGTTGCAGGCCCGTGGAGGGTAACCTGCCAGGTTCCTCATCCCATGGGATTTTCCCAGCAAGAATACTGGAGTGGGTTGCCATTTTCTCCTCCAGGGGATCTTCCCGACCCACAGATGGAGCCTACATCTCCTGTGTCTCCTGCTTGGCAGATGGATTCTTTACTGCTGAACCACCAGGGAAGTCCAATATGAGACTATACTACCCCATTAAAAAAAAAAAACAAAACTTAGGAACTTCCCTGGTGGTCCAGTGGATAAGAATCCAATGCAGGGATTGGATCAGACCAATCCCTGGTGGATCTGACCCCTGGTGAGGGAACTAAAACCCCAAGTGCTGTAGGCAACTAAGCCTGTACGCTATCACTAAAGGATCCTGCATGTCATAACTAAGACCCGATGCTGGCAAACAGAAATCTTTTTTAAAAACTAGAGTTATATACGTAAATTTTCTACTCATTTTTATCAGTTAAAGGGCCAGACTTCTAACTGGTACATTGTCTCTGATCTATCTCAAGCTGGTTAATTTTTTTAAGTTGCAAGAACGCTTTTCATGATTGTCACACCATTGAATGCCTACTAAGTACAGATCCTTTGCTACATTCTTTTGGACAGCAAAAGCTTTCTTAATCAAAAGCAGGATGAACGGCAAATAACACACAAATTAAACCCTTTGTTGATTACGTGCCACGTTTCATCTACTAGGTTCCTTCATGGGTGTTTCTGTTGTTATTTAGAGAGAGTTCTATGAAATCATCACTAAGACTTCATTGACTTGGAGTGATTTATTTTGGGGGGGAAACCAGATGTTTGGGATGGCTGATAACGCATGAAAAGCGGCCTTCTTTGCTGTTTGTTTTCTCAGGGTGAGTTAGGCGATGATGACAAATATTAAGGTACCACCTTGCGCCATCCTGCTGACAGGCCTGTGATGGATCTTTTTTATCAGTTAGTTGAAAACACACACAAAGAAAGAAGATTAAATAATAAGGCCTAGACGTATGCATAGTTCAAGAAGTTAATTGAAATTTAGATTGCTAACTTATCCTCTGTGCCTTTAAATTTTTTAAACAAAAACCCCACATGCCCACACTACACACACCCACAGCCACACACACCCACACACACACTTATACAATCTGTTGGGAATTTGTTTCTGAAGGGCTAGTGGCTCAGAGGGAAAAGAAAAGGCAGCGTGCTTCGGCCGTTTGGTTTGAATAAGTGGTACAATAGCTATTTGTATATTTTAAAAATTCCAAATCTTATTGAATTAGATAAGTGGGCTCCGAAGAAGGTGAGTGAAACAACTGAACCACTTGTGTGGCTAATTTCAGAAATTTAAAGAAAACACAAACTTGGGAATGTCGCATTACATGGTTCTAAGGCACAAGGCAGAAGGGGGATGGCCTTGGCCATCGGCTCGATTTCTCACCTCATCCAGGACCATCCCCATGGGATTCCATGGCAGTGATGCCACTCCAGGAACCGAGCCAGAAGCCCCCAAACCCCAGCACTGGGGGGCTCTTAGCCAGTGAACAACGGCCCCTCAGCCTCCCCCTGTGCTTGGAGACTGGGGGACCCCGCCACAACTGAGCCACCCTTGACAGTTTCCAACTTTCTTTTCTTTTTCCTCTTTTTACAGTTTCAGGTTTATTTCTGCTCTGGTGGTACCCCCAGCCCCTTGTGAGTTTTCAGATCACCTGCTCCTCGCTTTCCAACCCCAGACATCAAATCAGTGGGACGTGCGGGTAACTCTGTCCTCCACTGAAAACAAAATCTGGGGATAACTTCTCTCATGTTCTATTGAGCTAAAAATGAGTCAGTCTTTTAGCATTCAGAGAGAAGAAGCTTCCAGGCCTTTCTGAGCTGCACTTTGCCTTTGATTTCAGAAACAGACAACAGTGGACAGATCATCTGGCCTGACAGAAGGCCAGCTCTCTGGCCCTACGTCTTTAGGTGAAAGACTGTGGCAAGAGGAAAGGGGGATATTTCTATGCCCAGCGTGGCACCTCAGGTGGCATTATCAGTGAGAGGCCTCTACGTGGTCATCATTTTTTTGAAATACCGTGAGCCTCCATACCTGCTGAGGAACATCCCTGGGGGTGGGAAGGCTTTTTTCCTCTTTGCATCTTTTAATGTGAATGGACGCCTTTGATGGGTCCAGCCACATGGCTGTGGGATGAGACCCCACTGAGCTCCCATGCAGGCCCTGAGGCTGTGTCAACATGGCTAAAAATAGTGGAAAGTTGAAAGATTCCCTCAGTCAACACCACGGGTTTGCAGGGGGAAGGTGGTGCAATCGATGGCACGGCTTGAATAGGTTTCTCCTGTTACTTCATTTATTATTAACAATTGAACATCCACAATAAGGCAAATAGTTTCTATGCTGTGCCCAGTAGGGTTCTAAATTGCTTTATAAATACGAACAGGCTTGATTTTCATCGTAACTTTTCCTTTCTTCTTTTTAAAGAAGATTTATTTACTTGTTGGCTCCAGGTCTTAGTTGTGGCAGGTGGGAACGAGTTCCCTGATCAGGGGCCGAAGCGGGCTCCCTGCACAGTGAGCGCTGACTCCTAACCACTGGACCACAGAGGAGTCCCCTAGGAACTTTCCTTGTCTTCCATTCTAATGAGGAGGGAATTGCCAGCTGGTGGTCTCTGGGCCCCCTCTGGCCCACAGATGGACTTTTGTCTTGCAAAGAGTTTGAAAGCTTGGCAAAATGCGTATAAAATTTCAGCTTCTGGCTATTCTTGAAAATGGGAAAGAGTTGGTGACTTGGGCCTGCACTTCTGCTTGGAGAGCATTGGCAAGAGCGAGATGGTCCACAGACAGACGGGCCAAGAGATGCAGACGCATGCAGATGGGCCCTGGATGTGGACTGGCTTTCTGGGCCATTGGAGTTCCCACCTGGCCTGCTGCCCACATTTCGGATCTGTGCCTGGGCCCTGTGATCGTTGACTTGTGATGCTGGTGTTTCAGAGTTATTTGAGTTCATTGAAGGGGGCAGATCATTGATGGTGGTGGTGGGGAGGGGTTGGGGAAGTTGAGGAACAAACAAAATATGTATTAAGTGAACAAATGAATGGGGTCTCTGGGCTTGAGTGGAGTTCTCTGGGTGGTGAGAGGATGGAATGAGAACGGTTTCCCCACGAGAAGGGACAGCAACGTCCTTATGTGGTGTCTCAGGGGAGGGCTCTGGAGTCTGGTTGCCGGGTCTAAGCGCCATCTGAATAAGCTTGCGGTCTTTGTGCTTCAGAGTCAGCATCTGCACAACAGGGCTAAGCGAGCCAGCTGCCCCACCAGGGAGCTGCACGGATGGAACAAGAGGTAAAGGACCTGCACACAGTAGGTGCTCAAAAAATGCTAGCTACGAAAATCCCTTTAAAATGCTCCTTTCATGAAATTTAAATAATGGTCTGGAGTTTAGTTAATAGTCATGTACCAATGTTGGTTCCTTAGGGTTACCATGAGGTTTCTGTATAGTAGCTTATATATATATAGTAGCTTATATATATATAGTAGCTTATATATATATAGTAGGTTATATATATATAGCAGGTTATATATATATAGTAGCTTATATATATATAGCAGGTTATATATATATATAGTAGCTTATATATATATAGTAGTTTATATATATATAGCAGGTTATATATATATAGTAGCTTATATATATATAGTAGCTTATATATATATAGTAGGTTATATAACTATAGTGGCTTATATATATATAGTAGCTTATATATATATAGTAGCTTATATATATATAGCAGGTTATGTATACATAGTAGTTTATATATATAGTAGCTTATATATATAGTAGTTTATATATATATAGTAGCTTATATATATATAGCAGGTTATATATATAGCAGTTTATATATATATAGTAGCTTATATATATATAGCAGGTTATATATATAGTAGTTTATATATATATAGTAGGTTATATATATAGTAGTTTATATATATATAGTAGCTTATATATATATATAGCAGGTTATATATATAGTAGTTTATATATATATAGTAGCTTATATATGTATAGCAGGTTATGTATATATAGTAGTTTATATATATATATAGCAGGTTATATATATAGTAGTTTATATATATATAGTAGCTTATATATATATAGCAGGTTATGTATATATAGTAGTTTATATATATATAGTAGCTTATATATGTATAGCAGGTTATGTATATATAGTAGTTTATATATATATATAGCAGGTTATATATATAGTAGTTTATATATATATAGTAGCTTATATATATATAGCAGGTTATGTATATATAGTAGTTTATATATATATAGTAGCTTATATATGTATAGCAGGTTATGTATATATAGTAGTTTATATATATATATAGCAGG
Source organism: Odocoileus virginianus (assembly GCF_023699985.2). Taxonomy (NCBI): domain Eukaryota; kingdom Metazoa; phylum Chordata; class Mammalia; order Artiodactyla; family Cervidae; genus Odocoileus; species Odocoileus virginianus. The sequence continues at coordinate 74,533,236 of NC_069682.1, forward strand.
TTATATATATAGTAGTTTATATATATATAGTAGCTTATATATATATAGTAGGTTATATATAGTTTATATATATAGTAGTTTATATATATATAGTAGCTTATATATGTATAGCAGGTTATGTGTATATAGTAGTTTATATATAGCAGGTTATATATATAGTAGCTTATATATATAGTAGCTTATATATATATAGTAGGTTATATATATAGTAGCTTATATATATATAGTAGGTTATATATATATAGTAGTTTATATATATATAGTAGCTTATATATATAGTAGCTTATATATATATAGTAGGTTATATATATAGTAGTTTATATATATATAGTAGTTTATATATATATAGTAGGTTATATATATAGTAGTTTATATATATATAGTAGCTTATATATATATAGCAGGTTATATATATAGTAGCTTATATATATATGCTGTGCTGTGCTTAGTCACTCAGTTGTGTCCAGCTCTTTGCGACCCCAGGGACTGTAGTCTGCCAGGCTCCTCTGTCCATGGGGAGTCTCCAGGCAGGAATACTGGAGTGGGTTGCCACGCCCTCCTCCAGGGGATCTTCCCGACCCAGGGATCCAACCCAGGTCTCCTTCATTGTAGGCAGATTCTTTACTGTCTAAGCTACCAGGGAAGCCCATATATATATATGTATACACATATATATATCGTGATTATTTTAAGTTGTTGATCTCTTAATTTCAAATGAATTTTTAAAATCTTGCATGCAGAGACTTTCTTTGTGGTTCAATGATTAGGACTTGGGGCTTTTACTGCTGTGGTCCTGAGTTCAATCCCTGGCTGGGGAACTAAGGTTCTATAAGCTGTGGGGGGGGTGGGGAGGCAAAAAAATAAAAAAAAAACCCAAATCCTGCATTTATATTCTCCTCTACTTACAGTTACCAATGACCGTTTTTGATATCATATTTTATACTTAAATGGATGCTTCTTACCAGTGACAAATGTGTCCCTGGTGAGGGCGAGCTGGGTGGGGGGTATATGGGGACCCTCTGTGGTGTTCCTGCAACTTTTCTGTTAATCTGTTAATAAAATATTTATACAATAAAAAGTATATTAAAAATCATATTTGTCTATAAACAGTATATGTCCGTTTCATCAGTTGCAATGCTAAATATTTACTGAAATTAAGAAAATCCTCAAACCCACCCTCAGGTTTTCACACACCGTGGCCACACAGCCTGCATATGCCATAGTTTCCCAAATGACTTTTAAAACATGTGGCAATTTTGGGAAACAGCACTTTCCAGATCATTGGCTGCCCCAGTGTCATGATGTAATCAGGTGCTAGTGAGCCAGGGGTTTTGTCTATTCAACCATTTATTTTGTTGTGCTCCCCCAAACTAAATGAGAAAGCATGATTTTAAAGAGGTCTAGATGGATGTGCTAGGCGTATGAAACTTAAGTTTCAAAGTCCCCTTTTGTGGCTGAGTAGATCTGGGATGGGGCCCAACAACTTGCATTTCTATGGGAATTCCCTGGCAGTCCAGTGGTTAAGACTTGGTGCTTTCACTGCCGGGGCCCAGGTTCAATCCCTGGTTGGGAGCTAAGATCCTGCAAGCTGCACTGTGCAGCCAGAAAAATAAAGAACAAAATTTGAGGAGGTTGTGCATATGGAGTGCTTATCAAGATGACTGTGCTTGATAAATATAAACCATCATTACTATCTTCATGCTTTAGTCTTATCAACCTCAAAAATGGGTCTATGGAAGGATTGAATGACATATTTTGTGTAAGTCCTTGGTTCATGCATGTCACTTGTGATGAGTATTATTCCATGGGTGTACAACATACTTGTCATCAATGATAACTGTTCTGATGGTGCCCAGGGTGAGCAGGAGCTCTGGCTTCCTTTCCCAGGAGCAGCTACAGAATTGGCAGGACCCAGTGTGAAATGAAAGTATTGGGGCCTCTTGTTAAGACCTGATTAAGAGGGATTTCCCTGGTGGTCCAGTGGTTAAGACTCTGCGCTTCCAATGCAGGGGGCACAAGTTCAATCCCTGGCCAGGGAACTAGGATCCCACATGCCACAGCCAACAAGCAAAAGCAACAGCAACAGCAAAAATTGTTAAGAATTTCAAAGAGGCCTTCCCAGTGGCTTAGTGGTAAAGAATTGGCCTGACAATGCAGGAGACATGAGTTCAATCCTTGGGTCAGGAAGATCCCCTGGAGAAGGAAATGGCAACCCACTCCAGTATTCTTGCCTGGGAACTTACATGGACAGAGGAGCCTGGTGGGCTACAGTCCATGAGGTCACAAAAGCATTGGACATGACTTAGCAACTGAACAACAATAAGAATTTCGAGATGGTAACAGCAGAGCCTTAAGTCACGAATGGGCATGAGAGCAGCTTGGATGACCCTGAAGTTGGCCCTGTCCTCTCCCAAGGTCGTCTGGGCAGAGAGCTGGTGTTCAGGCCTTGGAGAAGGATGGTTATAAAAGCTTCTTCTGTCCCTTTATGAGTTCGCATGCTCCCTCCTTCTAACTGATTCCAGGACCTTGGAATTCTGTCTGACCCCTAAGGCTGCTCTTAATGCAATCAGGGGACACTAGATCCCGAGTCAGCCCCCGAATCAAAGGCTGGGATGAAATCTTGGATAAATTACAGCTGTTATAAAGAAGCCACCTTTCACCTTGCTCCTGTATTCCTTCTGTTTATAGTCGTAACTCAATGGAGCCTGCAACATTTGCCATTGATAAACCTGGCTGGCTGAGCAAGCCTGATAGGTTAACAAGGACAAATAGCGCAGCTTCAAAAAGCAACAAATGAGAGGCCAAATCATACTCTTAAATATGCAAGTCTGTTTTTTAAAAGAAAGTGGGGTGATACAGAGAGATGCGGCTCAGAAGAACATTTGTCCATAAGAAATTGTTGAATGATGCAAGATTAAGCCAGCTTGTGCGCTGCGTGTGAGCGGGCGGGCCTCTCCTAAATGCAAACGCTGCTCCTGTCCTGCACAAACAGGAAGCACACTGCCTCCCCACGCCAGCACCTTCCCTTGCAGTCTGCGTTCCCCAAGCACTGACGTCAGGCCGGGGCCCCTGCCAGGGGCTTGACAAGGGTGACCTCCTTCAGCTCGCTCAAATACCCTCTGAACCAAGTGACCCAAGTTCACTAGAAGTGGGTAAGCAGGTTTCCAACTTGCCTATTTGACAAACCTGTATTCTTTTTTAAAAAATTTATTTTTTATTTTAACTGGAGAGTAATTACTCTGCAATATTGTGTCGCTTTCTGCCATCCATCACCATGAATCGGCCACAGGTACCCTGAACCTGCCCTCCCGAACCTCCCTCCCACCTCCTCCTCCATCCCATGCCTCTAGATTGTCACAGAGCATGAGATTCGAGTTCCCTGCGCCATAGAGCAAATTTCCACTGGCTATCTTAATTTAACAGATGGTAATGTACACCAATCCTGTGTTCTTAGCCACCACCCAAGAGTCATCTGGTCATATAAATGTGAGTGACAAAAAAAAGATACAGGAATAACCAACATATATGTATATCAGGCAAATTGTGCCAAGGCTTTATACATATTGCATTTGTACCTCACAGCTTCTGGGGGGAGATAATGATTATTATTATCCCCCTGAGACAGATGAGGAAACCAAGGCTTGGGGAAGGTGAGTGCTAAGGGCCACACAGCTTTGGGGCTCAGCAGTTATCGTAGCTCCAGCTGCTGTCATGAGCTACTGCAGGCGGGGTGGCATAGTGACAGACTTTGACTTCTCACGGTTCTGGAGGCTGGGGTGTCCAAAATCAAGGCGCCAGCAGATCTTTCCTGGTTTGCAGATGGCAGAGAGTAGCGAGAGAGAGGAGGCAATCTTCCTAGTTTTTCTTCTTGTTAGGGCACTAATTCCGTCCTGGAGCTTAATCACTTCCCAAAGGCCCTACGACCAAGTACCATCACCCTGGGGATTAGGGTTCCCGCATATAACTTTGGGCAGGGCACAGGCATCAGCCCATAACAGAAGTCACAGCTCAATGGACTTCCCTGGTTGTCCAGTGGCTAAGAATCTGCCTGCCAATGCAGGGGACACAGGTTTGAGTCCTGGTCTGATGAGATGCCACGTGGCAAAGCGGCGCTAAACCCATAGGCCTCGACCACTAGACCGCGTGCCCTAGACCCCGAGCTCTGCACCAAGAGAAGCCCGCGCCGCCCCGCGCCGGCCGCGCACAGAGGAGCCCCGCTCGCGACTAGAGAAAGCCCGGACGCAGCAATAAAGACCCAGTGCAGCCAACGTTAAATTAACTTTAAAAAGTTATAGCTTAAAAAATCAGAAAACGGGAATTTCTTTACTTTCTTTGAGCAAGGGAGAACAGTGCTGCCAACTGTTGAATTTCCACTTAATTGTTTTGTTCAACATGGAAGACGTTTGGTCTTCAGCGCTCCAGACACAAACAGTGAGAGGTGCAGGGACGTGAAGTCTTCAAAATCCTGAAGCCACAGTGGGGGAAAAATAGGCAGCTTGAGGTCAGTGGTGAAAGAGTTAAAAATCCTCTTGATTGTCAGCCTCAGACATTGCAAAACCAGGCCAGCAACTTTTTTTTTTCCCCCCAGAAAAGGTTATAAGTAAACACAGTATGTAATAGATCTGTACTGCCTAATTCTAAGCCATGGTCAGCATCAGAAGGTTACAGAAAATGCAAGCCAGATAGCATGACTGAGGGTGACAAAGGGTTTCTTTTTCTTTTCTTATGATAGATATTTCCTTTTATATTGGAGAATATTCAAATCAGCTGAAAAGTACAGAACACAGTATAACAAACATGTATAGTCCCACTGCCCCCAATCAGCAAATATCATCATTCTGTTGTAATCTTGGATATTTTTAAAATAAAAAATAAGACATTACTGATTAAGCCAAGCCCACTGAACTTTTTCTCAAGGCCTCCCCCAGAAGCGATTGCAATCATGAAATTTATGTTTCCTTTTGACTTTTGCTATGTTACAATAATTTTAATATTCTATAGGTATACCTCTACCTATATATCTGTATCTTTAAATGTTATAAGTGAATTTCTGTAAAGAGTTTTTTGTTCTTGAGATGAGTCATGTTGATACATATGATTCTTTTCAACCGCAGGATCATATTTCCTCTCAGAAACATATCACGTTCTATTTATCCTTTCTCAGACGGGTGGATATTCAGGCTGTTTGCGATATTTTGCTTTTCCAGCAGTGCTATGAGCCTTGCGATGACCTTGTGACATTTGCTGGTGTGTGTTCCTAGCTTGTCTGGGGTGGACAGAATCAATGTTCCCTCCTCTCCAAAGAGTCACAGTGAAACTTGGTCCTGCTCTGAGTCCCTGCCTTCAATGTGGAGACAAGTCAGCTTACAGTACCCACAGAGTCCAGCGCTCTGCACAGCCTGAGACCCGGCAGACGGGCTGGAGCCCACCCTTGCCTCCACTCCCGGCTGCGGTCACTGTCCCTGTTCCTGGAAGCCGCAGGCCCGCCAGCCCCGGACCCCCACTACCTGGCCCCCTCCAGGCCCGGACCCCCACTACCTGGCCCCTCCAGCCCCGGACCCTCACTACCTGGCCCCTCCAGCCCCGGACTCCCACTACCTGGCCCCTCCAGGCCCGGACCCCCACTACCTGGCCCCTCCAGCCCCGGACCCCCACTACCTGGCCCACCCAGGCCCGGACCCCCACTGCCTGGTCCCTCCAGCCCCGGACCCCAGCTGCCTCGTTCCTCCAGCCCTGGACTCGCCACCAGCTGGCCCCTCTGAGCAGCCCTACAGAGGCTCCGGGCCTCCGCCCTAGAGCTGAGCTGGCCTATCATCGCTGCGGGTCTCGGGGACACGCGTGCAATGTGGCTGCTGCATCCATGGAACTAGACTTCTAGCTTCCCTTCCTTTTAAAACTTCAGAACTGGTGTTTCACTCAGCTATTAGATCACTCGCAAGTATCTTTAGGACAATTTGGGTATGTGAATCCACCTTTTCAATCATAAACTTGATGAAATAGAAATTCAGATAAAATCTTTCCCATGAAAATTTAGTGTCCAAACTGAGATATGCTGCCGCTACAAAATCTGTACCAGACTGCAAAGACTTGGTGTGAAAAAATAAAAGTAAAAAATCTCATTTGTTAGTTTTTCCAAAACATTTTTGAACGGATCATGTTTTAGAGACACTGAATTTAGTAAAAATAAAATATGTTATTAAAAGAAGTCTTGCTTGTTTCTGTTTCACCCTGTTTGGCCTGGCTACTAGAAAATTTAACATTACATATGAAGTTGTTTATAACAAAATGTATTATTCAACATGTGTAAAAACAAGTAAAATAAAAATAAATTTAAAAGTAGAGCTTTGAAAACTCAAATAAAAATGATAATACAAGTGAAATAAAAGATAATTAAAATATAACTTTAAAAATATTAAGTATTAATCAGTATAATTAATATTTTAGAATATTTATTCAAATAAAAGTAACTTTCAATTATTTCTACCCATTTCTTTTTCCCTCTTTAAAGCTGGCCACTAGAAAGTTTGGCACTGCTTATATGTTTTGCATTGTATTTTGAAGGGAGAGCTCTGGAGAGTGTCTTCCTGAGGATGGCTCCTCACTCAGATCTTTGCTGTAACATCAACTTCTCAACGGCGTTTCTCCTAGCCGTACAAACTCGAGGCCCCCACCCCACGGCCTTGTCAGTTCTCATCACAGCACTTGGCGTCACCTGCCCTTCTGGGGCGTTTCTCTGTTGCTTTTCTCAGCATAGGACATAAATGAACATCTCGATAGTCCTCTGGCTCTGGCTCAAGCAGTCCGCTGGGCGCTAGAATTGTGTCTGCCTCGTGGGTTATGCGCATAAATATTTGTTGAGTCAACTCACCTCGATCATTTCCGAGGAACATTTCCAAGAATTTGCAAAACAAACTATCCATGTATACACACCACCCACCCAAGGTCGCAGGACTAGGTAACCGAAATCTAACGCCAAGAGGAGACATTTTCCATTTTGGATCCCAGGTGCCATTGGATCTCATGACTTTTTGTCACCCAGTCTTCCTGAAAGGTGGAACCTTGGGATGGGGAGAGAGAGAAAGTGGACAGTTTGGATTTATGCAGGAAGCATGTTTGCCTGCAGCTTGATAAAAGATCACGGCTGGAAGCAAAAAAAAAAAAAAAAAAATCAATCAATCATTCCTTTCTTGATGGCTATTTTAAATATTTAGCTGAAATTGTCCTCATCTGGGTGTCAGCTGTTTTCTCTGCAAACACCCGGAGCCCTTGTGCTCCCACACAATGCAGGGGGCTGGAGGCCCAGCTGCAGGACACCTTTTGTGTTTCCAATTTAAAGCTTCTGGGTTGATAGTTCACATTAACATGGAAAGAAATATACAACTTGTGAGTCAGGAAAGCAGTTTTTACTCATAAAATCCTTTGATAGTTTAGCCATCTGGTCAGAGTGCAGCCCCGCATAAAGGAGGCCCGAATAAGGTTAAAGGGCACACTCTCTCGGGGTCAAGGGGCCCCACCAGAGTTTGCGCTAGCGGACGCCGCTAAAAGGACGCCTGACAAATTATTGCGCATTCCATAGCTTTTTGCGTAAGTATTTCATTACAGTGGACAGGAATGTTGTTGATATTTTCAAACTCGAGGCTGGGCGAAGGGGAGGACGCAGCTCTGCTCATGAACTCTTTTCAGACCTCCCCCCCCACCCCGAATTGCCTGCTCCCCGGTAGACAAGCTCTAAGCATTTTATTGAATGGTTCTGTGAGGCATCGGTGCATTCAGAAGCCTTCTGGCTTTGGCAGCAGTGTGAAGAGCTATGTCCCTCCCCCTTGGGGAGAAAAAGGAAACACACTGCCTTACCCTGAATTGCCAGGAAAGCCCCTCTGCTATTTTGGGTGGGGGGGCTGTTTGGTAATAAAATAGGCAAGGAACCGCAATACTTGGAACTCTGTGCTCTTTCCGGTGTGAATGTCAACAGAAGTAAACATATTTATGGCTTTATTTCTCAGAGGGGATCACAGACAGCAGGGAATTTGAGGCGATTAAGTGTCATTTTCTCCAGAGCCCGGGACAAAAGCGGAGGAAATCACTTGACTTTATGGGGTCTTTGATAACACAAGTACAGTAAGGAAACGGCGGGTCTTTGAACACTAGCAGTGCACGTCTTGGATTTCTAAAAAGTGCCAAGAAGGCGCCCACACCCCTTGAAATGAGAAGAGTGAAGATGTTGTCTGTGAACACATGTCCTGGTGCAGCTTTGGAAGGTGACGGTCGTTAGACATTAGCAACAGCAACAGATCTGTCCTGGTAGGAGACACAGCTTGGAGGATCACTCTGCATAAGACATTTTCCAGCCAGATACTAAGGCCAGGAGGAGATGAAGAGGTGGGACAGGCAGATGGATTGACCTGGACTGCCAAGGGGAGACAAGTTCGTGAGTAGGGCCCTGAGTCTCAGTCAGTGGGAGTAGGCAGGAAGATTCACTGTGCCAGAAGGTCAGAGCTTAGGGAACCCTACCCCCTCTCCAAGTCTCCCTAAAATGGACCAGAAAGCCCCCTGGACCGCTTCATGTATCAATGATAAATATTCATTGGAAGAACTATTGCTGAACCTGAAGCTCCAATGCTTTGGCCACCTGATGCAAAGAGCCGACTCACTGCAAAAGACCCTGATGCTGGGAAAGATGGAGGGCAGGAGAAGGGGGCTATAGAGGATGAGATGGTTGGATGACATCATCGACTCAATGGACATGAGTTTGAGAAAACTCTGGGAGATGGTAAAGGACAGGGCAGCCTAGTGTGCTGCAGTCCACGGGGTGGAAAAGAGTCAGACATGACAGTGACTGACCAACAGCAAATAATACAGATAATGAAAATTTACCACTTTAACTTTTTAACGTGTAAAATTCAGAGGCATTTAATCCATTCACAATGTTGTGCACCCAGAAACATGATTTAGTTGCAGAACATTTTCATTAACTGAAAAGGAGACTCCCATGCCCATTAAGCAGCCATTCAGGCCTTTTTTTTTTTTCCCAGGCCTTTTTTAAAAATAACAATTTTACTCCTGGTGGGCACAATGCAATAAGCCCATCAAAGATGGTGGGAAATTGCTTATTGGATCTGTTTATTTATGGTTCTATTCCTCATGATGGGCTGTAAAGTCAGGCATGAAATAAATAAATACACATGCAAACATACATATATTTAGGTAGCTGCACGCGTGCACGTGAGTGAGAGAAAGAACAGATCGGAGCTGGAGAAGGCAGAACCATTTCTCCACCGCCACTGCTGTGTGTGCGTGGTGGCTCAGTCACACCCGGCTATTTGTGACCCCGTGGACTGTAGCCCGCCAGGCTCCTCTGTCCACGGGGATTCTCCGGGCAAGACTACTACAGCGGGCTGCCATGCTCTCCTCCAGGGGATCTTCCCAACCCAGGGATTGACCCCAGGTCTCCCGCATCCCAGGCAGATTCTTTTTACCGTCTGAGCCACCACGGAAGCCAAGAATACTGGAGTGGGCAGCCTACCCCTTCTCCAGGGGCTCTTCCCAACCCAGGAGTCAAACTGGGGTCTCCTGCGTTGTGGGCAGATTCTTTACCAGTGGAGCTACCCGGACAGCCCTCACCACTGGCTGGTCACCTGTAATTTTATGTTCTGCGGACAGTGAGGGCCGCACATGTCATTCAGGCTGTTTCACCACAGGTCACATTAAAACATCACCTTGAGGGACTTCCTGCTGGTCCAGTGGCTATGAATTTGCCTTGTGATGCAGGGGACACAGGTTCGAGCTCTGGTTGGGGAACTAAGAGCCCACATGCCGTGGAGAGACTAAGCCTGAGAGCCACTGGCAGAGTCTGCCCCGGAGCGAAAGACCCCACGTGAAGCCAGGGAGACTCTGAGTGCCACACCTAAGACCCCAACACAGCCAAAGAAATAAGTAAGTACCTTAAAACAACAAAACAAAACATCACCTTGGCAGGCCTCAGTTTCTCAAGGTACCAGGAGTTTATGAGAATGATTGTGGCTTAGAGCATGAAAGAAAAAGGAAAAGTGAGAAAGAATTAATGGCAGTGCCATGTGTCAGGAACAGTACGAGGCGCCCATGTGCTTCTCCTCTGTAACCCTCCAGAAGACTGAATTTGCAAAAATGACAAGAGTGGCCCTTTACTCTAGGCTACAGATTAGGATACAGGGGCTCCTAGAAGCGAAGGCACTGTTGAAGGTTATAGACTAATTAGTGCTGGATCCACCGGCTCTAAACTCTTACACAGGAAACTCAGTGCCACGAAGTGTAAATTCAACATAAGCCACGTACTAAAATCCTAGACTGGAATCCACCTGCAATGCAGGAGACCCTGGTTCAATTCCTGGGTTGGGAAATTCCCCTGAAGAAGGGCTAGGTTACCCACTCCAGTATTCTTGGGCTTCCCAGCTGGCTCAGATGGTAAAGAGTCCACCTGCAATGTGGGAGACCTGGGTTCGATCCCTGGGTTGAGAAGATCCCCTGGAGGAGGAAATGGCAACCCACTCCAGTATTCTTGCCTGGAGAATTCCCAAGGACAGAGGAGCCTAGCGGGCTACAGTCCCTGGGGTTGCAAAGAGTGAGCCAGGACTAAGCTAGTAGCTTAGCACAGCACAGCATATACTAAAAGGTCCGTCTAATCAAAGCTATGGTTTTTCCAGTAGTCATGTGTGGATGTGAGAGCTAGATCATAAAAAGAAGGCTGAGCACCAAAGAACTGATGCTTTCAAATTGTGGTGTTGGAGAAGACTCTTGAGAGTCCCCTGGACAGCAAGGAGATCCAAGCAGTCAATCCTGAAGGAAATCAACCCTGAGTATTCATTAGAAAGACTGATGCTAAAGCTCTAATACTTTGGCCACCTGATGCGAAGAACCAACTCACTGGAAAAGACCCAGATGCTGGGTTTCAAATGACAAACTATACTCAAACGACAAACAGATACAAATACTCAGCACTATGCAGGCCATATGTATAATCTGAGTTCTTGGAAAGTGGCCAGACATTCTTGCTTGCCTGCTGGACAACCATTTCTTCTCATTCCTTATAATGAGACCTTGATTTTGCGGAGACCAAATGATGCCTATCCCTTGGATTCATCTAAATAAGTAGTTCTCAACTGTTTTAATTTGAAGATACCAACTGAGAAAAGAAAACTGTGAAAGTTTAAAATGTTTGTTTATTATAGCCAGTCTCTGCATGGGTAAGTCCTGTATCTTCAGACACTGACAGATAATCATCCGATTTTATGTAAGGGGCTTGAGCACCCGTAGATTTTGGTGTTTGCAGGGGTCCTGAAGGAATCTGAGCCGCCACTATAAATCACTTAAAATAATAATCCAGTTGAAAGTGAAAGTGTTAGTTGCTCAGTCGTGTCTGACTCTTTGCGACCCTCTGGACTGCAGCCCACCAGGCTCCTCTGTCCACGGACTTCTCCAGGCAAGAATACTGGAGGGGGTTGACATTCCCTTCTTCAGGGGATCTTTCTGACCTAGGGGTCAAACCTGGGTCTCCTACATTGCAAGTGGATTCTTCACCAGCTGAGGCACCAGGGAAGCAAGCCCATATAATCCCGTTACATAACAAATAAACATTTTATGAAATAGGAATATTTTTCAAAATAAAAAAAATTATTGAGAAGAGTGGCATCTAATCTTTCACACTTTATGAAAGCCTCTTCAAGTCTGGCTTTAATAGAAGACAGTGGGATTCTCAGATCGGCTTTTGCACCATTTGTGCAAATGTCCACACAATGATATCAGGCAAGCAACTTTTTAGTATTATTACGAAAATTGTTTCACCTTCATGGCCCCTCAGACTCAAGACAGTCTCAGAGACTGCAGGATTTGTGGACTGTACTCTGAGGACCAGCTGGCCTGTATCAATCAGAGCAACGCTGTTGCCTTTCCACAGGGATTACTGTGGAGGAGGCCATGTGACCAGTCTGGCCAAAGAGAGGGACGCCAGTTGGGGAGCCCCTGGAAGAGGTTTCCCTCCCTGACAAAAGAGCAAACCATAGGAGAAGAAAGCACTGTGGCCCCACCCCCGCTTCCTCTTCCTGTGTGAGAACACAATACTGGGTGTGGTGGCAGCCTTCTTGCAACCATGAGGTAAGAAGTTAGTAAAATGCTAAGAAAGGGGAAGTGGAGGATAGGAAAAGCCTGTGTCCAGGATGACATCATTGAGTCATTACGTCAAACTGAGATGCAAGACTTCTGTTTTCGGAGATAATTAAATCTCGGTCTAAACCACACCGAGTGACCTTTGTATACAGATGCACCCTACATAATACATTGCAGTATAGAAATACCAGGGACTAGAAGTAGATTTTGGAAGGTACAAGGTTGGAAACTCAATTTAGGACTTTTGCCAAATTAAGCAAAGCTTGAGAAAATGCTTTGCCAAACGCAAACCTAGGAATGTAGGTACAAATTTTCAATTCATCTAGTAATGAACTATTTATTGAAATCTGAATCAGTTAGGATTAGGTCTGGTTGTGCAGAATAGAAAACCCGAAGTAACGGTTTAAACTAAGAGACTGTTCACTTCTATCAATTACACATAGGCAGTAGAGTGCCTAGTATGTCAATTTCATGATCATCAGGCACTGAAGCTCATTCCATCTAGCTGTCCTATTATTCTTAAGTTGTGATTTTCATTGTCTAACAAGGAAGCGTGAGCTCCAGGGACCACGTTGGGCTTCCCACATGGCGCTAGTGGTAAAGAACCCACCTGCCAGTGCAGGAGGCAGAAGAGATGCAGGTTCAATCCCTGGATCAGGAAGATCCCCTGGAGGAAGAAATGGCAACCCACTCCAGTATTCTTGCCTGGAGAATCCCATGGACAGGGAAGGGTTACAGTCCATAGGGTTGCAAAGACTTGGACGCAACTAAAGCGACTTAGCATACAGGCAAAGAGGAAGGGCAGAGACCACCTTCCTTCCCTAAAGCCATTACTGAGATGCTCCATGTGATACTTTCTCATAGCTTATTGGCCTGAGCATAGTCACATGACCACATCTACCTGGGAGACTGGGAAATGTAGTCTTTATTCTGGATACCAGTGTGTTCTGCCATCAGTCATGGTTCCTGCTTTAATAGAAGAAGAACAGATACTTGAAGATAAAGTACCTACTATGTCCCACTTCTGAAACACTAATGTGCATCTACTAGTGTGACAGCTTGTATTAGGAAAAGTATATTTTTCATTCACTTAAATATTGAGGGCTATTTGTTCAGCCTACGAGGTATAACACACTGCTGATAGAAAAACAATCAGGAGGAATTGCTATCCAACAAGGAATAGCCTGGTTGGGGAGAACAGTTATGTTTATAAAGTTAAAAAAGAAAGCCATCATGAACATTTTTTCTTAGAGAGATAATTAAGGGCTTGTGCAAAGTTCTAGCTATCAGGAATCTCACTGTATTTTTTCTGTAAGCCCATGAAAAGTGGAAAGCAACTAAATGTCTAGTTATTGTTAAAATCAATCATGGTACATAATTAACAGCAATGCTATTAAATAATACCGGTTTATGCCATTTACTTTATGCCAGACACTGTCCCAGCTCTTTACCTAATTCCTGTGAGACAGATAAATATTATCCCCCTGTTTTACAAATGACGAAACTGAGGCCCAGGAGAGTAACTTGCTCCAGATCATACAGCTAAATGGCAGAGCCGGGATTTAGACACAGAGTCCAAACTGTAATTTAGCTTTTTTTCCCCCCTTGGTTGTGCCCCGAGGCATGTGAGATCTAACTGTTCTCCCCAACCAGCCTATTTCTTGTTGGATAACAACTCCTTCTTATTGTTTTTCTCTCAGCAGTGTGTTATATCTCGTAGGCTGAACAAATAGCCGTCAAGCAATTGTTGTTGAATAAAAATATTTAAGTGAATGAAAGACATACTTTTCCAAATACAAGCTGACACATTAGTACATCGCACAGTAGTGATGCACAAGTGGCACAGTTCAGTCTGCAGGGATGGAACCCTCACCCTCTGCACTGGAGGCGGGGAGTCTCAACCACTGGACCATCAGGGAAAGGCCCTCTGAACTCATAATCACTACTGATTTGTGCGTCAGTGATGCGTCATTTAACTCTTCCTATGTATAGCGGTGTGTTCTAGGTGCTTGGGCTACCTCCTAATGAAAGTTACATCCTAATTGGGGGGCAGGTTTCAGACAATGAAGAATAGGTATAAAAACCAATCACATGCCTGAGGAAAAGCGTGGAGGCAGAGGGAAGAGTCAGGGCAAAGGCCCTGGGGCAGGAACTCAGGTGACGGGCTGGACGAAGCGAGAGGCCAGCACGGCCGTCGTGGAGTGAGTCTCGGGAGAGCGGCGAAGGGACCCGACTTTAAGGGGGCTGGGGCGGGGCGTGCATCATCCGGCCCCCCGGGGCACCGCGAAAACCCTGAGTGAGGGGAGAGCCCCTGGGCATTTTAGTAAAGGACGGCTTTCTTACTGTTTAGTCCCTAAGTTGTTTCCGACACTTTTGCGACCCGTGGACTGTAGCCTGCCAGGCTCCTCTGTTCACGGGATTTCCCAGGTGAGAATTATGCAGTGGGTTGCCATTTCCTTCTCCAGGGGATTTTCTAGACCCAGGGATTGAACCCGCGGCCCCTGCGTTGGCAGGCGGATTCTTCACCACTGAGTCACCAGGGGAAAAAGGAGGGCTACCATCCCCCTCAGATTTTAACGGAATCCCTCTGGCTGCAGACTGAAAACTAGACCACAGGACGCAAGCGTGGCACCTGGAAGAACAGAGACTAAGGCAAGGAGGGATGTTCCCATGAGAGCATGAATTTTCTTAAGTCACAAGCAGTGTGGGCAGGCATGGTACTATGGTCACGCGAGCCGTGGCCACTGGGGGAAGCTGGGTGAAAGGAATACAGGGCTTCTCTCTCTGCTCTGTGCAATGGCCTGGGAGTCTAGAATTATTTCCCCCAAAAGAGTACATATACAAAAATCTCCCAATTGTTTAAAAAAAAAAAAAAGCAAAGAAATGCCACAACACTAAAATCTTTATCTTAAAAATTGGACACAATTTTTCTCGTGTGTTTATTTTATGTTTTTTTTTAATGTTCCCTTACTACTTTTGTAATTGAAAGAAAAAACCTTTATAAAACCATCTAGACTCATCCAGACCCAAGGGATCGCAGGCAGTAAAGAGAGGAAGCCTGAGGGTGGTTCAGGAAAACAATTCTTTCCAAAAAGGTTGACCCGGGGCCAAGAGTAAGTGGTTTGACAGATTTGGAGGCTGACCTGACCTGAAGATGGCACATCTGAACGTCGTCCGATTTACGGCCACGGCTTGAACACGCTGCGTCCAGCCCCGAGTCATCACATGTCATGCTTGCCTTGGAGGAGGCTGTCACCCCCCGGTGGTTCCATTTGTCACCGGAAACTGACATGTTTGGATAACACGCCAGCCCTCACCACGCCGTGCAGCGCTCCTGGGTGCTCGGCCCTGGCCCCCCCATCTCTGTAACCACGTGTCTGGGGGTCTTAGTCACCGTCCAGCAGGTGAGCCGCTTGTGGGCAGGGCTGGGGGCTTGCGGGGCCCAGAGTTGGAAGTGTGATGCCCCCTCTCAGGAGCGTGAGTCCAGGACTTCCCTGGGGTCCAGTGGTGAAGAACCCACCCGCCAGTGCCAGGGACATGGGTTTGATCCTTGGTCTGGGAAGATCCCAGGTGCTGCAGGCGGCTGAGCCTGCGAGCCCCAGCTACTGAGGCCGGAGCTCTGCCGCAGGAGGAGCCGCTGCGATGAGAGGCCCACACGCCACAGCCAGAGGAAACTCTCGAGCAGCGATGAAGAACCAGCGCAGCCAAAAGTAAGATAATTTTAAAAATATAAAAGGAGAGCAACTCCAACATTTGCTTACACGGAAAGTAAAGCAGCAACTCCCTTTTGTTGATTCTGCTTAGTCTTTTCAAAAAAACCCCTAGAGGGAATAAATAATAAACAAACAAGTGAGCAAAATATGAGAGCTGGTGCTTTATAGTTAGCTGAACAGGTGTCCCTCCAAACCCCAAAAGGGGCCTTGATGCATTATCAAATATCTTTTCAAAAAACAAAGCTCTGGATATAATTTTTTCCTCTCTCCCTCCCCTTGTCCCTTCTTTTTTAATCTAACAAATATATACGGAACATCATCTCCTGTGTTTCAGAACACACACCAAGTAGTGCAGAATCGTGAAAACTAAGAAAGACAGGGTCCTTGCTCTCAGGAAGCTTGCAGGGTAGCAGGCAGACTTAAACCAAGGTGCAGATAAAAATGATTTAACTACCGTGGTGACGAATGCTGGAAAAGAGACATTCTCAGCACCCGGAGAGGGTTGAGGAGGATGGGGTGGGCCGTGAAGGCTTCCCAGGAGAAGCAACCTGTTCTGTTTTCTAGATAAAAATGCTATTTCTTATTTCCATATGCAAGTGCTTGGGATACTAGGCTAGGAGACATTTGAAAGAAGTCTGATAATTATTCCAACCAATAATAGCCAAGTTTGGTTTTAGGAGGCAATCAGAATAGAAAAAAAAAAAAAAAAAAAAAGCAAAGGGCGTGCTCGGACATAATTACAGCAAGAATGTACAGGCCAGATTTTACCATATCAACGAGAGAGAATGGAAGTTCACCTTAGTCAACATTAAGGCCAATTGTGGGCAAACACAAGGACGAAATGGGCGCGAGTGATGTCCTTACAGGGGAACATCCTGCAGACGTTCTTACAGGTCCTACATCAGTGCCCCACTAGACACAGAAAGCTGGAGAAGGTTGTAACTCTGGTGTGGGGCGTCTCACATGCTGAGGACATCCGTCACCCCTGCTCGCAGGGAACAGTCTCTCGCTTCTGTGACAACCACAATCACCTCACTAATGTCCAATGCACCCCCTGCTCCCTGCCTGAAGTCCTCGGATTAGCTTAAACGTCACTTCCTCGCCTCTTCAGGGGGCGGCTCCAGGAGAC
This sequence comes from Odocoileus virginianus, assembly GCF_023699985.2. Classification (NCBI taxonomy): domain Eukaryota; kingdom Metazoa; phylum Chordata; class Mammalia; order Artiodactyla; family Cervidae; genus Odocoileus; species Odocoileus virginianus. The sequence goes on from NC_069682.1 coordinate 74,550,213, forward strand.
CAGGGCTGGGCAGTGGCCCAAGGATGGGGCCGGGGGGAGGGACCCAGGGAGCAGAGTAGATGAAATGGGAGGGCACAGCCTTGCTAAGCTGGGACGATCTGAGCGGGTGACGGCAAGCGCATCTCACACTGTGGAAGGGTCTGCAGTGACCCCGAAGCACAGGCTCCTCTTGGCATACGTGTGCCACACCCACCCTCTCTGCGACCCCGGGCTGGGACCCCCGAGCCGTGGGTCCTGGGTCTGCAGGGGGAGGGTCTGAAGGCGGAGCCCGATGAGTGAAGGGCACGTGGTCCAGGCGCGGGCGGACGCGCTTTCTGCTTCCTGGTTTGCAGACTGTCTTCTCTTTGTATCCTCACATGCTTGCTTTGGGCCAGAGCGTGAGGAAGCGGGCTCTCTGGGGTCTCTTCTTACCAGGGGTTGAATCCACGACCCTGGCAGTGAAAGCGCCAGGTTCTAACCACCCGACAGCCAGGGAACTCCCTGTCCTACCTCCTAATACTTTCACACTGGGGGTTAGGGTTTCAATATATGAATTTTGGGGGGGAAGCAAACATGCAGTTTATAACAGTGATATATTTTAGTAAATCCAAAGCCTTCTACAAAAGTTAGTTTAAAATTATTTTTAAAAAATTCTAGAGCAAATAAAAAAAATTCTTGAGCAGTTTTGTTATCTGGTGTGCAATGCAGAGGAGTCCAAATTCAGATGGTGTGGGGGATATTCAGGTAGCTGCTACATTATGCTTTTGCGTTCACAAATAATTGCTGTGGATTATTGTTACAGAAAAGAGTGGTGGTAGTGGTTTAGTGGCTAAGCTGTATTCGACTCTTTGCAGCCTCACAGTTTGCAACCTGCCAGGCTCCTCTGTCCACGGGGTTTCCCAGGCAAGGATAATAGAATGGGTTGCCATTTCCTTCTCCAGGGGCTCTTCCCAACCCAGGAATTGAGCCTGCATCTCCTGTTTGGCAGGTGGATTCTTTACCGCTGAGCTACCTGGGAAGCCCATAGAATAGATTAAAACTATGTAAATGGCAATAAGTAGGTCAATGGTTTAAAAACATGAAGTACAGCCATATATTGAAATATGATGTAGATATTTTTTTAAATGTGGCAGGTATGAGTAGCTTTCTCTAACACTGTTGATATGGGTCAGTGTCCAAGATGCATAAACAAGTGGAAAAAGCAGATACAGTGTGTCTGATAGGCTTCATTTGTGGCAACAAATATAAAAGTCAGTGTAAAAACCTGTGCCCGTGAATGTATACAAATCTCCAGAAAGATAAACAAGAAACAAGGGTGGCTGCCTTGGGGATGGGAATTAGTGACTGCAGAACAAGAAAAGCAAGTGTTTCTATTGCACAGCACTTTGTACCTTTTGAATACTGAGTCTCATGAATGGATGGCCTCTTTTAAATAAATAAATCACACACAGACCCAAACGATGAAACAAAAAAGACAAGCAAAAATCGTTAACACCAAAACAACATAGGATTATCTACAGTATTCTGACCCAACAAAATTAAAAGATTCGCTTGGAATTTGGCTGAAACTCTAAGTCATATTAGGGAATGAGGCTCTCCTAACAGAAGCCATTTAAGGAATGGAATGCCTTCCACAGGTCTGGTGTTGGCCCCAGCGTTACAGGAACAGTGCTGAGATCTGCGCTGAGTTTCACCATCATAGTGGTGTGCAGAGGGGCTTCCCAGGCCGAGCAGTGGTAAAGAACCCACATGCCCATGTAGGACATGCCAGAGATGCGGTTTGATCCCCGGTTGGGAAGGTCCCCTGGAGGGGGGCATGGCAACCCGCTCCAGTGTTTTTGCCTGGAGAATCCCATGGACAGAGGAGCCTGGCGGGCTACAGTCCCTGGGGTCACAGAGTCAGACAGGACTGAAGCAACTTAGCATGAACACACACACATGCAATGGTGTGCAAAAGACAGACACATCCTAACATCTCCGAGGCTTTCCCTGTTGCAGGTATTCACAATGGTTTGTTTCGCTCCTTTGCACCTTTAAAAACATTTTATGTGTGTGTGTGTGTGCTGCCTGTTTGGTAATGAAAAGTGGGAAATGAATGCTACTTAGAATTAATATAATGACAAGTATATTCCCATAAGAAAACTCCCCAAATGTCTTTAAACTCAATGGAAAAAAATAAAAGAGACTTGTCTGGCCCTTGAGACTGTAAGGCATCTTTTCTTTCTTAAAAATATTAAGCTCCCAACAAGATTAAAAACTTTACCCTCCATTAAGTCCTAAAACAGTGAAAGTGAATGACCCATCTCCCCAGTGTCATATTTCCGGAGGGGACAGTGATCATGAATGTCTCTGGGATCTGTACGCTCCGTTAAGTCCTGTTAGGAAGAATACGTTCCAGCTCTAAGACACAATTAATATCTTACCGCAAAGGCATTCTTGAATAGATGACTGAGATTTTAATTACACTCAAGCAGAAAGTAATACTTTCTCAGGCTGGGTAAAAACACCCTTCGGAAGTAAATTTGGGGGCCATAAAGACTGGGGATTAGTTTAGCTAGTCATTTGTAACAGGTAAGTGGTGGTGCTTTAACTTCCTGGACTTAAGGCTGGAGAAGCAGAAGCGGGTATGTCAGGAGGAAGAAGCAGAGCCCAGCTGAGGGAGGGGAAGGTCTTCATGAATTTTTCTACGGCTGAGAATTCATAGATAACGACAGTACTGATTGTAAAAAGGATAAAACTTCAGGATCAACATTCCTACAAATTTGTAAGTTAACATTCGTTTCATTTGCCCAGTGCATTCATTGCGGCTACAGGAAACGTATGCGTCTCACTAAAGCTGGAGAGAGAAGCTGAAGGCAGCCACCAAATCTCCAGACGGCTGCACAGTCTAGCCCAGTGGTTCTTTGTGGGGAGGCAAGCATGCAGCTTGTGGGATCTTCGTTCCCGGACCGGGGATCAAACCCGCAACCCGCATCCTCGGCAGTGAAAGCGTGGAGCCCTAACCACGGTGCCGCCAGGGAATTCCCTAGGCCAGTGGTTCTTAAGCTGCAATAGTTTTCATTCAGGGCATGTTTCATGCTGTCTGGAGATACTTTTGGTTATCACAGCTGGGGGGGTATCACCGGCATTTAATGGGCCAGGGATTAAACATCCCTGCTAAACAGCCCCCACAACAATGAATTCAAAGGACCAAAAGTGCCAGAGTGGAGGAATCAGGTCTAGAGTTCGCTGAGTAATGTGTTGGAGGGTGTCCCTCGAAGGCGATAGAAATTTACAATAATCTCCTTTTAGTAGGGGGTCTCATCCACGATGTATCATTTCCTTTGGGGGGAATTATTCAGATCCTAGGAGACACTGCAGTGACAACAAAAACTTCGGGGATCAGGTGGGGAAAAGAGAATATGTTTGTCATTTGTCCCAACAATAGACAACGTAGACCCCGTCACTTAAGGAATAGTTAAAAAGGTGTGGAAAACAGAAATAAGATATTTGGCTTTTTCCTTTAGTAGGGAGAATGTAGGGAAAACCAGAATACTAGTTAAGAGAGGAAGTTAGGCCTCTTGGTAGTCACTCTAATTGGAGTCTTATTCTTTAAAAGTATTGGGTGGGGCTCAAGGTCTTGGGTCCCCTTGAAATTAAATGCAGAATACAGTTTGTACCTGTATATTGTGTACTTTCACCAGATTCTCTGTGGAATCTATAAACCCCCAAAGACTAAGAACCATGACTATAAAGGGTCCTAAGTACCAGTTGTGGCTAAATGCATTTCACCCCCTATTTTTGAATAAGCCATACTTGCATGTGGTGAAAATAAAATTAAGCAGTGGGAAAGAAGAGTGAGAACCATGACTCAGGGTCCCTCACTGATCTGGGGCACAAAATGCTGAGGGGGTTTAAAGACAGTCAGGAATCAAGATAAATAACCGTTTAAATGTAGTATCTTAAAAGTGAAATGATAGAAACAAAAAAATTAATGAAAAAATCCAGGATGAACAAAATATCAAAACTCAAATGGAAACAAGGTCAGACTGCAGACTTTTTTCCTTTCGCCTCAAGCTCCACTATGACCCAGAAGAGCACCGTTACATTCATGGCTTATATAGCTTTCTTGTGTATCCTTCCAGAGGGATTCTATGTAATTACAAGCAAATAATATATATATCAACTGCCTACCCGTATGCTTTTTGTTATACTCGGCATACCATTTCATACCTTGACTTCACTTACTATGTCTTCAAGATTCCTGTTCCTTATGAGAATGGAACACAATATTCTTTATTTATGTTATACACATAGACAGCTTCCCAGGTGACTCAGTGGTAAAGAATCCACCTGCCAGTTCTGGAGATGCGAGTTTGCTCCCTGGGTCAGGAGATCCCCTGGAGAAGGAAATGGCACTCCACTCCACTCCACTCCAGTATTCTTGCCCGGGAAATCCCATGGACAGAGAAGCCTGGTGGGCTACAGTCCATGGGGTCGTAAAGAGTCGAACAAGACTTAGTGACTGAACAACAACAGAACGTATGTTGTTTTGATATTTCATATTTCATATGATACAGCTATACAAGAAAATGTACTTATTGTCTTCTCTTTTAAAGCATGGGTCTCACTAATTGCTTTATATAATTAAACATTTTTGTGTAAAGCACCATCTTTTCCTTGAAAATCCATTTCTCGGATACTGCATGCTACAATCGTTTGCCAGGTCACATCCTATGGAAAGAAATCTCTGGAGTTCTCTGTTTCAGCAAAGTGCACGCCTCCTTCCTTGCCTCCCTCACTGGGCTTGGTAACCTATATAGAAATGGCTGGATGGACATGGTGAGACTCCCAGGTAAATCGAGTGTCCTGGAGGGCATGCTGGCCTCCTCAAGTTACTGGCCACTGCTAATTAGTTTAGAGAGTGTAAACCCTTCATATTCTCAAATTCTGTTTTCAAAGAAACAGGAGGCTTAAGTCGCCACAGATGTGAATGATGTCATTTAGAGGGACTTCAGGAGACACAGCTGAAACCATCTGAAGCTGGCAATGCAACGCAAACCCACGGAGTGGCTCTGTGTTAATTCATTTAGCCAACACAGAACCATCCAGCTGATTCTGGCAGGAGCTCAGTGCATCTAATAGAGTCTGAAAAAAAAAAACCAACCAAACCTTTTGTTGTTTCAGTTTGGGCTTAAGAAAAAAAGACAGTAAAGAATAAAGTTGGAAACGTATCTTTTGTTGGAAATTTGACCAGTATATTATCAGAGGGTATTTTCCATACTCCAATATTAGCAGTAATTTCATAAAACTTATTTTGTGCAATTCCTTTTATTGCTTTTCTGGTTTCACATTTACTATGTACATTGTGCTAAGTTGTTTCTCTCATGTCCAACTCTTGGTGAGTCCATGGACTGTAGCCCACCAGGCCCCTCTGTCCATGGAATTCTCCAGGCAAGAATACTGGAGTGGATTGCCATGTCATCCTCCAGGTGATCTTCCCCGACCCAGGGATTGAACCTGCATCTCTTACGTCTCCTGCATTGGCAGTTGGGTTCTTTACCACCAGTGCCACCGGGGAAGCCCATTGATTCCACACAAAGTTGTGTGAAGGGTCTACTTTGTGGTTGGCATGCTTCCGGGACTGATGACACAGGATGAAGAAGGCAAGATGACGATCCCACCCACGCCAGGGGCCATGGGTTTCTCCATCTTTTTTCCTTTCCAGGCCTCTGCTAACACATAGTATTTTATAACATATAGTATATACATATAGTATTTTACAATGATGGGGGTTTCTTGTATGGATAGGCATATACCTATAGAGACATACAGAGAGTCACAATAACATCTGTGAGGGGAATAAAAACCTCCCACATTTAAAAAATATTTTAAAAATATTCCTTTTTATCTCTAATCTTCACATGGATTACAACTGTGGACACTTTGAACTATATTCTACATTCAAAAGAGTTCTCTGCCTTTGATCACAGGTCAGTGTTGCCACATTTACAGGGATAAAATGATGGCAATAATAGTGAAAATCATAGAAATGAAAATGCTCCGTTACCGAGGTCTGGCTGCCGGACATGGACACTGTAAATCATGTACACCGCTATAAAGCTTACTCACAGCCCAAGCATGTGCCAGTGCTGCCTCTTGAAATCACACAGCAGCCCTGGGATGCTGGGCGAGACCCACCCTCCCCCAGCCTCCCCACCCCCGGGGAGATCAGTTCAGGAAGGGGTGGGGGGCTGGGGCTCAGGGCAAGCCCTTCGCCATCCCAGCACAGATCTGTTCGGCTTTCAAGCACAGTATTTCCCACTCTAATATCATGTGAGCAAATAAGAAGCATCCATAAAGCTTGTAAATCGGCATGTATAAACCTGGGCTGACACTTGTCAGCTGCTGGATTTGATGGAGCCGGCACAGTAATTTCTAAGCCTCCAGTTCTGTGTTGTCACTAGAGGCTGACAGTAGGTGACTTGGACCCCCAGGCTTCAATATGAAATGAGATAAATATTCAAAATATGGATACCAAAGGGGTCCTAGCCTATGAGGATCAAGCTAGACGCTGTATGTTAAAAAAAAAAAAAATAGAAGAAAATCCATAAATTTTACAGTGCTCTCCAAATCTTTATTACTATATTATCTTTTTTGGGGGGTAGGATTATCTCATTTTTATTTTTGATGGACATACAATTCACATCACATGAAATTAACTATTTTAACGTGTATAATTAAGAGGCATTTAGCCTGTTAGCGATGTTGTGCAGCCATCAGGTTATAGTATTTTCATGAACACACACATACATGTACACACATATATACGTCAGCCGTGACAGCGTGGGCACCTGACCAGCCTCCTTGGTCTCCATCCTCTGGTCATTCGGTGCCCTTCTCGGACACTAGGCTCCTGCAAGTCTCCCAACCCCTAGGCCTCTAGCTCTCACAGGGTTTCCTGCCTCTTCTCAATCCTGTCTTTGAATTTCAAAGCCTTACAATTGCACTCAACAAATTGCTGTGGCTATTTAAGCATGGTCTTCGTGATATTTGCTGCTTTACAAAGCAAGTGAATGTCAGGGGCTCTGACTGGTTACAGAGCCAAAAGTAATTCCGAGATAGCAAGATGAAATTTTAATTATAACCATCCTTGGTTTTTAAAGACACCCAAATACTGAATAACTGTACACAAAATGCAAACAACACCCATACCCAACTCCCCCAGTGTCGCTGGGTTGCTCAGGCAGAGGACAGACACAGTGCTAATCATTGGAAATTTCTAGAAATAAAAGGCTCAACAATATTTAAGATCTTTGCACAGAAATACAGAAGCCAGTTGAAAGCCTTTTCCATATCTGATAACTGGAGCTATCATTTCTTTTTAAACGCAAATAAGTGATTTCGGGCATGATTAGAAAAAAAAAATTGAACTGGATTATTTGCACCAGAGTGCAGGAGGATGACTTTTAGCAGCGATGCCTGTGTCCACAGGAATCAGCCCTGTTTTAATTTCTAGATTAGGAGTTCTACAGATTCGCAAATAGGGAGGGGCCCTGGTAATTTCTAAAAAGCCACAAACAAGCCGTGCGTTTCTGTTCCTTCCGATGAAACGCGCCAGATCGGGCAGTGTGTTCGTGATCACACCAAAGTAGCAGCATCCAGTTCAAAGTGGAGGAAAAACAGTCCTAACAATGCAAGAACTTCCCAAAGTCCAAACATCCCAGGCCACGCAGCTCCCACAAATGGAAATGGTGTCAGATCTGCATCATAATTGATCCTCCAGATTTCCATCCACAAAAGAAGGATGTGGTCAAACAGAACAAACAACGCCAGGGACAACAGAGCAGCCTTTCTGCAAACGTTCCCCTCCCCTCCGCCCACCAAAGTTTAGAAACCGACATCAATTTCAGCGTAATCGCTCAAGATACAATCGCCGAGGAGGGCAGGGGACAAGCACATCTGTGCTGTTTTCCTCTGAGAGATGTGAGCTGCTGATAAATATTCACAGTAGAGGTTTTTCCATAATTCTTGGAGTCTTCAAAAGCAAAACCATTTTGGGAGTCCAAGCTTTTTGCTCCTGCCCCCGCACAAACATAAAGGGGAGGCAGGAGGGAAAAAAACAGTGAAAATGAGGGAGAGTAAGAGAAAAAAGAAAAAAATTTGACACAGATAAAAGAAATTAAGCAAGCCATAAAGTCTAGGCTTTGTTTTAACTGGGTTGTAAGGTCCTGCTGTGCTGCCCATAATCCAGCTGGGAGAGGCGCCCCTGCTGGGTGGCTAATTAAAACAATTATAAATACAAAGAGGGTATCAGTGGCATTCCAAGATTCAGACAAAGAGATAAAGCGTTGAAGATTTAAATTGTCAATGGTCAATCTCTCTTCAGGCGGTTCTGAAGAGCGGTCAGAGTCCTCAAGAACTCCCAACTCTTTTCTATTACTGACTTGTGTCTGGTTACTCAGGACTCTGCCTTCTGTTGGGTTTACAAACATCAAAATATGTCAATGATGGAATTAAGGGAAATTTTTAGGCACAAAAAGACTTCAGCGTCCAGCATGTCAGGACGGTGGCTCTGAATTTTAAAATAAAATCTTAAATGGTGAAAAAGGCCCCTGACCCACCTTTGGAATCACTATTTTCAAAATAAGAAAACAGAAAAAGATCTTGAGACCTTTTCCCCCAATTCAAAGCGACGAAATGAAAGTCAATGCGAAATGTGATTAAAGAGTATTTTAAAAAGTACTAAGGGAAATTTAAGGAATGTTGAAAAGGTAGCAAGTATGCTAGGATTACCACTTCAAAGTATTTTTTAAAAGTGAGTTGCAGGGTTAAACAACAAAAGTGAAAATCTTTCTTAATTTCATAGAACAACTTCTTTCTATTTCCCCCCTTTCTGGCTTTTACAGGTTGAACCCTATGAAAGGAACACTCAGAAGTATAACCTAGAGTTGTGTAAATTAGTTCTCTGATTGTGGTAAAGACCCTCAAAGGTGTGAAACTAAAGCCACAGGCAAGAGCTAACGTCAGCAACTCGAGGAAAATGTCCGGCAACTTTGAATAGCGACAGCACGGGACAGGATAAGTGTCAGATGCAAATTCAAATGTGGGATGGGCAACGTCCCCGAGTCCTTTAAAGAACAGGACCCAGATACTGTTCTGCGGGCGCCTCGCACCTTTCCAGCCTGTAGAGACAGTCGCTCTCTGCGTGTTGGGAGCCTCTGGGGACTCAACCCCAGAGCAGAAGGCATCACAGATGTTTCCAGGGCCACCACGGCCAGTGTGGTCTGTTTGCTCTCCCGAGTGAGGGGGACCACTGAGAGCCTGCACTTCGGGGCTGGTGGGCCGGGCAGCAGGAGAAAGACCCCGGAGCTCCAAGCCTCACCCTTAAAAGCAACAACGCACCTCTTCCCATCCTGAAAGAAAGTAACTGGTGTAGCTGGTGAAAGCGGTCCAGGAGGCAGCGGTTAAGGCATTTGCGGCTCATAAGGACCCCGTGGGGGTCAGAGCCGGGGGCATCCTCTCCCATCCCCAGCCCGCTCCCCGCAGCTCCTGCCCCACCGTCTCTCACTTCCTCTTCTCCTGTCTCATTTCGCCTCCAGTGGCCAGGGGATTGAAACTTTCCTGTGGGATGATCAGTGCTCTCCCATCCTTCCTCCATCAAGTAATTGGAAGATGTGTATCTTTCCTGGTGTTGAAATAGTATCAGTAAAAAGGTCTGGGAGACTGAATGGAAACACTGGCCCAAAGCACTGGCAACACATGACCAATTAGTAAAAAGAAAGGATTTGACCAAAATGACTCCCTTGCCCCAGGGATAAAATGTTGCCTCAAAAAAAAAAAAAAAAAAGTTGCCTCTCACATGGATGCACCTAGAGACTGTCATGCTGAATGAAGTAAGTCAGACGGAGAAGGGGAAATATCCTATGACACGGGGAATCTAAGAAGGAGTGATACAAATGAACTGACTTACAAAACGCAGACTCTCTTAGAGAATAAACGCAACGGTGTGGGCAGGGGGAGTTTGGGGCAGAATGAGAGCAGGGACGTCGGGGAGTCTGGGATGGACAGGGACACGCTGCTACATTGAAATGGACGGCCGCCAAGGACCCGCTGCTCAGCACGGGGGACTCCGCCCGTGTCACGTGGCGGCCTGGATGGGAGCGGGGCTTGGGGGAGAACACATGGATCCGTGTGGCTGAGTCCCTTCACTGCACCTGACGCTGTCACACCACTGCTCATCGGCCATGCTGCTGATGCTCCCTGGCTTTGGTCGTGTCTGACTCTGTGTGGCCCTGTAGACTGTACCCCGCCAGGCTCCTCCATCCACGGGATTCTGCAGGGAAGAGAACTGAAGTGGGATGCCATGTCCTTCTCCAGGCGTCTTCCCAACTCAGGGATCGAACCCGGGTCTCCTGCATCACAGACAGATTCTTTACCACTCAGCCACCAGGGAGGCCTGTAAATCGGCTACTCCCCGAAACAAAATAAAAAGTTAAAAAAAAAAATGTTGCCTCAAAAAACACCTTTGCTGCTTTAGGTATTTTGCAGTTATTATATCGCCAGAGTATTAATGAAAAGCACAGAAACTCCTCTAGTCACGCACATTCAACTCGGAGCTTTTCTGGATCTGAACAAAATTCCACACGGAAGCAAAAGTGCGACAAAAATCTGCTCGACCCCAACAGACGGCGATGGGTTCTGGGCTCTGTCACTCCAGGCTGGTCAAGATGTTTAGGCTAAGGCAGGGCTGAAACTCAGATTCGTGCACTCAAGGGGCAGAGGAAAACAGGTGGCAGGTCTGCATCCTGTTCGTCAGGAGGCATAAAAGTCATCAAGCAAATCTTCAAACACCTAAGCTTCCATTTGACGCACATCCACTCACAATGACAAAAGCAAAGCATAGGGCCAACTTATTGTGCTTTTTTTGCTTATTTTTAAATTTGGTGACACCGAGGGGCATGCAGGGTCTTTGTTCCTTTGGGCCCCAAGCCAAGTCCTGACCCCTGGACTACTGGGGAACTCCCAAGTGATTCTCCATATATGACCCCAGAAACCACCAGAGGAGAGAATTTACTCACTACGCACGTGTCTGGGTGTTCTGAAGATGGGCCTTGATAGTGACATGAGTAACAAATGTAATTCATAAATTATTATTTATCCTGTTTCTTTTTGTTGCTTCCATTTCAATAAAATCACAAAATGTGTAGTTTTAGTCAGGTTTCTCCATAATTTATATTCTATTTACCAAAGACTATCAAATATTTTTGCAAAGAGCCTGATAATAAATGCTTTAGGCCTTGTGGTCTACATATGGTCCCTTTCATATGTTTGTCTTGGTTTATTTTACAAACCTTAAAAAATATAAAAACCATTCTTAGTTCATGGGATAAATATAGCCCTGAGGCTGTTTGAAATAAAATCCTGTCACTTGTTGACTCCTGATTTTGACAATAATCATCTAAAAAGTTTTTAGAAATAAAATATGATGATCAAAGTATAAAATATTTGAATCCTCATTAAAAAATTAAATGCTGAAAAGTAAACACTTCACAAATGTTTTAAAACATTTTTCTTCCAAAACATTCAAAATTATTTAAGATGGAAAGGTAAAATACAAACGATAATTGACATCAAGCTTTATGTAAAAATTATTTAAAGAAAGCTGAAATATATATATAAAGTATTTGTTAAAGCCCGTTAAATATGTTACAAAAATAAAACTATTTTCAGCTCCAGCATTCAGTCCGTGTTCATCTAGCTGGCAGTGTTGAGAACCTAAGCCTGTTACATCAAGACCGATGTATATGCACACGGAAGAGTAATATGAATTAATATTATAAAATGTTCTCTGCTGCTGTGTGCAGCTGGCACCAACACTGTGCTCTTTGTGACAACTCCCGAATCATGAACTGGGACAATAGAAACGAGAATGGGGAAGCTCCGGCATTGCTGGGGTGATGGGCTGTACACGTATCTCACTAATCTATGGCACGGGAGAAGGCTCAACAGTCAATTCAGTTATTTTTCTCTTTCTTAAAGTACTTCCCCTGCTCAAATCCTCTATACACTGTAGAGACTGTTGTTGGATATTGGCAGCGACCGCCACAGACCTCCAAGGCGTTCAGAGCAAGTGCCTTTTGCTTTGCAGAATATTACCAGAGATGGAAGACGTCAGTCATGAGTATGGATGTTTAATGCCATGGCTTGCACGATGCCATCACTGAGTACCAGGTGCTGAGGGGCCAACTTGCCCAGGATTTTTTTTAATATGGACCATTTTTAAAGTCTTTATTGAATTTGTTACAATACTGTTTCTGTTTTGCTTTGGTGTTTTGGCCACACGGCATGCAGAATCTTAGCTCCCTGACCATGAACTGAACCTACATTTCTTGCATCGGAAGGTGAAGTCTTAACCATTGGACAGCCAAGGAAGTCCCTAACCATGATTTTTAATAAATATTTTGTGTGTATATTTCATATTCAGAACCACAGACATGAGGCGTCCAGGGCAGGGGTCCTGCCTGCCCAGGTCTAAACGAAGACTGCAAACCAGATTAAACAAACAAGGCCAAGTGGAAGGTGAAGGGCCTCTGACACTCGGGGGCAGACTCGGAGAGAGGGAAGATGGGTGGAGAAGCAGTGGTCTGGGAGGCCAGGCCCTGTCTAAAGAGAACTGTCAGCGTTCTGCCCTTACCAGTTACTGACATCAGGGAAGTGCCCTTACCAGTTACCGACATCAGGGAAGTGGACCTGGTGTTGCTGGACTCTCTGACTTCTCAAGACAATGCTAAATTCTGGGGATGTATATTTAAAAATTGACATTAGAGATAACCCAGGTTGAAAAACTAAAAAGCACATTTGGTGGTATCACACCTTTAGGCTGGAATGATTACCAAAGCCACTATGAGCAGCCTTCTGGTCTACCGCATTTTCCTATTTGTGCTTATTTTTGAAGCATTTATGATCACTAATTCTTCATTTTGGATAAATACTAAAGTAATGACAGAGCCAAAAGTGGGGAAAGAAGAAGCAAGTGATTAGGTTAGAAAAGTAAAGGTTAGGTTTACATTGATGTGTCACAAGGGTGACCTGTGTTCGGCCACTTGAACTTAGTAGAATATGGACTCAGCAATGTCCTATTTCCCAGTGGAGAAGCTTCTATAATCGAGCACGTTAGGCTGTTTCTGGCTCTGCCACTAAGTTCAGATAATTTCTGAGAGATCTGCACTGTACGTCAACTCATTTTCAGTAACAGGAGAGTGAGTGGCAAAAAAAGTGAGATGAAAGGGTGGAAGGATGAAGTCAGAGATCTGCGGGGAATATTTCCAGGAGATGCGAAGACTCAGGATGTGGTGTTACATCCCGTGGTTCTGGAGGCAAACATAGGGTATCTGGCCTGAGAGTGGGGGAGGGAGAGAGAGAAGGGACTGCATCGAGGGCCGGGTCAGGCCTTTGGAGCGCAGGTGGGATACCTACAGAGAGGAGAAGAGGGCGGACTGTCCCAAGTTCAAAACCCAGTTTTAATTCTCACAAGCTGGGAGAAGTTGCTTCTCCCTGAGGTTCTGTTTCATCACTTGTAGGAGGGTGACAATGATGACTGATCTCAAAGGGTTACTCTGGGAAAATAAGTGAGCTATTCAAAGTCAAGGTGTAGGGCACGTTCCTCAGTAAGTCCTCAACCAAGCAGACTATTGTTAGAAGAATCACTGGGAGCAGTGATAGGAACTTGGGAGTCATCAGCAGAAAGGCAGGCAGCTGAAAGTTGAAGAGCACACTTTGGAAGGGGGGCATATGTATTGGGGAGCATATGGTGGTGCTAGTGGTAAAGAACCTGCCTGCGAATGCAGGAGATGTAAGTCGTGGGTTCCAAGATCCCCTGGAGGAGGGCGTGGCACCCCGCTCTAGTATTCTTGCCTGGAGAACCCCACGGACAGAGGAGCCTGGCAGGCTACAGTCCCTGGGGTCGCAGAGTCGGGCACGACTGAAGCGACCAAGCATAGCCACAGCCTTGTGGATGTGGGGGAGTAGTGGGAGGAAGTGAGACCCTCAAAGGGATCAGAGGAGGAAGTCAAGTAGGAGAAAGGCCAAGACAGGATTTGGGGAAGGTCCCTGGGTGAGAATAAAACGGAGATTTAATTTTCAGGGCAGTGTGAAGAGTAAATGTGAGTTCAGTTCAGTTCAGTCACTCAGTTGTGTCTGACCCTTTGAGACCCCATGAATTGCAGCACGCCAGGCCTCCCTGTCCATCACCAACTCCCGGAGTTTACTCAAACTCATGTCCATTGAGTTGGTGATGCCATCCAACCATCTCATCCTCTCTTGTCCCCTTCTCCTCCCACCTTCAATCTTTCCTAGCATCAGGGTCTTTTCAAATGAGTCAGTTCTTCACATCAGGTGGCCGAAGTTTTGGAGCTTCAAGCTTCAGCTTCACCATCAGTCCTTCCAATGAATATTCAGGACTGATTTCCTTCAGGATGGACTGTTTGGATCTCCTAGCAGTCCAACGGACTCTCAAGAGTTTTTCTCCAACATCACAGTTCAAAAGCATCAGTTGGAATGACATTTTACAAACTTTGGGGTGCTAGGGAGAGGGGACATGTTTAAAGTGCAGATTTTCAGAAAGCCTGACTCAACGGTTCTGGGTGGGGGCCCAGGAATCTATAGGGATTCCAGCTGCAGTTAGGCAACAAGCCACTCTTGAAAGAACACTGTGAAGACAGAACATGCAGCCGGGAGAAGAGATAGAGCGGCCCCCACTGTTTAAAGGTGGTTGGTTACAGTACACATGTGTTTCCCCTCCAGTACCCATGCACTGACTAACACTTCACACATGCATTGAAGAAAGTAAAAAGTTTTCAAGAGAAAACAGGTTGTCTTCAACAGGTTCTTTGATAGGTAAAGGCAGGGACGGTGGCTGCTGGTGCTTATTTCTTTCTTTTATCGGCCAAGGGAACAGCAGCGGTAAAGAACCTTTCTGCCAGTGCAGAACACCAAGAGACACGGGTTCAAACCCTGGGTCAGGAAGACCCCTCGGGGGAGGGCATGGCAACCCACTCCCGAATTCTTGCCTGGAGAACCCCATGGACAGAGGAACCTGCCAGGCCACAGTCCATAGGGTCGCAAAGGGTTCGACACCACTGTAGCAACTTAGCACAAATATCTGTGACCCAAAGTTTGGGTGGACGAATTAAAGTTGATTTTCAAGTGTTAAATCAACCTTGCATTTCTGAAATAATCCAACTCAATCCTTGTGGATCGTGGGAAAGACATGAATTGATCAGGCTTCAATCTCAGGTTCCAGGCTCCTTTTCCTTTCTCAGGGTTCAGGCTGACATGACGTTCTCTCTCTCCCAACAACACAATAGTTCCCTGAGACTTGGAAATAAACATCAGTTATTCTAGGGCAGTGATCTTCAAACTGTTTTCCTCTTAGACTCCATAAAATATATTTTTTAAAACTCTATGTGTTTTAAAGTTGATAGCTACAAGATTTTCTTATGTTTAAGTAGCTTAAGAGGATTCTGGGACATTGTAATGATTTGTTATTAATACATAATTTTGTTAAATGCATTGAAAATAATTTAAATCTCATATATTCTTGACCTCCCATTATCCACTTAAAGCATGTATGAACAATCTGTTCTTCAGTATGGAGGTTCCTTAGAAAACTAAAAGTAGATCTACCATATGACCCTGCAATCCTAATCCTGGGCACATATCCAGGAGAAAAGCATGATCTGAAAGGATACGTGCAGCCCAAAGTTCACTGCGGCACCGTCTGCAGTAGCCAAGACATGGAAACGACCTGACTGTCCATCATCAGAGGAATGGGTGACGAAGATGCCGTGCACACACACACACTCTGGAATATTACTCGCCCATCAAAAAGAATGAAACAATACTATTTGCAGCAACACCGGTGGACCTAAAAAGTGTAATAATGAGTGAAGGAAGTCAGACAGAGAAGGAGACACAGCATACGACATCCCTTATATGTAGAATCTGAAGAGAAATGATACAAATGAACTTACAAAACAGAAAGAGACTCACAGACTTGGGAAACAAACTTAAGGCTGTTGGGGGTGGGGGCGGGGATGGTCAGGGAGTTTGGGAGGGTTGTGGACACACTGCTGTATTCAAAATGAAACCAACAAGGACCCACTGTATAGCACATGGAACTCAATGTTCTGTGCCAGCTTGGATGGGAGGGGGTGTGGAGGGGAATGAATACATGCATATGTATAGCTGAGGACCTTCGCTGCTCACCCGAAACTACCACAACATTGCTACACCCTCAGTACAAAATAAAAGTTTAAAGTTTGGAAAAAAAAAAAAAAAAACCTGTACTTTAAAGTCAAAATTTTATGTCAGTATTTAAGGTTTTCTTTCTTAAATTTGCACTTCAATTCCACATCCCCATGGAATTTTATATTAATGTAACAAACATTTTTTTAATGTTATAAACACTTCCGGCTTAGAAATCTTTTACTGACCACCTTATCAAACTTCTGGGCAAGGAAATTTACATATAAGTTTTAAAAAGTTTTTTATCTGGTCAGAATTGAGTTACTATGACAATGATTAATTTTTGAGCAATTGATGAAAATAAGGTAGATATACTACAAAATCAGAACGACAGAAGTTACATCATTGTTGAAGTTTGGCCATGGATGAAGATAGGCTCGTTATGATTTTCCCTCCCTGCATGTTTGAAATTTTCCACTATAAAAAGGGTAAAAATATATTGAAGAAATAAGTTTGCCACAAACTCTGGTTAAACACTCCTAAACAAAAAATGTAGAATTTTATCGGCAGTAACACTTTTAAGGTGAGCACGAGTTTGATCCCTGCTCGGGGAATGTGGATACCGTATGCCACGAGGTGCAGCTAAAAATAAAGATGAATGTGATTTTTAACAAGGTGGACAGTCCCTTTCCTTGGTGCAGATCAAGTAGCAATCATGATTATTATGTTCTTGTGTGTCTTCCCAGTGATACTGGATGGACATACGAATACTCACATGCACTCTCTCTAAAACACAAAAGGAGCACATTGTGTGCACATTCTGTGCCCTATTTTTTGCCAATGTGTCTTTGTGTGTGACTATGTCATATAAATATATATGTGTATAGACAGACACTTGCTTTTCATTTTTAAAAATGTCTTCAGAGAATTCCATGGGATGAATAAATCAAAACTTATTTATTTATTTACAATTATTAAAAAAATACTTGTGACACACTTATTTATGTGGCCGTGCTGGGTCTTAGTTGTGATGCCGGATCTCGATCTTCCTCGAAGGAGGTGGGATCTAGTCCCTTGACCAGGATGGAACCTGGGCCCCCTGCCTTGGGATGTGGAGTCTTCACCACTGGACCACCGGGGAAGTCCAAAAGTATGTTATTTAGACAGACTCTTCCCTACTTGGGGGTATTTAAGTGGTTTCTGATATGCCTTTATAACAGGAGCTACAGTGAATAATCTTGACAAAATACTGTTTTCCTCATCTCTGATTTTATCTTAGAAAAACTCCACAAATTTTAAAGTCCAATTTTCATAGAAAAATGCCTCCTTTCAACAGTTTAAGAAATGCCTTTCATAGATTTAAAAACTCACCAGAATTGATTCTCTGGCTCAGATTCAGGTGGGAACTTTATTCCCTTCCTGGTTCTCTAATACAAAGGGGCCACCCCTGGTGACGAATACAAATCTCATCTTTTGTTATTTATTTTCCAAATACTTAAGCACAGCTGTTTGCCCCTTTTTCTGAAACGACAGAGAAGGGAAGGCTACCATTTATTGAGAATTGGTCATGTGCAGGTACCACACGAGGAGGTGTCGTCTCACGGAGCCCTCGCGACAACGGATGACAAGGACACTGCTTAGAGATCAGAAAACTAACGCTCGGAGGGGCTGGGTCACGGCTGGTAAGTGGGAGGAACGGGGATTCACCCCAGGTCTGCTCCATTTCAGGAACTCATTCGCTGCCTTGGGAGCCCATGATATGTTCCCATGCTATTCAAGCCAGCACTGCCTTGTACACTTTCATAACTACTTTTACATTCATGGAAATATTTCGAAGATAGGATAGAACCTTCTAGATATGTGTCACCCAGCTTCTCCTAGTTCACAGACTAAGACATTAATATTGGGTTCAACACTGTTAACTAGACATTCTGTTTGTACTTCACTGATTTTGCCCACTGATGTCCTCTTTCTCGGCTTTGGGATCCAATCCAGAAAACCATATTGACTGTAGGATTTCCTACTACATTTAGTTCTTTAATTCCTATATTTCTCAGCTCCCCAACGACATCTTGAGAGCAGAAATACTACTGGACATCTGACTCCATTCCAGTGTCCTAGGAACACTGCTGGACCCACGACGGGACGTGATTTATCTGGTTTGGCCTGATTTATTAAGCTTCTGGCTGTAGAAGAACACAGAAGTTGCCAGGCTCCAGAATATCAGGTGTGCTAATGAACGCCCCCCCCCCCGCCCCGCCCACCCCGTAAAGCAAGAGCTGGGGGCACACATCAGCACCTTGTCTGCCGGGCGCTGGAGGAAGTGGGAGATTTGCTCATTACACCAGGTCATTTCCTCCCTTCCTGGCCTGACCTCCCAGCTCCTGTAGCAACAGCCAGCAGAAGCCACGGCCAAGTCACTTAGTGACATCTTAAGGTGAGGGAAAGAACTGACAGGGCGCCCGCCCACACTCAGAGGGACCTTGCCAAGCCTCGGTTGGGTTGCCTGCCCCACAGAAATACGAAAAGTCTAGACACTGAATGGACATCAGAACACACTCAATAAAAAGAAACTTTTGCTATGTAATTCTACCTGATCTCCTGATTTTCTAGTATTTACTGTCCACGGTAAGGTGTTTTTTTTTTTTAATATTTATTGGGCGGTGCCAGGTCTTAGCTGCAGCAGGTGGGATGCAGTTCCCCATCAGAGATCGAACCCGGCCCCCTGCACTGGCAGCACTGTCTTAGCCACTGGGCCACCAGGGAAGAGGCACAGTAAGGTTTTTTTTAATGTATGAGGTTTTGTTTGTTTGTTTGTTTGTTTGCACACAGGCAGCAGGTGGGATCTTAGTTCCCCAACAAAGGGTCCAACCCGCACCGTTTGCAGTGGCAGTGTGAAGTCTTAGTCCCTGGACCGCCAGGGAGGTCCCTAAAATGTGTGAGGCTCATCACTGACCCATCTAACGAATATATACTGAATACTGACTGTGTCTATGTTCCAGGTACTATTTTAGGGACGAGGTGCAGGGAATAAACGGTAGAGTCCTAACTTCTGCCCCCGACTTTGTATGGATACAGAAAGCAGACCAGCAATCAATCAACATAGTATATAGTCAGTCAGTCCAGTCGCTCAGTCGTGTCCAACTCTGCGACCCCATGAATCGCAGCACACCAGGCCTCCCTGTCCATCACCAACTCCTGGACTTTACCCAAACCCATGTCCATTGAATCGGTGATGCCATCCAGCCATCTCATCCTGTCGTCCCCTTCTCCTCCTGCTCCCAATCTCTCCCAGCATCAGGGTCTTTTCCAATGAGTCAGCTCTTCGCATGAGGAGGCCAAAGTACTGGAGTTTCAGCTTCAGCATCAGTCCTTCCAATGAACACCCAGGACTGATTTCCTTTAGGATGGACTGGTTGGATCTCCTTGCAGTCCAAGGGACTCTCAAGAGTCTCCTCCAACACCACAGTTCAAAAGCATCACTTCTTCGGCTCTCAGCTTTCTTTATAGTCCAACTCTCACATCCATACATGACCGCTGGAAAAACCATAGCTTTGACTAGATGGACCTTTGTTGGTAAAGTAATGTCTCTGCTTTTTAATATGCTGTCTAGGTTGGTCATAACTTTCCTTCCAAGGAGTAAGCATCTTTTAATTTCATGGCTGCAGTCACCATCTGCAGTGATTTTGGAGCCCCAAAAAATAAAATCTGACACTGTTTCCACTGTCTCCCCATCTATTTCCCATGAGGTGATGGGACCAGATGCCGTGATCTTAGTTTTCTGAATGTTAAGCTTTAAGCCAACTTTTTCACTCTCCTCTTTCACTTTCATCAAGAGGCTTTTTAGTTCCTCTTCACTCTCTGCCATAAGGGTGGTGTCATCTGCATATCTGAGGTTATTGATATTTCTTCCGGCAATCTTGATTCCAGCTTGTGCTTCTTCCAGCCCAGCATTTCTCATGATGTATTCTGCATAGAAGTTAAATAAGCAGGGTGACAATATACAGCCTTGACATATTCCTTTTCCTATCTGGAACCAGTCTGTTGTTCCATGTCCAGTCCTAACTGTTGCTTCCTGACCTGCATACAAGTTTCAGTATATAAGGTAAGTACCATGTTAGCCAGTTGTGGGATTAGATCCATTTAGTGACTGAGCACTTCTGCATGCCAGGTGCTTGTTGCAAATCCTGGAAATATGACAAGGAACAAAATAGTTCCTTAGATTTGAGATAAGACAGAGTCTAGTAGAAGGGGAGGCAATTTTAAATAGCAGGGTCAAGGAAGGTCTTTCCAAGAAAGTATGCTTTGATCTGGGATCTTAAAGATAAAAGAGAGGGAAGAGGGTGGAAAGAGCATCCCAAGCAAATGGGGTAGCACGTGCAAAGGTCCTGAGTAGGAAAAGAGACCAGCAGGTTTGAAGAACTGCGAGGGGAGAACACAGTGGAGAGTGTGCAGTGAGCAAGGGAGGAATTTCAGTCCACGGAGGCAGGAAAGCCACCGGGCTAATTGGTTGCCATTTTGACATTTCCCAGAACCCCCTTCCCTGTGGTTTTAGGTTCTGCCAGTGGGGGGGGGGGGGGGGCACCCTTAACAGGCTTGGCAGACAGAGGAAGACAGGCTAGCTGGTGGCAGCTTTCAGGAGAATTTTGTGTGGATCAGCTGTGCAGCTGCCCACTGAGAGCTTTCTAAGGGTTCTCAGAAGTTTCTGGCAAGCTTTAGAAAACCGACTGACTCTTTGCGACTCTGGACTGTAGTGCACCAGGCTCCTCTCTGCATGGGATTTTCCAGGCACAAATGCCACACTGGGTTGACATTTCCTCCTCCAGGGGATCTTCCTGACCCAGGTATTGAACCTGCATCTCCTGCATCGCAGGCAGATTCTTTACTTGATGGTTGACAGTCTATGGCTCTCAGGCCAATCCAGCCCACTGCCTGTTTTTGTAAGTAAAGTTTTATTGGAACATAGCCACTCATATGCTTGCACATTGTCTGTGCCTGCTTTGGGGGTGCAACAGCAGATCTGAATGGCCTGCAAAACTTAGAACATTTTCGTTCTGGTCCTTTAAAAAGAAGTTTGCCAATCCTACGCTAAGATATGGCGGGCTGCGAGCAGATCTTACGGATACACCCCTGAATCTGTATATGTCTACAAGTGATTTCAGTTATCTGGACCTACCCTTGACACCCAGCAAAAGGTTTTGTGCAAGGAAATGATGGGGTACAGCTAATGTCTTGGTTGTTCAGACAAAGTAGAAGAGCTTTATTGTTTTGCCAGGCAAAGAGGGCATAACAGGCTAATGCCCATAAGACTGTCCTGCCCTGGAGGGAGCAGTGAGGAGTTTTATCGAAAAGCTTCATAGAGGGCGTGATAGCTCGTGGACCTTCTTCTAATTGGTTGATGGTGAAGTAGTTGGGAGTCAGCATCATCAACCTTCTGGTTCCAGCTGGGGGACCATCAATCTTCTGGTTCCAAGAAGGTCTGGGGAGGGGGGTCTATGTGCTTGTGGGCGCATACAGTTAGCATCTTCCACCTGGTGGGAGTTTCGGTACCTATAAAGCAGCTCAAAGGGCACGGCTCAGGACATCAGCTACAGTCCTTGAGGAAGAACTAAACGTCCTTGACTTTGTTTAATGGCTTCAGTATTACTCTCTTGTCTTCTAGCTAATGTTTTAAAATTCTATTTTTGCTACTGTTTGGAGGGTTTTGGAGGAAGGCAGGACTGGGGTGGGGGGGCCATAAAGAGGCAGTTATCCAGATGAAATGTGGTGACGACTTGTACCAGGGGGTGGTGGGAGGGGTGGGGAGGGGACGGAAGACACAAGATACAGTCTAGAGACAGCTCGGCGGCAATGGACACACTAGTGCGCAGATCAGGGTTAAATACCCTTCTCCAGTGAAAAGAACCAGAGTCCCTCTGAGAACAGTCCATCTCAGAGCTGGGGCAGGAGATGCTCAAGAGGCACCTGGAACATGTGATACCAGAAAGTAAGGATATGCTTAAAAACCAGGGGACCATGCTGCAAGCACGCAGGAGCCAAACTGAAAGACCTCCTGGTGGCCGAACCTGGAGCAGTTTGAACAAACCAAATAAGCAAAGAGAGCAACACACAATATAAGCCAATAAATATATGGGGAGGAAGGACAGTGCTTCCTTACAGAAATTCCTATTGACAGATGAGAAAAGAATGACGGAATTTGAAAATCACAGTATGGCAAATGGGAGCATGGAATCTTAATCTCTGGACCACCAAGGATGTCCCTCAGCTATTTTTTAAAAACAAAACAAAACGTATTTTATTTACTTGGCTGTGTTGGGACTTCATTTCTTCTCTTTTAGCACATGGACTCTCTAGTTGGGGTGTGTGGGCCCAGCCAGTAGTTGAAGCACATGGGCCTAGTTGCTCCACGGCAGCTGGGATCTTAGTTCCCTGACCAGGGATTGAACCCATGTCCCCTGCATTGAAAGCTGGATTCTGAACCACTGGACCACCACGGACGTCCTCTCTCAGCTATTCTTAAGCTACTTTTACAGCAATCCTGAATCTTTTCCCAAATAATTAAATGATACAGAAATGAAAGCATAAGAAGTAGCCCTTAAAATACTAGATAAGCATTCTTCTTTCCTTCCTTTTAAATATGCCAAAATTTAAGGAATTACTTCCTTCCATCTACCCCCTTTGTCAACTGCATTTTTTCCAATTTTTAGGCTGTCCTCAGTTACTGAAAATCTGGCAAAGCTCTGCATTTTTGTTTTTTTTTTTGTGGTCTCCATCCCATCCCCTTTCCTTGATCACTGTTATGTTCAGCTTTCAAGAGTCACATTTAAATATAGGAGTAGAAACAGCCTGTGAAGCTATTAGCAATGAAAGATAATCAATTGGAAATGGTTCCCTGCCTGGCAATTTTCAAGCAGTCATCACCAAAAAACCAATTATGCTGGTAGCTCTTGGTCATCATGAAAGTCTTTGTCCAGTTAGAAGTTACAGCATTTGCTAAGAGCTAAGATTTATATACAAGCAGTATTTAATATTGATTAAACAAATCAAGGCACATCATATAAATTCCCAACATTCTTAAGCAAAGTCCAGATTTTTAATAATTCTTCCTTTTACTGGTTACTATAGTAATTAAGTGCTAAATGAGAAATTTCCAATGATTTTATTTCCATATAGTGTCCACGATATTGCTGGATCAAGGGGTTGGTGGATTTGATATTTGCAAATTGATACCTGGTCATCAGACCTGTTCATCAGGCCACTTGTGATATTTTTTTGCCATTTAAAATTTAATTGGGGTTTCCCTGGTGACTCATATGGTAAAGAATTTGCCTGCAATGCAGGAGACATGGGTTTGACCCCTGGGTCGGGAAGATCCCCTGGAGGAGGAAATGGCAACCCACTCCAGTATTCTTGCCTGGAAAATCCCATGGACAGAGGAGCCTGGTGGGGTACAGTCCATAGGGTCTCGGAGTCTGACATGACTGAGTGACTAATACTTTCACTTTGATCAGGACACTTGTTATTTTATTTTTTTTTTTGCTATTTAAAAATTTAATACACATCACTTAACTATGCAAAAATATGATCATGGATGGATTTTTTAAAAAGTCCTCCACTAATGCCATTAAAAGTTACTAATGCAATAATGATAATCAGCTTATCTAAATTAGCACAGTACTTAACAAAATAATGCCTAGTTTTGGATAAGGGGAAAGCCAACTTGGCCTTTCAGTATTACTGATGAGGGTAAACTGGTACAATCTTTGTAGAAAGCAATTTGGCAGCGTTCAGTAAAAGCCTTACATATATTCATGACCTTTGACCTAGTAATTCAATTTCTGGGACTCTTAACAGAAGAAAACCAGTCAATCCTAAAGGAAATCAGTCCTGAATGTTCATTGGAAGGATTGATGCTGAAGCTGAATACTTCAATACTTTGGCCACCTGA